>NC_056744.1:1723031917-1723274417 GCF_019279795.1 Protopterus annectens | reverse complement strand
CATAGCACCAGGGCCTCCCTATCATGGTAAGGTTTCATCATGTTAACATGGTACAGTCTGTGCCCCTGACTAGCAGTTCTACCAGGTAGTTAGCATCACTGACCTTCCTTACTACTTTGAAGCGTCCCTCCCAAGCTGCCAGCACCTTTTTGTGTCTGACAGGAATGAGAACCATAACCTGCTGCCCGTCAGCATACTCTCTAGTGTGAGCATTCCTGTCATACCAAACCTTTTTCTGCTCTTGGGCTTCTACTGGGTTCTCCTGGGCCAAGCCCATGAGCTCCCTGAGCCTTGTCCTGAGGTTTAGGACATATGCCACAACAGACTTCTTGTGGGATTCAATCTCACCCTCCCTCTCATCGTGAATCAAATCTAGAGGTCCCCTCACCCTACCCCCGTACAGCAAATGAAAAGGTGAGAAACCTGTGGATTCCTGGGGCACCTCTCTGTAAGCAAACAACAGATGTGGCAAATATTTGATCCACTCCCTCTTAAACTGATCTGCAAATGCCTGTATCAGGGTCTTTAGTGTTGAGCTTAGCTTGTCCACAAGACCGTTAGTCTGGGGATGAGAGAGGGTTGTCTTTAGGTTCTTCACCCCACAGTGCTTCCACAGACAAGTCAAATTGGCACCTCTGTCAGTCAGTATTGCTTTTAGGAGCCCTGCCTTGCTGAAAATTTCTAACAGAGCATTTTCCACCTTTTCTGTCTCATTGGAGGACAGGACCACCACCACAGGGTATCTGGAAAAAAATCCTCCAAAGCTAGTTACGAAAACAAAATTGCCACTGACTCTAAAGACAACCACAAAGCATTCTATAGCTATGTCAAGAATCTAAATGGGAACACTCAGATCTGCTCTGAGTTACAGCATAATGGCACTAAATATACAGAACCAACTGATATTGCCAACATCCTAGCAGATAGGTTCAGTGCTAACTTTACCCCCCTCTCACCCCCTAGAGGGCCCATCTCTATACCAGAAGAATGCAAAGTTCCTATAATCACGGCTGCACAGGTAAAAAACACACTCTACAAAGCCAAGAACACAGCATCCATGGGACCTGACAATATCCCAGGCTGCATTCTACACGAACTACAGAATGAACTGGCACCCTACCTAAGTACCATGTTCAATCATAGCCTCACCTCAGGCTTTGTACCCACTGAATGGCGCACCACGACAATTATCCCACTCCACAAAGTGGGAGCCACAATGGACGCCAGGAACTACCGCCCCATTTGCCTGACGACCCAGGTCAGCAAGGCCATGGAATGTATCATCATGGAACTCATAAACAAAGACATTGGTAATCTCCAAAATCTGGACCCTACTCAATTTGGATTTGTAAAAGGCAGATCATGTCTCTTAAACCTGATTGACTTCTTTGAAGCAGTCACCAAAGCCATAGATGAGGGTAAAATGGTTCACACAGCTTATCTAGATCTCGCAAAGGCTTTCAACACCATCCCCCACTCTGGAATTATAGATACGCTCACTAAACTAGGTATAAATCCCTATGTCACAAGATGGGTTGCCAACTGGCTCATGGACAGAACCCACACTGTGAAAGTAGCGGATTCCAAATCCGACATCAGACCAGTGACAAGTGGAGTACCACAGGGTTCAGTCCTGGGTCCTCTCCTGTTTGGTATCTACTTCTCTGAAGTGCAGGCCAACACAGAAGGTCTTTGGCTAACAAGATTTGCAGATGACTGCAAACTAGGAGCCATAATCGAAACGCCTAACGATGTGGACAAACTACAAAAGGGCCTCACTGAGACAGATACCTGGTGTTAAAGTCATGGCCTGAAGCTCAATGCCAAAAAGTGTATTGTCATCCCCTTTGGTAAAAACTCTGTACCCATGAACTACCACATAGCTGGTAGTCTACTTAATGCCGAAAATGTGATAAGAGACCTTGGGACACAGGTGGACAGTAGTCTCTCCTTTGATAATCACATCGCCACAGTGGTCAAGAAATCCTTCTACGTGGCTCATCTCATCACAAAAGGATTCTCATCCAGAAAAAAAATAGGTCATTGTTCCCCTCTACTCATCACTCATTAGACCCATTATAGAGTACAACACCCCTTTTGGTATGTACCTCACAAGACATCTACAACAACTGGAAAGACCACAGAAATACCTCACAAAGGGGATTACTGGCCTCAAACAGATGCCCTATGCAGACCGTCTCAAAAAACTACAGCTTTACTCCATCGCATATCACCTACTCAGGGGCGATCTCTGCCTAACATACAAAGCTATGTCAAACCCAGGGCTGTTGGACATGCTCCACTTAAAGAAATCCCAATCCCTCCGAGCTACACGCTCTAGGGACCTTAACCTTGTCACCACAATAAACAGAACATGCTGGAGGGATAGATTCCTGTCCCAGAGGCTTCCCATACTCTGGAACAGACTACCTATCTATGTCAAACAGAGCTCCTCATTAGCACTCTTCAAGAAAAATCTTGATGATTGGATGGGAAATGGGAAATTCACCCCGGGGATCACTTCTGTGGCTCTGCTCGACAGGGGCACAGGAAAATAATTTTCTTGGGTGGCGAAAACCAGGGTACATTTTTTGGCTAGGCTTGTATGGGCCCTAGGGCCGATAGCCTAGTACCTACCTATGAACCTATGAACCTATGGTAGTATAATCTACTGCTACTAGGATATACTTCTTCCCTGTAGAACTTGGGGTACTTAGACGCCCCACAATATCCATAGCTACCCTCTGAAATGGCTCCTGTATTATAGGCAAAGGCAGCAAATGAGCTTTGACCTTGTCTACATTTTGGCACTGCTCACAGGTCCTGCAGTACCTTGTTACATCCCTGGAAATCCCAGATCAATAAAAGTTCTGCATAATATGTCTCTTTGCATGTTTTATGCCCATATGATCTACAAAGGGAATGTCATGGGCTATGGGTAGAAGTGCCAGACAGTAGGTTCTGTGCACTACCAACTGCTGTATTCTCTCACCCCCTAGCCCTCCCTCAGGGGTCCACTCTCTGTACAGTAACTCTTTGTCCCAATATACAGGTTTCACCTTTCCTTGAGAATCAGGTGCCTCCTAGTGACATCCCTCAAGCCTTGGAATGTAGAGTCTGAGAGACGAGCCTGTCTCAGCTCTCTCTTTGTAACCCTTCCCAGCTCCCCTTCCACAGGAAGTCTGGTATTCTCTGACAGCAGAGGCTCACTGTCAGCCTGGGTACTTTTACTCACCTCTGCCCTTGCAGTCACTCTGTCCAAGGGAACATCAGTACCCACCAGCAGCTGTGGCTCACCTTCAGTCTCACTGCTACAGGGTAGCTCCCTCCCTGAAGTAGCCACCTCACCAGTCCTGGCTTCAAGTGTGTGGTCTTTCTGGGTCCCCCAGGCTACCAGACCCACATGCTTGAGCAGATGTAATGTGACTGGGGGGGGGGGGGAGTGTTCAGTATCAACTTTATACAAGAGGCAGGCAACTCAAAGCCACCAAGACTTAAGACCACCACAACAGCTGGGAGGGTGGATGGGACAAAAAGAGTTACAAAGATATACAGTAAAACAGAAGTGCAGAAACAGTTGAAAATAAGCACTTATCGTTTTCCAATATCACAGCAGAGCACTGCAGTTTTGAAAAGTTTGAGCAAATAAGTACAACTGGTTTAAAACACTGGCTATTAAAGGCAGAGAAACAGAAACCAGCCCAATTATCCTATCAAAAATAGTGTTGCAGGAATGCTTTTAGCTAGCTCAAACTAGACTGATTCTTTCTACCAAAAAGAAAACAGCTAGGACTCTCCAGACAAAAGATTTCACTACAAGCTCTAAAGGTCATAAACAGTAACAGATATTCAGCTCTAACAGAAAAAAATGAAACTAACAAACAGTTGCACAGATTAAACATATATACAGTAAAATGGTTCTACCTGAGATAGCCGACAGCTGATTTCACCGACAACGAATTTGCGAGCGCCAGAAGAGCGACAATCCGGAAGACCGACGCTACGGATCAAAACACCGACACTGAGGATACTGACTTGGAAAAAGGCTGTGTAAGTATGCGGTGGTGACAGACGTTAGGGTGCGAGTAAGGTAAGTGTGGATATTGATGGTCTGTGGGGATAGGGGTGGGTTTAGTGATTTAGGGTCAGTGCGCGGGTTAGGTAAGTGTGCGGTAGTGATAGTGTTTGGGTTAGGGGCGGGTTTAGTGAGTTAGGGTTAGGGCCCGTGTTAGGTAAGTGTGGTAGTAGTATTTTTAGGTTAGGGCGGTTAAGTGAGTTAGGGTTAGGCGCGGGTTAGCTGAGTGTGCGATAGTGACGGACCTTAGGGTAAGGGTTTGGGTTAGGGTTGTAGATAGTTGTGTATGTGAGGTTTAGTGTGGGTTTGTGAGGATTTTGGTGTGCTTGTGTTGTGTGTGTGGTTTCTGGACAGGGGATGTGTTTTGTTAGTTGATTGTTGTTATTGTGGTGTGTACAGCGTATGAGGTTTCGTGTTTGTGGACCGTCGGTTATTTGATTGTCGGGCATGTGAGGTTTCGTGTTTATGGTTTGTCGATTATGTGGTGTCGATGTTTGTGTTGTCGGTGTTTTGCAGTGTCGGTTATGTCAGGTAGAACCAGTAAAACATAAGTGCAGTAGGAGACAGGTCGCTATTCTGCTTTCACTGAGCTTTAAGGCTCGCCCACCTACCTCAAAGTAAATTAAACTATTTAGATTAACTGAAGCAGCCCTTTGAAACAAGGCACATGGACTTCTATTTTTTGAGGACATGACTTTTATAGTAAAATATGCGTGAAGGAGAAACAGATAAAGCAGGTTTATTAAAGGAAAATTCCACCTTCACTTGCGGTTTAAGTACATTACATGGTATTTTTTCTTTCTATGTGTTTAAATAATTGAAGGAAATAACTGGAGTGGCTTCCTTGTGGAGTGATCTACCTGTGGGAGTGGCTCAGATAGGTTTTTTCACGAATATGGTGTGGGTGGGGCTTATGGGGCACCAGAGCACTACTTCACCCAGGCACTGTTTCAGCTAAGGCTGTCCCTGCTTGGGTATAGTCACATAGCTTCTCACATTTGTTACAGAGGTCATATATAGATATATATACTTTTTATATATTTTTAAATTATTTTTTTTTGGTTATTATTTACATTTTAAATTAGAGTTCTTTAACATTTAATTTGCATGTCTTATAATTACGACTTTTTAAGTTGTTTTTTAGTATTTAACTATATAAATATATGAACCTCTTATATGGTTTTAACTAACTGACTTTCTGGTTGGGACATCAACTGTGACGTTTTTCATATGTCATTTCCTGCTGTTCTATTTAAACTGTTAGATTTATGTGTTGTATAAGATTAAAAAATATACCCTCTGAAGAAGCTGCGTATCTTAGTGGCGAAAACGCATTTTTATATAAAATAAATCCAGCATTAAGGACTGTTTTTGCGTGGTCTGTTGGACTTTTTGGGACACTCACTTTGTGATTCGTAGTTTGGCTTTCTGTCTATTTTATCTGTTTGTATGGCTTCGGGTGGCCCAGTCAGTCCTAACAGCCCAAATATTTTTGGGACTGAACCTGTCGAGAGAGGTAATGAGAGGATTGATGTTACCTCGTTGCTGACTAGTTTGGTACAGAAAATTTACTTACTTAATTCCCGTGTTGATGCTTTACAACACGGCACATCTAACGTGAGGATGCTGACCCTTTCTGGTGCAGCAGGACCGAGTCCAACTAACAGTTGTTCTGCAATTCCGGCAGGACAGCCTTTGCCTCCTGCTTCTTTTAGAGGATGTTTACTATCGAACTCTGGTGTTCCAAACGGACTTACAATCGGTAACCAGGTGCCGACACAACCAGCACAACGTTTACAAGACGGAGGCTTTTCGAATTTTGGCGCTAATGGGTCTATCGGACCAGCGTTTCCTCCAGGTCCCGTTTTAGAAGGGGCTACACCTGTAAATTTTGGCAATGAAACTATGTTTTCTCTTTCCGAATGGATGGGGCACACTGATGCTTTTTCTTTCCTTGACACCGGTGAGTTAAACAATGTGGACTCAGGTGCGGGCTATCAGGGAGCCCTGAATGAAAGTATTACCGAAAAATTAAAAACTTTTGACAATAAACTACTGAAATTGAAAAAACTTCAGTTAGAGTCTGCATACTTCAATCAATGTTTAACAGAGAATTTGATTCCCAAAGGCCTAAGGAATAACTTTTCACCTTCGGGTTTACTTAATGACAACCTTTTTTACAATGATTTAAAGGCTCTTTTTCAAGAACAAGGAACTCAGTTACTTAATTTGTTAATTAAACATTACCTTGTCCATATTAATTCTTTGACTGATGAGATTAACACTTTGGACAATTCTATTAAAATGGACACTGACTATCTTAAGTTTAAATTTGACTATAACCGTACTTTTGTTAGTATTGATGCTCTTATGTTAAAACTCAAAACTAACAAAAATAAGAAACTGAACAGGGATAGGTATGCTTACCAGCATAATAAAGCCTACCCTAATCTTGATTTCCAAACTAGGTCTAGTTCACCTTTTTCAGGTGAAAATTGTCCCACTACTTTAAATGAAGATATAGAAGGTGGTGACACTGAGGTTATAGAAGAACTGGTTGTCCATCCCAGACAAGGTTTAAGACGAAGCAATAGAATAAAAGCCAATAACACAAACAACAAAACAAACTTTAATACGAATAACTTCCACCGTGGCAACAATAACAGAGGTGGTTTTTTAGGTGTACCGAATCGCAAGACGTATGTGAACAGCAACAGGAATGGCCAGAGGTAATTGTCAACTCCAGACCTGTTTTATCCTGCAAAGAAGGTTTTCCTAAAATTATCACCAATGCTAAAGGTGATTTCAAGATCTACAATTTTTCCACTGTGGACATTAATCGTGACTTAGTTGAAGTTTTGTCCTTTGGTTTTACATTTGTTCCTAGCTTCACTGGTAACCTGGCTAAAACCATCATTGATTTAAAATGTTTCACTCGCAAACTAAACTTGAAACTCTTTTTTAGTAATGATGTTTCTAATGCATTAATGGGCTTAAAAATGCCTGGTTCTTTTAACCCTCCTCTGCATGAAAACTTACACATATTTGAAACTATGTGTGAGGTTGACATTAGACACCTTTACTCTTCCTTTCAGTATAGAGCAGGGTTCCCCAAATTTAATATCACGAAGGAACAGCTATCAGGTTTACGTCTGCTTAGTGAATTACCTGTCAGGTTAATAAAACCAGATAAAGGAGGGGGCCTAGTCCTATTTGATGACTTCCAATACAAGGAGAAAATGTATGCTACACTTAATAGTCCAGCATACGGTTTAGCTTCCTTGAATGAAGTGAACCTAACACACAGTCGTATTAGGGGTTACTACAGGGATTTATATTTGGCTGGTAAAATTGATTCAAATTTATTTGACTTTATTGACATTCTTCCGCCAAAAATCCCTGTTATGTTTGGCATCCCTAAGATTCATAAGGATGTCAAAAATCCCCCTATGAGAGCATTGGTTGATGGGCGTTCTTCTATGACCCATCCCTGCTCCAGGTTCATTGATTCCATTCTAACAAAATTTACTAAACTTATTCCAGCTATCTGTAAAGATTCCTGGACATTTTTGAAAAATATGAATGACATCCCATTCGACTGCTCTAACAATTTTTTAACTATAGACGTTGTCGACTTATACACCTCCATTCCACACCTTGAGGCTGTGGAATGGATAGGTTTACTCCTAAAAGAGTTGGGGGCTGCAACACTTGAAACAGAGTTGGTTACTGAGCTCCTGGACATTGTCCTGACATCCAATTACTTCATTTTTGACAAAGAGTTTTACATACAAAAACAAGGGGTAGCCATGGGCACCCCTTGTGGAGCAAGTGTTGCTAATCTCTTTGTCGCTTACTGGGAAAAACACTTTTTATTTAATAGACCAGACCTAATGGAAAAAGTCTCCTTTTATACTAGATTTCTGGATGATGTTTTCATCCTTTTTAAAGATGAATTGGGAGCTGCAGCAGATTTTGTTGAATCTATTAATAAAACTACGGAATTTTTGAAATTTACTTTCAAATTTTCCACCACAGAAATCGACTATTTAGATGTCAAATTAACTAAAGACTCAAACAAAAGGATGCTCACAGCTAACATTTTTAGGAAACCTACTTATGTGAATTCTTACTTGCACTTTTCCAGTGCCCACCCGTTCAAACAGAAGCGATCTATAGTTAAAGGTCAATTGGTTAGAGCAAGTAGAATGTGTAGTTTTTTCTCTGATTTTTGTAAGGAATGTTCATTTTTAAAACATTTGTTTACCAACCGTGGTTACCCACTTGATTTAATTAATGAGCTTATCTGTGAAGTCAGTCAGAAAAGGACAGTAGGTTTTTACCAACCTCTCCTTAACCGAACTAGCCCGGAACTTTGTGAGGATACTGGTGAAAATATACCAACTGATGTCACTTGTTTAACAGTTAGTACAAGTGATTTAAACACCCACCAACAAATGCACTTGAATAAGAAAGATGAACCTAACTTATCTCTCAGTTTTGTTACTACATTTAATACCAATTCCCAAGCCATATGGTCAATCATTTGTAAGAATTGGCATTTTATTTCTAACACACCAACACTACTAGAAAAATTAGGTCCTTTACCTAGGGTAGTTTATAGAAGAGGTAGTAACTTGAAAGATATTTTACAGAGAAATCCATCTGACCAAGTCTTTAGTAGATTAAAAGGTTCTTTTAAGTGTGGCCTTTGTAACTACTGTAAGTTCATTAAAACAGGCAATTCATTCGAAATTGGGAAAAAGAAATATAAGATTCAATACAAAATTAATTGCCAAACCCGCTCAGTGGTGTATATCGCTTTTTGCAACTACTGCCATGTTTTTTATGTTGGTAAGATGGACCGTATGGTCCGTGAATGTATTTACCAACATTCCTATGCAATCAGGAAAAATAAGGGTGACAATGCCCTGGCAAAACATGTAGATAAAAATCCGGGACATCACTTCTCTTTTATGGGTATTGACCATGTTCCATCAACCATTTGAGGTGGACCACAGTCACTTGTGTTAGAGAACCGGGAGCTCGAATGGCAACTTAAGCTTGATGCCTTCCGAACTCCCGGTCTTAATGAAAACTGCAACATTGCAGCTGTTCTTAAACTAAGAAGTTACTTAAGATAACTTCCTAACTTTTGAGAACTGAAAATTTAGAATTGATTTACTATTATGGAGGTACTTTTGGAAAAAATTTTTCATTGAAAAGCACACAAAAGTCATATATAGATATATATACTTTTTATATATTTTTAAATTATGTTTTTTTGGTTATTATTTACATTTTAAATTAGAGTTCTTTAACATTTAATTTGCATGTCTTATAATTACGACTTTTTAAGTTGTTTTTTAGTATTTAACAATATAAATATATGAACCTCTTATATGGTTTTAACTAACTGACTTTCTGGTTGGGATATCAACTGTGACGTTTTTCATATGTCATTTCCTGCTGTTCTATTTAAACTGTTAGATTTATGTGTTGTATAAGATTACAAATATACCCTCTGAAGAAGCTGCGTATCTTAGTGGCGAAAACGCATTTTTATATAAAATAAATCCAGCGTTAAGGACTGTTTTTGTGTGGTCTGTTGGACTTTTTGGGACACTCACTTTGTGATTTGTTACAGAGGTGCATATATTCACAGATTTAGGTATAGTCACATGTAGGGTACAGATGAATTATGTTATCACAGTGTCAGATAGAGTCACAAAGCTCCACAAATATGGAACAATAGGGCTAGGTTAAGCACAGCCATATAGTCAGCTACACATATTTGGTACAGATGTGTCATGTTGTCACAGACTTAGGTACAGCCACATAGCTTCAAACATTTGGCACAGAAGAGCTATACTATCACAATGTTAGGTACAGTCAAATAACTTCACACATTTGGTACACAAGAACTATGTTATCACAGTGTTAGATGCAGTCACAAAGCTCTATACATATGGTACAGATGGGCTTTGTTAGACACAGTTATATAGTCAGCTGCACACATTTGCTACAGAGGTGTCATACTATCACAATCTTTGGTACAGTCATATAGATTCACACATTTGGTACAGATGTGTATATTATCACAGATTTAGGTACAGTCATACAGCTTCATATTTTTCTTTCAGAGGTATGTGTTATTGCAGATTTAGGTACAGTCACATAGCTTCACACATTTGCTACCAATGTGCCATGTTATAAAACTAGAATTTTATTACATTCCCCATTCACAGCCTTTTCAGGATGCCTAGTTGTAATGAGTGGGCTTTGTAATAACACTGTAAGGATACAGGCAAAAGGTAACAAGTTTAAGCCCTGTAGAAGGGTATTTAAGGTTGGAATATAGAATTCTGCACACATCAGTTAGTATGAGAGAGCATGTGTAACATGGAAAAAAATGTGCAATCATAGACATGAGAGCAATTGTTAGAGCAGGAAGTAATATCAGGAGGGGTAGATACAATAACCACAGACAATGAATGATTGTCAGGGTGGGAGAGAATGTAAGGCATTGAGGGACAGATACTGTAATCAGTGTCATTGTCAGTTAGGTACACATTGTGTGCACACACTGACAGACACAATAACCACAGACAACGAATGATTGTCAGGGTGGGACAGAATGTAAGGCATTGAGGGACAGATACTGTAATCAGTGTCATTGTCAGTTAGGTACACATTGTGTGCACACACTGACAGACAGAATAACCACAGGAACTGAATGATTGCCAGGGTGGGAGAGAATGTAAGGCATTGAGGGACACATACTGTAATCATTGTCATTGTCAAGTACACATTATGTGCACACACTGGCAGACACAATAACCACAGGACTGAATGATCATCAGGGTGGGACAAAATGTAGGCATTGAGGGACATATACTGTAATCATTGTATCATCAGTTAGGTACACATTGTGTGCACACACCAGCAGACAGAATAAACAAGGAAGAAATATGCAATCTACTATCTAGAATTGTCAAATTATTTAGTGGTTGTTTCAGTTATTTGAATACTGGGGAAATAATTGGATCAGTCCATGTTATGCTCTCATAGAATGAAAGCTTTTTCTGGTAAGGAGCTGATCATTTGTGCTACCTGATGTTAGGCCATCAGGTGTCTGCTGCTCCAAAACTGGCAAACCAAGATCTGGTTCCCACAATGTTACTTTATGAAGACACTGGCCTCTCTGATATTGACACATGTACAGCCTGTCTACCTAATGGCTGCTTGGCAGGATGCTTAGCATGGATCATGTGATACAAGGTCCTCCATCATCAGGCTACCCACTGCAGACTCACCTGTTCTCAGCATCATAGTATTTAGTACAATTAGTGCAGCTTTAAACCTGCTCTCTCTTCTCTGTTGGTGATTTTGCAAGCAGTGTATTACTCTGGCATTCCTTGACCTCAATATACCTTCTGTCTTTGGGGAATTCAGAGATTTAGTTTTCTGACCAAAGAAAGTTGCAAACCCTGTCAGTTGCTCCTAGGTATCAAACAGGCTAGGCATTTATTAATAGGTTTCTTCACAACCAGAATGGTTGTATCAGTCCTTTTCCCCACAAAGGAAGTTCTTAACATTTCCAGCAGGACATATGTGAGTCATCGTTAAAATCATACTGCAGTTCTAGCCTAAGCCATTTAAATGCACCAACACACCAGCATTAAATCTCTTTTTGGGGGTTGGTAGTGCTTCTTTCCCCTGAGAATGTTTTATTTTTAGCTTCAAATGAGGTCCCCAAGAAGAGGAGGAAGACTGCCAAACCAAGACTATCTTCAGACCCCTTGCAAGAGTCTATTTAAGAAAAGTTCATACTGGCTGTGGAAAAAGCTTCGTTTTCATTGGAAGGAACCCAAACCTGGTGTCTCTATGTACCTTGCCAAAAAGAAGTATCATCCAACAATGCTCTTTGTTTACAACAGAGGGTCACTGAGTGACCTGCTGAGTCCTAAGGAGGACCTCATAGGTGGTGCACAAATTGTACACAGTCAGTGGTTTTAGGAGTTGCAGTGGTCTCAGTTCCATGGAAGGCAAGAACAATTTATACACTTACCAGGAAATTAACTGAACAGATAACCATAAACTAAGTCAGTGTGTGTTAATGTTAGTATATAAGTACAATTTCACTGCACTTCAGATTTCATTGATCTACCCACAAGGCAGACAGTGTAAGGTTTTATTGATGTGCTTTACTGTCTGCAAGGCCATTGGAGGCATAAAGCATATCACTGATAGCAAGTAAAACAATGTCCCAGAGCTCTGATAGGAACTGTGTGAATGAAAAGCTCCAGCATGGTGCAAGTGACACTCACTGCAGCTGATGAGGCTACGACTGTGACACACAGAGCTCTGATAGGAACTGTGTGAATGAAATGCTCCAGCGTGGTACAAGTGACATTCACTACAGCTGATGAGGCTATGACTGTGACACACAGAGCTCTGATAGGAACTGTGTGAATGAAAAGCTCCAGCATGGTGCAAGTGACACTCACTGCAGCTGATGAGGCTATGACTGTGACACACAGAGCTCTGCTAGGAACTGTGTGAATGAAAAGCTCCAGCATGGTGCAAGTGACACTCACTGCAGCTGATGAGGCTATGACTGTGACACACAGAGCTCTGCTAGGAACTGTATGAATGAAAAGCTCCAGCATGGTGCAAGTGACACTCACTACAGCTGATGAGGCTATAACTGTGACAGAACCCAGGATTACTGTACTATGACATGTCTGGCTGTGTTTTACCTTGTTATCATAGGATGCTAATATGATTACTTGGTGCCAGATCTATGGTGCAGAGAGGCAAATCACTGACTTCAGCACCAAAGACTGAAGATCATCTGTTGATGCAGGCACTGGATAAGCCATCAAGGGAAGGTTAGAGTCAAGCTGTTGTGGTGGTGTAGAGGGCTAAGGCCCTGACTATGTTCCAGGTGTCCCTTGTTCTATAAGCAGCTCAGCTATTGATGGAGTGGCAGTGAGGGATGGCTATGCTCATCTTGGGAGAGGGCATTAAACAATAATGTCCCCTAAAGGGAGGCATGATCCAAAGAGGGAAGTTACTCTCAGATGTTGTTGACAAGAACATGGCTGTGAGGTGGGAAAAGTAAGTGGGTCATAAAAAATGCTGCTGAGCAGATTGTGGCCAGTCAAGACCCCAGGATGCCCTTACTGATTTAATTCAGTGTCAGCATATTTTTGTATTCTTACTTAATTTCCATTGTCCATGTTGGTGTGAATGACCTGAACCGTACCTCCCTGGACTACATGAAACGAGACATGGAAGAGCTCTCTGATTACGTAGCTCAGGCCAGTATGACCCTGACCCTGAGTAGCATCTTGCCCTCACCAAGAATTATACCATGGTATAAAGATAAAATTCTCGATTTCAACAATTGGCTAAGTTTCTGGTGTCATTCAAAGGGGATCCAGTGTCTCTCAGCCTGGGATGACATGCTCAACAAGCCATGCTGCTTCACTAGAGATGGCTTGCACCTGTCACCCTTAGGCTTTCGAATACTGGCCAAGGCTCTTGCCACCCCCATAGTGCCTCTTTTAGGCAAGGCTCAAAGGACAAACTCACAGCCGTAAATAGCACAAGTAACAAAAAACTGAGGGTAATGCTACTCAATGCCAGAAGTCTAAACCTCAAAATGCATGCACTTGAGGCACTCCTCAGTATGGAGAAAATCGATATATGTGCAGTAACAGAAACCTGGTTTAAGGCTCCAGAGAGCACCCCAGCACTACCAGGCTACAACTCATACCATACATTTCAGCCACAGAACCCAAACCAAAATACAAAAGGCGGGGGCTTATCCATATTCATCAAGGATACCCACACCTCCAGGTTAGTGGCACAGCACGATTTTTCAGAGATCATCCACATGCAACTAACAATGGGCAAAACTGCAATTTAAATTGTAGCTTGCTACAGATCACCCACCATGTCCCAGGACCCCCATTCTGTGTTTCTGGAAACACTGGGAAACATAAAGGTCCTACCAAACACCCTAATATTGGGTGATTTCAATTACCCAAACATTAACTGGGAGAACTACTCAAGCACTAATTCCCTTGCCCAACATTTCCTAGAATTTATAAACTCAAATGCCCTGGTTCAACTGGTCAACACTCCCACCAGAGGTGACAACATATTGGACCTGGTCATCACCAACATGGGCGACCAGTGTTCCACACCGGAGGTCAACCCCTCATTGGTTAGATCTGACCATAAACAAATCACTTTGGATATCCACATTCCTTCCCCACCCCTGGACAAGGAAACCACCCTGAAAAACTTTTCAAAAGCAAACTTCACATTACTTAAGACCGAGGTGGAAAGTTTCAAAGCCCCCATGCTGAAGGAAAACGCTGTCCAAGCTGCAAAATCCTTTACTAATGCATTCTATGGGTACCTACAAAAATGAATGGATCGTGCCATCCCAAGAAAACTAAGACTCACTCCTCCAAGAAAAGGAAACCAGTCTGGTGGACTCCTGCCATAAACAAGCTATACAATAGTAGGAGGAAACTAGTGCAGAAAAGAGTAAAATCCCAAGAAGGGAAGACATCCCTGATCAGTATCGGAAGAAACTACGATCCCTCATAAAATCATCCAAGGTGAGCTTTGAAAGAAAAATTACCAAGGACTCCAAAGATAACCACAAGGCATCCTTTAGCTATGTCAAGAATCTAAGTGGCAATGCTCAGATCTGCTTGGAGTTAGTGCATAATGGCAGAAAATACACTGAACCGACCAATATTGCCAACATCCTGGCAGACAGGTTCAGCGTAAACTTCACCCCCCCCCCCCTTACCCCCAAAAGGGCCCATAACCATACCAGAACAATGTAGAGTCCCTGAAATCTCAGACACTCAGGTTAAAACAGCCCTCTCCAAAGCCAAAAACACAGCATCAATGGGACCGGACAGTGTCCCAGGCTGCATCCTACATGAGCTCAAACACAAACTAACCCCTCACCTAAACACACTGTTCAAACTCAGCCTCTCCACAGGCTATGTACCCATAGAGTGGTGCACAGCAATGGTTATTCCATTCCACAAAGGTGGAGCCACAACAGACCCCAGGAACAATCGCCCTATAAGCTTGACTAGCTTGGTCTGCAAGGCTATGGAGCGCATCATCATGGAACTCATTAACAGAGACATTGGGAACATCCAAACACTGGACCCTACCCTGTTCATCTTTGTTAAGGGCAGATCATGCCTCCTAAACCTGGTGGACTTCTTTGAGACAGTTACCAAGGCTATAGACAAGGGAAAGGTGGAACACGCAGCCTACCTAGACATTGCAAAGGCCTTCAACACCATTCCCCATTCTGGTATTATAGACAAGCTCAGCAGCCTGAACATAAACCCCTATGTCACAAGATGGGTTGCCAACTAGCTCACGGACAGAACCCACATGGTGAGAGTTGTGGGAGCTAGGTCCAACTCTAAACTGGTTACGTGGTGTTCCTCAGGGCTCCGTCCTAGGACCCCTACTGTTCGGCCTATACTTCTCAGAGGTACAGGCAAGCACAGGAGGACTATGGCTGACCAAGTTTGCAGACGACTGCAAACTAGGGGCTATAACTGACTCTCTGGCTGACACAGACATACTCCAAAAAGGTCGCACTGAGATGGATACCTGGTGTCAAAATCATGGCCTCAAGCTAAATGCCAAAAAGTGCATAGTCATCCCCTTTGGAGAAAAACAAAGTACACACAAGCTACCACATAGGTGGTAGTCCCCTAAATACAAAAGACGTAATAAGGGATCTGGGGATCCAAGTAGATAGTAATCTCACCTTTGGTAATCACATTGCCAAAGTGGTTAGAAAATCCTTCTACTTGGCCAGGGTTGCCAGATTTCCAACCAGCCAGGTAAGTACAAAAAAAAAAAAGTTAGCAAGTGAAGACCAAAAAAAAAAAAAAAGGTCTTTAATGCGGAACAGAGTTCCACATTAAAGAACAGTAGCTCTGCACTAAACACGGAGCTTCTCGTGTTTAATGCATTGCAGTTCCACATTCAACACAAGTAGCTCGGTGTTTAGCGATTTTTGATTGGCCCGTATGCCAGGTATACAGGCCAATCAAAAAAAAAAAAACAAAGCGGAGGCTGGCCGGGATTTAAACCGGCAGGGCGGGACTCGGGATCAGGCTGCTGATCTCAGGACAGTCCCGCCCAAATAGGGACGTCTGGCAACCCTGTACGTGGCCCACCTAATCACAAAAGGGTTCGCATCCAGATCAAAAGAGGTAATTGTGCCCCTCTACTCATCACTCATCATTCCCATCATAGAGTACAATGCCCCATTTGGGATGTACCTTACAAGACACCTGCAACAGCTGGAAAGACCACAGAAGTACTTCACGAAGAGGATCACTGGCCTCAAACAGATGCCCTATGCAGCTCGACTGAAGAAACTCCATCTGTACTCGGCTGCATACCGCCTACTCAGAGGTGACCTCTGCCTGACATACAAGGCCATGTCCAACCCAGAATTGATGGACATGCTTCACCTAAAGAAAACCTTATCCCCTCGAGCCACACACTCTAGGGATCTAAACCTCACCACAACAATAAGTAGGATGGGCTGGAGGGATAGATTCCTGTCCCAGAGACTTCCCATGCTTTGGAACAAGATTCCAATCTATATTAGGCAGAGCTCCTTGCTAACACTCTTCAAAAGAAACCTTACCCCGGGGATCACTTCAGTGGCTCTGCTGGACAAAGGCACAGGTAACTAATCTAAGGGGGCGGCAAAAACCAACACATTCTGGCTAGGCTTATAAATGCCTTCAGGCAGATAGCGTAGTACCTACCTATGAACCTAGGTAACAATACTGTTCTTATTGCAAATATTAAATGAAAAATCTTCTACACAACTGGAAAGCATATGATTCTTTTAATATCCAAAAACTTTGCAAATGAGCGCTTTCGTCTGCTCAGGGCAATCTTCATCAGAGTCAAATATTGTCATATTTTGAAAATCGTAGTTCTCTAACATTGGTTATAACTTAAAAAGAGCAACTACAAGCAGTTCATCAATGAATTTTGGAGGGATTCCACTGGACACATTAATAAGCTGGATAAGTAATCCATTATTTTTTTTTGTGTGTTCTCCACTTTAGTCTATTGTTTACCCACTGAAACACATAACTTTTAATGCAGAGCTGAATGATTTTTATCTGTATTGTCTTGATGGAGGATTTGGTCAGGTGTACTGCATACATTGTCATTCCCTCATCCAGTACATTATTTTTATTGTCCTGATGGAGTATTGAGTCAGTTTGCTGCATGTATGGTCATTCACTCAATGCCACCTTTTCATAAAATATCACATTGTTTAGTAGGGAAGATCTCTACTTAGCAAAATCATATTGTTCTGTGTGTAACAGTGCCATGTTGTCACTGACTCTTAGGATAACTTCCTTTACTAACCACTCCATAAGTTCACAGCAAATATAGATAGAACCGATGAAGCTATAATTGCTTTGGGCTTGATGTAGTACCTTCTTTAAATATTGAGATTTGGAGACCTCTGTGCACCAATGCAAACTTTTGCAGCACATCCAGTTATGAATTTATTGGGAAGGACAAGTAAAGCTTTGAAAACATTATTTCTTATATTATTTAGAAAGCTGCTTGGAATAGTGTCAGCAGAACAACTGTTCTATATGTTTTATTACCATGTATACAATGTCTTCTGTAATGTTGACAGAGGCCACCCTTAATGGACAGAAAGGTATTGTTTATACACTTAGGAATTTTTAAGTTGTCAGAGTGGCACAGTGGCATAGCAGATAGATTTCTCACCTCACAGCAAGAGGATCCTCAGTTTGATTCTTGGCTAGGGTGTCTTCTATGCAGAGTATGTATGTCCTCCCTATGGTCACGTGGGTTTCCTCTGGGTGCTCTGGCTTCCTCCCACATTCCAAAGACATACAATAAGTCGACTGGACACTCTAAATCGGCCATAGGTGTGAGCGTGCATGCAAGTGTTTGGTGTGGAAGAACTACCAGGGGTAGCCACCCAGAAGTGTAAACCTAGGATCTAGATGACTATCACTGTTGAAGTGGTACCCGACTCCATGTACAAAAATGGGAAAAAGAGGTTGTGGATGGATGGATTGAATTTGTCCTCAGTGTATCTGCAACTAAATGTGCATCGGGTGTTACTGCATTATTTATCAGCAGTCTATGTTCACCGTTTTCCTCTTTTGTGACATAAAGAATCCATTTCGCTGTGTTAAGTGTTAGATGCTTGTCTAATCTAACTGATTTTAACAGTATCTTTGATCTGCGGTGATGGTGCTGCGGTAGCGTTGTCGCCTCACAGTCAGACGCTGTCCGGTTCGATTCTCAGCTAGAGCGTCTTCTGCGTGGAGACATGCGTGAATGGGCGTGCCTTCGTTGAAGGTTGTGCATCAGGGCTGGTAACTCGGCACGTAAAAATCAGCTACGAATCATTAGTGGACCGGAGTTCCGCTGTGGCGACCCCTAACTGGGAAAAGCCGAAAGACACAACAAAAAGAAAGATATCTTTGCATTTTACTTAAATGTGACTTTCTTTTTACTTAGTCTTTTTAATTCATATATTATATTTTCTGTTATTTACTTTATGAATGTTTCTTTAATGATGATATCAACATTTTTATATGCATCCTGCCAGTCAATATATTTGTCATTAAGGATGGTCAAGATTCAAGGCAATCACCTGCACCCAAGTAAACTGCAATTATACATGATTGCAGAGAAAAGTGCTTTAGAGTCATTGTTAGCTGCAATGAGGAAGACAGCATTCTTGGACAATTTACATGTCTCTGAATCACCTTTTGTTTTACCAGCCATGCTATCAGGTACTTTCTGTTGGTAGTTTTGTCATGTAACCTAGAAGGCACCCCTCTACACACACACACACACACACACACACACACACACACACACACACACACACACACACACACACACACACAGTTATATGACTCCATTCATTATACTGCAGGCATGCACACACATGCCCCACTACTATGGCACCACTGAACTTTTGTCCACTTGTCTGCAAAGTGGTCTTTCTTACTTATAGCTTATAGCTCATAGTCAAGTACTAGACTAGCTGTCCTTCTGAGCTATTTTAAGCCTAGCCAATTTCCCCAGGTAAGAATCAAAACCTGTACCTTGTGTTTGTCAGGTAAACACCTTAAGCATTATGCCAGTCCCCAACCTCTTCATTTGATTCATTGACTTGAATGGATGACCACTGTCTTTTCACCATGTTACTTTACATAGCTGAGTGATATTTCCTGAATAGCTCAAAAGTGTAAATGAGTTAGCCACAGGCATGTCTGGGGACAGCACATGACTAACTAGAATTAGCATTTCCTCCACATTGCCTCATTATCCCATAGAACAGCCAGTAGGACTGCTTCTGCAATGACTTTTCTACTAGAATAAAATCTCTGTAGTAGGGTGGTCTCTGAATCAGTACAAGTTGTCATGAGGCCTGGCACTTGTAGGGTTTACCATGAGTGGTAGCAATTTCTAAATCCCTATTAGTAATGACACCATTTAATTCAGTGCCATGTTTACAAAGAAGGAAACTTTTCCTAGTTTGTGGGTTCCAGTTCTTAGGTTAAGAATGGTGGTTGGTTAGTGTTCAGTAGTGAGGCGGTAACTGTGGTGGTAGGTGGGAAGAATAATTTGATACAGTATCTCTTATCATAATATCAAGTATGTTATTAATCCTGGATGACCTATGAACAATTTGTTGTAAGGTATTTTCATTAAAATTTTTAAAAATGAGAGCTGCAAAACTATAAAATAAGTATATATATTGTTTTGCAAGTTCCTTTTGTTGGTTTTTGATTCAAGTTTATTTATCTGTCCAACACATTGTGATGGTTTTAGTATTTATATATTTATTTTAAAGTTCTTTTAAAAAATGTGCATGTTTTTATCTACTTTCATCTGTATTTGTGGCAAGTTGGTAGGTTGTCACGAATATTTTAGTTACAGGATTTTATTGGTGTCAATTAAACAATTGTTTTAATTACTAATTAGATTGGGAGGGGTATATAAGCAGGCACAGCCTTCATTCTTTCATTTTACATCTGAGGAAGTCTGGTGGACGAAAACCCTTTGTATTGTGTGGCGTTTATGTGATTAAACCTGCTGCTGCTTACACCTACAGGCTCGTGTTTTTTTATTATTACCTTCTGCCTCTTTGGGTGCCTGTTGTGGTTTTATTAAAAACCTAATAATATTTGGGATTTTTAGCTGTTGGTACTATAGTTTTATGAGTCTGCCTGTTTGACTCTTTAAGTCCCATAAGAGTGCTTTTACTTTCTGTTTCAAATGTAGTTTACGGAAAGTCATTCTGTATCATACAATGATGTTGACATTGTGTTTATCTGCTACAATGTTTGTGTGTTAGCATTGTAATACAGGAATAGTTTTCTATTAGCTTTATTTGCTGGTTGGTTACTTGCTTATTTAGTTATTTAATGTGTGTTGACTTGACAGGTGTGACTGGGTGGGTTTATTTTCAGTAGAGGACTGAGAATAAATATTCACAATAATAAAACATGAATATATAATGTAAAATCAAACAAATATTACTCAGTTGTATATAAATGTAACTTTAACTTTAAAAGTAATCAGGTATTGTCAGCTATGAAAATAAATCAGAGCACAGATATTATAGACAAATGAAAATTCTTAACTGTCTTAGTTATCAAAAATATTATTTATAATTATAGAGTTTAGAAAAGTTTAAGCAAAATGTTAGTTAATAAAACAAAATATGCATATAGAGCAAACTTATTCTAAAAGTGTGATCTAGGCATTGAGGAAAATAGAGACAGGAGATGTAAACAGAAAAACGGAAAACACAGTTTCATCGATCAAGAATGCATGCATTCCGCACAGAACAGCTGCAATATCAGATAGATAGAATGAAGAGGTAAAAAGGCTTTTTGAAATGAGTTTTACATTTGTTTTGACATAAGATAAGGCAGCATTTATTGCATGCTGTAGATATCATAGTTCTGAAAGTACTATCACCACAGTGATTGCTGGAGAGAGGAGTGCAGGTCAGGTGAGTGTTTACTGAGCACAAGGTATGAAAGAATTTGTACCATTTAAAAAGTGATTGAACGACAAGAGACTTCAAAAAAGAGTAGAATAGAATGGACAAGTTTCTAGTGTAAGAATTTCAAATAATTCTTACATTCAAACCAGTGCAGTATATGAAAGTGCACTAATGAGGCCTGCTACATAATCTGAAGTAAATTTGTCATTTATGTTAGTACCTGCTTGAGCTGAAGGCATGGTACAGAATGTAATTTAGTGAAGGTGTTAGCAGCATGCATTAAAGGAGAACTGCACCTGCAGACTGAAGAATCATGTTTATTTCATCATCTCTTGAGGTTTCCTACATTTTAACAGCATGTTTGGACTCTGTATAGTTGTTTTATATTTTTAAATGCAATTCCAGATTCTGCCCACATGGAGTCTGGCAACTTGATTCTGTAGTCTATCTGTAGTAGACCACAATGCAGTGTTTGGCTTTAAGCTATTACATCATAGCACATAGCACCTAAGTTTCTGTCACTGCTCTGACTTCACATGTGTTTTCACATATATCCTGTTTTGGTTAGACAGGTTTGATTACCATTTCTTGCTTTTCAATGACTACTTAAAAGACAAACAGGGATAATTGCATAGAACTGTATCATCAGTGCCATGGCAAATGTTCTGAGATTTTAGGATAAAAATATTTTCTATATTTTCTTTAATAGTTGCATAAAATAGTTGTTTTGTATCTGAAACACTTAAATGTTATAAGAAACAGAATAAGCAACTCAAATGCTCCAAGGATAAGCTTTTATCTTGGCAAAAAAAAGTGAAATTCTGTCCTTTCTACTGGCGTAGGTATGTTTTGCCCTGCAAAATCTGACATTTCTACAAAAAATATCCCAATTTGGGCATTTGAAAAGGTGCCAGCCCTAAGTAAGGATTAAAATAAGTGTCCCACTGTTAGTAGGGGGATAGTACAAAGCTTATTCCTCTTTTGTCTTTTCCCATTAGGGGTCGCCACAGTGGAACAATGGTCCGCAGAATGATTGGCAGTGGGGTTTTACAGTGTTGATTTGCCAGTCCGGCAACCAACCTTCACGGAAGACACACACACACTCATACCTAAGGCCAGTTTTAGAGTGTTCACTCTATGTGCAGCATGTCTTTGGGATGTCGAAGGAAACTGGAGCACCCAGAGGAAACCCATGCAACTGTAGGGAGGACATGGAGACTCTGCACAGAAGGCACCCTAGCTGAGAATCGTACCAGAGAACCTCTTGTTGTGAGGTGGCAATGCTAACTGCTGTGCCACTGTGGCCGCCCAGGTGGATAGTGAATAGTATAAGGCACATAAACTTTTTCTCCTGTTGTGAGCTATCAATCATATGCAAAAGGTCTTGAAAAGACATGTATTTTGGGATTTTGGCACAAGATTGCATAGCATGTTGTATGTTCCTAGACTGATTACATTAAGTAAGACTGGTCCTTTCTTTGTGGTATCAGCATTGTTGGCTTCAAAGTGCAACCACAACTCTTCTTATTAAACATACATTGACCAGTTCTCCATGCTGCATTAAAAATGCCCTCACAGCCAGCATATTCTACTTTCATGATTTAATGTTTGACTGTTTTGTTCCTGGTAAATGGACTTGACTAACAACCATTTTTAATCATGACACAGGCCATACGCACACAGGGCATTAACAATAAATTTTTTTAAGCATATGAATTGACTAACAGGAAAATGGAATATAATCAGCTTTGAATCAAACATAATTCACAATCACTAGACATGCATTATATTGTTATTCATACATTTACAATAGAGACAATACTTAATCTTTTATCTGATAATATGCCAAACACAGACCAACTTTAAATGAACCAAAATCATGTTGATTGGTAAGAAAATAAGAAAATATATTGGAGAGAAAATATAAAAAACATAGTGCAAGTTTTGCAATATGTAAGTAGGTTATTTAAGTGTGAGACAGATTATTCTCTGCAGTAAAGATAGGCTGCTGGTTAATATGATGTAGCAAAATGTAAGCAAACTGGCTTGGGTTAGATTGTAGAAAGGAAGGTGAAAGCAGTTAGTCACTGTCAGAACATTGACTGGATAAGTAGAAGTAAGTTAGGGGCTTATGCGATTTAGGTTTGAAGAGTTCAAGGGATTATTATCCCATAAGTCTGATGAGAGTTTATTACATGTAAATGATGCTGGTTTTGAAGAGGCCGTTATTCTTTTAGTATGATCAAAGGATAATCTTTTAAGTGTAGTTGCCCATGATTCTAAGATCTCAGATTGCTAGAATAGCTACTACCAGACCCTTTATATCTAAATGACAAAGTGTATCTCTAGTTATAGCAATTTAAAAGGCATTGCACATGAAACAAGCATAGTTATTTATGTGATTGTGTACAGTTTTCATTTTGTAATGAATTGTGATGATGCCCTCTTGGAACACTGAGGGTTAAAAATCAATTGACTTTATTATAGGTTCATAAGTTTATAGGTGTTTACTAGGATGACGAAAACAAGGGCCTCTCCAAGCCTACCCATGCATCCCAAAATCTCTGACAAGCTCTCATACCCTTGATAACTGTAAGCAGGGGCTTGGGAGATGAAGCATTTACATGCAGGGACCTGGGAAATGAACCATTTACAGGTTGCTTGTGTCCATTAGAGACATAGGTGCCAAACCAGAGATGAATTTCCAGTTCCCCATCCAATTGTCCAAGTTGCACTTGAATTGGATTAGGGAGGAAATCTGCTTCACATGGATGGGAAGCCTGTTCCAGAGACAGGGCAGTCTCTGTGATAAATTCCTTTCTGTCCAGCAAGTCCAGTTTTATGACAGGCAAGGTTTAAGTCTTTAGAATGGGTAATTCTGGTGCTGTTTGTTTTGTGGATATGCAGGAGGTCCATCAGAGTGGGGTCTGACAATGCCCTGTTGATAGTAGATTGGAGACAGTTAGCATTATTGCAAGATCTAATGTTAGTTAGACAAAAGGCATGTTACATTTCATGATTGAACATATTGTTTGCTAATGCTTCCTTAATTTCTTGAGTGAATATTCCAATGGTGCTATGGTCAACTTCAAATGCAATATGATTTTGACTACGTATGATTGTGAGGGACAAGCAAAAATGATGCATCTAAGCATTTGTCCAAATATTTAAAGAAAACACCTGGGAGGCAGATTAGATGGACACTGTTACTGAGTTTCTGGTGTATTCCCAACTGTGCTAAGTCAGGCTCACAAATATATTTAACTTGTTACCTAAATTCTTATTTGCATAAATACATTATGTGTAACAATGATGTAGTTAAAGTCACTGGTAATGTTTTACAGTTTGAAAATAAAATGGATGTGCTTAAAACAACATTTTGAGCAGAGCTGACAGCTATACCATACCTTTTAATAAAAGGAAATATATGCACAAATGTGTATCTTGTAAACAGTGTAGATATATTTTGCAATATTTTACAATGTTCTTATGCTTGTCTAACACACTTTAAGAAGTCCTATTGTGTGGATACTTTTTATAATTTTTTATTTATATTGTTTGCATACTCTTGCTGTGAATGTTTTTATATTGGCAAATGATCAGAAAATTGAATTATAGGATTTGTGAGCATACAAATTATATAAAAAACCGAGACACAAACATTGCATTGTACAAACATATTTGTTTATATATTTTCTGTATTAGATAATATTGAAGAAAATGAGGTGATATTTTAACATATTTTTATAGAATTATCAGTACAGTATGATTGGTTTTAATACAGTTAAACCAGTGATTTTATTGTATATCTTGTTTTGATGGCATCTCTCAGACTTTTATAGAGACAAAGGTGCTAAATTTTAAATAAATCATTTACTAATCCATTCTGAAGTATTTTTATTATATTTTTGCATTGCTTCACTTACTGCCTGACCTAGCTGTGAGTTTTCTTTTATGCAAAGGTCTTAAATAGTTAGTTATTTTCTTTCTGTAATAAGACTTTTCCTTTGGATAAACAGTCAGAGACAAAAGCATTTGTCAAATAGTTCTGCTTACAAGCCTTTACAAAAAATGCTGTAGCTAGAACTTACAAAAATATCACTGCTGGGCAATGCCACACTGTTCAACAGTATGATGGTGATGTTCTGTGGCTCAGAGAATTGATAAGGCCACAGTGACCATGAAACACTATCAGGGGCAGTTTGTGCTATTGGACTGCAGGACTGCAGCCCCCCAGCTGTAAAATGAAAGAAAACAGAATTGTAAAATAATTAGCATTGAGTCCTGGAACTATGCATGCATGCTCAGAGAGTTCCTATCTGGACTGCTGTTTAACCAGGCCAGATTATGAACAGACGGCATCAGTGTAAAGATGCCCAGAAGTCTATGTGGTTTGTAACCGCATAGACTGGAAGGAGATCAGACTGCAATGTCTGCAGTCACATACGTGGATAGATAGCAACTGATTGGGTCCTGGGAAAGGAATTTGGATTTGGCACTCTCGCTGCAAGGGAATTGGGTTCAGAAGCTGCTGCTGCAAGGGAAAGGGAATATACAGGTACTGGTGTTATTCAGAAGTTGTGTGTGTGTTTGTGTGTGTGTAAAATTCCCCAGTTAAACATACCTGGTGGCTAGAGTTACTCAGGCTCAACCCGGTACCTTGGATTCAGATAGTAAGAGCCTGAATTCGCTACCCACCACCACTTGTGAAAACTGTTCAGATTTTTGCCTCATGTTTCATTGTTTACTGGAAAAATGTTCAAAACAATAAATTTAAAACACCCTCTAACAACTGTACTGTTTTATACAAGGAGTATAATTTAATTTAATACAATCAGGAAGGTGTTTATTGATTATCTGATCAGCTCAGGTATGCCCCCTCCCAGTTCTTGGTTGGATGTGTTCAATTAGGAACCAGTTACTGTCTACAAGTACAAACTTTTTTTGTTACTGAATATTTTTACTGATTGAGTCTGAATGCTAGCAAAAGTGATGAAGCCAGATTGAAGCAATCACTTCTCTTAGATCTTCATTTTTTTTTTGGGGGGGGGTACTTATTGTCCACTCCTAAGGAGCTAAGTCCATCATGTAGGATTTCTGAAGCACAGTTCTCCCGGCTGGACTATACCTCTCAACTGTTCAGATTTTTGCAGAATGAATAGATTTTTGCTTCTTATTTTTGCTTTGTTCCTCATAAAATTTATGGGTTTCTGGCAAATCATTTAGGAATGAAGTCATTTTATAATGACAGACACTGAGTTTTAGACTTCATACCCTTCAGAAAAATGCATGCTAAAGCAAGACCTGTTATTCTATTAACTGTCTAAGTTTATACAAGAGCAATTTTTAGTACTGTTTGTTCCCCCAATATATTGGGCCTTGTCCAGATTTCCTGCATTAAGAGGTTGAGAGGTATGCGTAAATAAATCACTCTATAGAATTAGGTATATCCAAACCTCTCAACTGTCCCCAATTTTGGCTCAAAATCTTGCTCTCCCCCTAATAATCCATCTACAATATGGCAATTTTGGAAGAAACATAGAGGGTTTGCAATTAATAAATAATTGTAATGATCAGTTACAGACTACTTTTATTTTAGAAATGCATGTAGAGTCTCTTATTTTATCAGCTGCTCAACTTAACATTACTGATATTACAAAAAGTGTTCTTTGACAGGTTCCCAGCTGTATTGTATGGCTATTTTATATTTTTGCATCATGTTTTTGGTCCATTTTTCATAAAATTGTGATTTTCTGGCAAATTAGTAGCAAATCATTAAAGGTTGAAGTTAGAAAATAATGACAGACATTTGAGTTTCAGATTTCATACCCTTCAGAAAATTCATACTAATGCAAGACCTACTGTTTTATTACCTTTCTAAGTTTATAAGAGCAATATTTAAAAATTGTCCTTATTTTTGGGCCTTTGTCCCACTTCTTTTTATGGCTTTTTCCAGATTTCTTGCTCTGAAGTTGAGAGGTATGACAAATGTCAGGTACATCACCATTAACCAGAGACATTTCAAATTGTGACATATGTGTTGTACCACACTCCCCCATGTAGTGACTTTGGATGTGTCCAAGCAAGGCAAGGAGCAGTTATGCAGTGTAAGTGTGCAAAGTATCTCCCCATCCAAGGTAGACACAAGCACTACAGTGGCTTTTCATCTGTCTTTAATTTTCCAGAATGGTGTGGTTTCCTGTCATATTTTTATACTGTTGATTTATGCTTCTTATTAGTCAGAAAATGTTTGTTGTTGCAGTGCCTGTTGCTTTGTG
Organism: Protopterus annectens; assembly: GCF_019279795.1. NCBI lineage: Eukaryota > Metazoa > Chordata > Ceratodontiformes > Protopteridae > Protopterus > Protopterus annectens. Next base: position 1,723,246,948 of record NC_056744.1, on the reverse strand, counting down.
TTTAAGTAGCAATGCTTTAATGATCATCAGGTAAGCCTGTCTGAGATTATGAGATGCAAGTAAGCTTTAATAAGCATACTGTTAAATAAATATCAAAATTGAAAGCCATGCAGAGAATATTTACATAGCTACATAACGTATAAGCCTTAGGAATTGAAATGCATATAACAGTATTTGTAATAAAGGACAGGATTACAGTATTTTCAGAAGTTCATTATATTTGTTGGAGACTTGCAGTCATCTTTGCAGGCTTTACCTGTAAACTAAACAGAATGACAATCTATCATGTGTTGTCCATAACCTGTGCAGTAATCCTTTAAGCAATTTATCTTGAACTTGTTTGTTGTTTGCTGTTCACATTTTTTACTTTGATCATGTTTTCCCCATGAAACAAGTAGAAGGTTGTTGTCAGGCAGCAGGTCTTTTTTGGATAAGAAACAGTTTTACAAGTGGGAGTAATTGGTATCACAGAGATTACTACTTTCAGCATGTTACTTGGTACTTTTATAAAGCTGAATATAAATTATAATTAGAACTGCAGTGCAAGGAGAAGCGGTTTGAGTTGAGTGCTGCTTGTTTTTTTATACTTCACTTCAACTGGCATTCCAGTAATGTATTTAAAAAGTAATTTATTTTTTCATGCCTCACAACCTTTTTGTTTCCATCTAGATATTAAGTAAGCTGTCATGTAGCCAATGTACTGAAATACTTTTTTCTTCTTCTCCACTTTGTTTTGTCTTGATTGGACTCGCATAATGACAGTTTGGCACCCAGGTCAGCGTATTTAATTAAAGTCCCAGTTTTTGTGATTTTGAGCATAGCCACACCCCTTTCTAGTTAAACACACCCTCTCCCATTGGCCCAACCCATTCAACTGTCTCCTGCAGACCCCCCCCCTTGATTTGAAATCACCAGCCACCACTGAACACTATGCAGTGATATACAATGGCAGGGCATCTGTATCTGAAGTACTAGGAAGCTATAATAGGGTTAATGACCATGAAACATTATACATTTATGTCCTATAACAAAGTATATGTACACAGAGCAGTATACAAATACAGTATGCATCATGGCATGGTATAATGTCACCTACTCTCACTCAGCCAATCAACTGCAGCTTCATTGTACTATTTCCTTCTATTCACCATGTAACCCAACCAATCATCTGTGCTCTGTCATGGCTACCTCATTTTTCCCACTCCCTTTGCTATTTTTTTTCTTCCCCACCTATCAACAGTCCTCTGTTTATTCCCTGCTTTGGCTACCTCATAGCCATTCACACCCATTGACTTTCTTTCCCTATACTCTCCCTCAGGTACCTCATTTTTTCCATTCTCACTAACTATCCTGTTTCTTCCCATACCGAAAATATTCCATCTCCCCTACTCTAGCCGATTCTGTTTTCCTTTTCCTATCAATATTCCTCTCTCTAGTTCATCATCTCCTCTGTTCTCCTGTTCTTATACCTTTCCAACCAAACTTTTTATTCCTATTTGTATTTCCTATGCCTTGCTCCCCTTTCTGATAACGTTCTCTCCTCAACCTTCTCAATCGAACTGACTTCCTAATCCTATCCACATTACCTTCCACTTCCCATTATCTCAATTACCGTTTCACTCCTCCAAAATATATATCCATGCTATAAATATATTATATTATGAGCCCCTCTTCCATTTTCCATATGGAACTACTGTTCACTCCACACTTTACTCTATCACAAATTTATACTCTAAATCTTTATTCAAATTTTACAAGTCCTACGTTGACCTACTCATTCCTCTCATAAAGACTGCAAGTCTGACAACCACATGCATGCACTTTCTACAATTAATAATTGCAACTGCATTCTCTCCCCCTGCACACCACCAACATTGCTAAGTTAACACCACCATAAATCAGCCTATATTGCTGCTATTATGCACAGTTTCTGTTGTATCTTTCATACTACTAACATACTCTACATCCTATCATTGCCCATTCTAATTTCAATCCCAGCCTTCGGCTAGCACAAACACTCAAGTCCTTAACACAATCTATTAACAGTTTCACTATAGGCTCAATTTGTATACTTTTTCTTATATCTTCCTACTCAGTAATAAATGGCTGAACCACATATACCACAAACAATGTTTTAAACATAAAATTAAAATATAAATGGATCTCTCACTGCCTCTATAGAGTATCAACCCAAAAATTGTATGGGGACATCCACGCCAACCCAGAGGCAACTAACCTCAAAAACTCCTCTCACAACATCACAACAGCTGCCAATCCTCTCACCATCAATCACCCCTCAAAACCCACTGACCTTTATTTCCTTAACATAAACCTCAGAAACATCTGCCATAAAATAGCAAAATTCTGTGCCTGCACAGAATTCTGTTCTCCAGATATAGTAGTTGTTACCAAAACTTGGCTGAAGCTGGATATAAAGTATGAGTAAACCTCATCCTCCTGGTTACAATCTCCTTAGAGCTGGTAGGGAACACAAAACGCTAGAGGAGTAACAACACATGTCAAAAACACTCTACTACTATTGCCAGCCTCAATCAACCCGGCCACCCCAATTTATTAGTGGTGAGGTTCTGATCTCCTTCCTTCTACACAATAATCACAAATCTATATGCACTATTGCAACCTACATTCCCCCAGACAGCAGTGTTCACATTGCTAGATATAAGCAAACATCTCTCAAGAATCAAAAGTACTTGGTAACCTAAATATTGATTGGCTTATATTAAAATCTGATCCCCTACAACTACCATAAACCAGTATAGGCTAACATAAATCATCACTACATCAACTTAGCTTAATAAAATAATCTATAGATAATCGCTTATCAACTGGATTATTGCCATCTCTCCCAATAATATGACTGCCTCAAGCAGGTTACCCGACACTCACAGTGATCACCTCCTTTTGCTATAAAAACTATAACAACGTACATAAACAGCTTTGCTACAACCAAGTACCATTAATTCCTTCCAATGAAAGACACTGATCTATAACTTAATGTAATTGAACTAGAGCCCCTCAAAATATTATCATTGGATGGTGCTGTATCAGTATTCAACAGGATATTAATAATGCTATTTGTTAACCAGGTAGGTCCACTGCACACACTGTCCCCTTCCAGGGGCAACACAGAGTAATGCCTGGTTAAGTGACTTCCTCAAGATCACAGAAGAAATGGTTTGCAAGATAGCTGCACACTGATCAACAGCTTAATTTAATTTTTCACAATGTAACAAAAAGAAACTGATAGATAATGGCCAGCAATTCTGCCTGTCTTGGTAAATTTCATTTATTAGCTAGTAAGTACATTTTCCTGATGCCAGCAAAGAAGAAACTTAGAGATCCTGAAAGAAAATCAACTAGAAAAGTTGAAGAGAAAATACAATGACTGGGAAGAATCCTGCAGCTGTTCAGCAAAAAAAGCAGTTCAAGCTACAGCTTTAGTACAAGAGATGACTTCTAGTAATTCAGAGGAAAAAAATTAAATAAAATGTGCTCAGTTGATTAAAATAAATGAAACATTAAAGGACTACATCAACCCAAAATAAAGACTAAAAATGGGCAAAGCCTTAAGCAACTATTCAGATGAACAGATAAAACTGAAAAAAAACAGAGGTCAAAATAAAGAAAAGACTTGCTCAGTTTGAAACTGCTCAAGAAGAGCTGTTCCAAAAAACGGTACAGCTAGAGGAAAGAACACAGACAGAATACCTGAGATTTTCTGCTGAACCAGGGAATCTGGTAGGAATAGACTATATTAATTTTATGAAAGAACAAATAAATATGTGGACTAGTATTCCTGATCAGGATTTGTTAATTGAAAGGGCACATTGTGTGTATGTTCAAAATCTAGCCATGAAAAAACAACCAAGACCTGTATTAGTAAACATGCAATCATACCAGCAAAAAGAGCTGATCCTGACAAAACTGTTCAGAAAGGGTCTATATTAGAACAATGAAAATTTAAAATGTGAAACTGCCTAAAGTTCGAAAATGCTGGACCTTGAACTCGCTATTGTGAGGGGCTGTGCCCCCCTCACCCCCCTCTGAATATTTATACCAACTCCAAGATCATACTACAGTGAGGAAAGGGCAAATATTCCAATCCTCACTGTACTGCAATCTCACAAAATGCATATTAAGGTCTGACATTTTCAAACTTTAGGCAGTTTGACATTTTAAATTTTCATGGTTCTAATATAGACCTGCCCAGAAAGGCAAAGTATTAAAACTTGGAGACAGTAGAATATTTATGGAAATGATTATTCACTATACATCATGCAGACAAGAAGCAAATTTATCCCAGCAATCAGAGAATGTCAAGAGACAGGTGTAAGATTCAAGCTACTGTATCCAGGTGTCTTCAGAATATTTTTTCTTGAAGGATCAAATAATTTTTTTTATGCAGAACAGGCTAAGGAGGAAATACAACAGTTTTCCCATCAAGGGGTGATCCATCAAACAGAAGGGGACTCTGCTTCTCATTATTCTGATGGTAAGGGCCATAGAGAGACTCTGCCATTGAAAACGTTTCCAATATTCCATAGGAAAATTTATGAGAGAAAGAAAAAAGCACGAGTTGACTAGAAGAATGAGGACTATCTTGGAGTTGAACCACAGTCTGGGGTTAGGAGCTGGGATGAACAAAAAGAAGTCCAGCAAAACTGAAATTGGTGAAATAATGAGATTATATAACATCAGTCACATTTGTGAAATATAAAAAACAATCTTGAAACCAAAAAATGAAAAATAGGCAGCAAGCTGTACAATCCAAGCCAGTTTATTGTTAGCGCTTTTGTTCAGAAAATGCATGAACTTCTTCAGACAATGAAAACCCAAGATCCCACAGTTAAAATAATACCATCAATTAAGATGAATTCAATAATTACAAAGGTAATTACCATAGTTAAGTAATTTTAAAGAGCCAGTGTTATACTTAAAAGTATTATATAAGAAAAAAAAAAAAAATATATATATATATATATATATATATATATATATATATATATACTTTTTAAAACACAAGCAACAATCTAAAAACATTGTTCGTATTACTTGTTTCCCTATATAAGAAAATAAATATAGATGTTTTTTAAAAATGGAATAATACAAGCATAAAAACTAAAGCAAACAAACCCACCAAAGCAAATGTCTCTCCGCTGCCTTGAAAAAGAAGTATAAAAACTCCAAATGTGATAAACAGGGAGAGGCAACCAAATGGCTCACAATAATAATCCAGTCTTAGTTGTAAATGAATAAAAGTTCATTTATTTGTACACAGATAAGCGCTTTCACCAAAGCTTCTTCAGACCTTAAAAAACTTCCCGCCAAACAAACATTTCCTTTTATACTAATCATATGACCATACTTCAATTAAACTATTAACTTGCTTAAAAAAACATTCATCATTTATCCCTACTAAAACCACAATGTTCAAACAATAATACATATAGTAGATTGAATTCATGCTTTGAAAAACTGTCAGACAATAACAAGTATATATAATATGTAGCACTTATACATTCCTAACTTATACGGATCCTAAAAGTGAGAACATCTCAATTATTATAACACACTTGTAAATACGGTATAATGTGATATTTGTATTTGATGCTCCACCCTGTCTATTTCATGGATTCTGATGCTTATAAGAATATATAAAAATCGATAATATAGGTCTGACATAGACCAAAAGAATAAAAACTATATATTCAAAAAAATTTCTATTAATCGGATTTTTTGAAACATCGCTGTCCATTTAGTTGCTAATAGCTGGACATGTGCAACTGAACACTGTTGCAACCAAACTAACAGCATTGCCAAAAATAGCTACCATTTCATGTGCATGCATCAAACACCAACACCGATGCTACAATAAAATATCGCTCTCTGTTTATGAGCGGGTGTGTATATATACACTAATGCTGCTCTACTAGACTGTCTGTGTACTAAAAGTAAATTAAAAAAATATGTATAGTATACAAAGGTACCAAATCTTACAAAAGCATATTTTGTTTAGCTCATGATGCCTCTTGCATAAATGACTTTAATACTGGACATATACATCTCTATCCATAGTCCACTACTATCATTCAAATAGTAATGCAATATAACTTGCAAAAACTATGTGTATCATTCTCACTGTGTATATGATATTCACAAGGGACATGCATTGATGTTAGTATAGATGCACAAAACATATTTATTCATAAATTAGCTAGCCGAAGAAACTTCCAAACATACTGTTCAGTTTTGTGTCATTTGCTAAAAACTAGCTGACCTAACAAGCTAAAGTTATAAATTCTCACGAGCGTCATGCTCATATATAACTAATTCAAAAATGGTCTATATTCTAGAAAGCCATGGTGCAGTTTTTGCTTTTGTTCTCTTTGAACGAGCGGGTGCATGCAAATCTAGGATCTCAAGGAATTTGTTATTAAAGTAAACAACTGCCTCCTCTAAGGGGAGGTGTTTTAGAATAGACCAGTTACATGAGTTAAGTTCTTGTTGGAATTTGGCAGGATCAAAGTCTTTTTTTTTTTTGTTTCTAACTTTTCTGAGTAAGGGTTGTTGGGGATTAATGGGTTTGTGCTTAACTATATAAGTGAGAAGGTGATCGCTTAGGTCGTCAGGGAGGATACCAACAGTGTACAGTTGGGGGTGACTATTTATGAGTACCCAATCGAGTATGCTTTCTTTTTGGTTGGGTTTACCTAGCCTGGTAGGGGTGGATATGATTTGATTAAAAGCATGCAGGTTAATATGGGTTGATGGAGATTCGGAGGAACAGGTGCTCCAGTCTATGTTAAAATCCCCTAGTATTACGGTTTCTTGGCGGTAATGACATGATAGCCAGTACAGGGTGTCTTCAAGTGTAGTTATATGGTTACCTGGGGAATATACATGCAGATGATATTAATGCATTTACCTTTGTTTAGTTGCAATCTAGTTGCAAGAATTTTGGAGTTATTAATCTGCGGTGGTTGTGTTACATCTATGGTCACATTTAACTCAGACACGAAAACACGATCCAGCCTGTGTATGTAATACCCAGGTGGTAACACTTACTTGTGTGTAGTGTTAGGTTTTAACCAGGTTTCAGAGAGACAGAATCTCAGGGGACTGGACAGCCAGGAGTGCATGCAGTTTGATAGATTTAGCTTTTTCATATATTCAAAATCTCTTAACATATCTAATTGAATTAACATCTGAGTCAAAATTTGCTGAGAATTTGTTAATCTGAACCAAAAAAAAAACGTTCCTAAAGGTACTAATGTTCATTTTCAGGTAATAAAATAAGTTCTCTGAATGCTTAAGGCTGCACATCCCCTTTAAATGTAGGCGGTCATTTGCTGACAAGTTCTACTTCCTGTGTTCTTAAATGAAACTAAGAAAAAAAAAGCCTGTTGTTATTTCTGAATGTAGGGTGTGAGTTTAACGTTGCGGTTTATTTATTCATGTCTCTTAGAGATCTGTGTTGATTCTGTGCTATGGATGCCAGTTCTACAGCGCCTACACTGACAAGAGTTTGATATAGTGTAACAAAGCCTTCTTTTTATTAATTTAGAAAGGATCTTTCCAGTAAAATGACCAGAGTAAACTGAGTGCTGAGGAATGCACTTTAAAGATCTCAGGGAGTGAAGATGGAGCACATAAAACAGGAAATGGATTTCAACAAGAAAGATGAGATGCACAATCTATGTGCTATAAAACTGAGAACAGAGCAGTGCTGTTGGGAGCACAGACAGAGACTGGAGTTGTTTTGCCAGAAGGATGAGGCCTTTATTTGTGTCCTTTGTGTTCCCAGACATTCCAGCCACAGTTTTGTGCTCCTGCATGAGACAGCCATCACGTATAAGGTAAGGGACACTTCATGATGTAACATGTTCACTGATTGGGATGAGGAATGGAATTGTAACCTGTTTTCCTGTTTTTTTTCAGGCTGATAAGTGTATATTTCAAAGTTATTTACTTTGATTTTGTTAATGAATAGTGAATGCTTATATAAAGTTTTGTATTTTTAGTCTTGGAGTTTATAGAGAGTGCTACTGACTTCTGTAGATTGTGTTTTCAGGGGATCTACTTCACATGCCCTAAAACTCATTTGACTGACTTTCATTTGACCAAGACCAAATGACCTAACTTTCACAATATTGACAATTCATTTGACTGACTTTCATTTCACTGAATTTTAAGACTTAGACTTGATGTAGGTTTCCCGTCACCTGCGACTTGCTTGTGATAAAAAGAATTATTGTAACTTACAGTGCCGACTGCCAGAATACCGATAGTCACATAGAAAGTAGTGTTTCTAAATGTGGGTTTGTTGCTTTCCATTTTTATGGGAAGTATCTAATTTGGCAGATGTTTTGTGCATTCCCAGCAGTAGTGGCAGTGGGTAGAGTACTGTAAGGCAAGTAAAAGGTGTATACCCTTTTCCCCACTGTAGTGGGATCCTGAAGTTAGTATATATAATTGGGTTGGTGTTGGGTGCGTAGCCCCCCCCCCCCCCCCCCCCCCACACACACACACACACCTTGTTTGCTTGTATATTGTCCAGTTTCTGTTAAGAGGGTAAGAAAGTAGTTTTCAAGTTCTGGAAAGAGCTGGTTAGGTCTTGTGAAGTAGATCAATTTTCAGGTGATTTAAAAAAAAACCTTTGTCCGAGACAGCAGCTGTTGCCAGCTGTTAGGTTAAAGTGCAACATTGCTTAGGTAGTGAGAATAGATCAGGGGGTGTTAACTTGTGCAGAAGTTTCATACATCCGGACCCGCTAGAGCAAGTCCTGTAATGCGGAGACTGAATGGCCAAAAGATCAGACTTCTATATACTACGTCCGAGTTGCCATTTCTCAGAGTATTCCTTTTTCTCCAAAGTGTGGTGGTCTTTGAGTTGGTACATTTGTCTGGGAGGTGTGGGGGGCTTGCCTCTCACATGGGGGAGTGCAAGGGGGGAATTGCTCCTTGAAAAATAAGTTTAAAGGAGAAGAGCAATTTTTGAGATTTTCTCTTTTCCTGTGTTTTCAGTCTGTGGGGGGTTTCCATTCGGCATTTTGAGAGGGTGACATTTCAGTAGGGGGCCCATTTTTCTTCAAGACAACATAGATTCCCAACAGCAATATTATGCCAGGCAAATATAATACAGTTCTTCAACTGAATAATCCTGGCTTTAGAATAGAAAAGAGCTGTGCCCTGCTGGCTATGCTATCACACAGAGGCGTAGCTAGGGTGGGAAGAAAAGAGGCAGCCATCCAGGACACAAGGTGTTTCCGGGTAACAGCAGTACAGTAGTGACATTCATTTCCATGCTGGCATTTTGAGATATACTTGGTAGTAATTGTATAAAGATGACACACTTTATATTCAATGTACATAGTTATGCTTGTTGTAGGTATAGTTATTTGTGTTGTTTTGTTGACATTTATTAAATCTGATGTAAATGAAATGTATAGATAAAACTAACAGCTCTACACTTGCTTCCTCTTCTGAAGGTGCACTCAGCATGTTTCAGTCAAGGTGTATGAATTAATGGTGTTTACGTTACTAATGTGACACAAGTCATCACAGATCCTGCATGTTATCCACATGACATGTTCTATAGTCTTTTATCAGACCCACAGATGTTAATTCAGTAATAAGTCTTGCATGTAGTGATAATCTTTTGTTTCACCCACTGGACAGCAGCACCTTTAGACCTAAACTCCTTTCTCACCTGAAGGAACAAGCTTCATGCAGGAGCTTTGGATATTACTTGGAAGTTTCATCTGTTTATTTTACAAAGTATATAAAACTACTGAGGGACTTAAAGCTGCTGACTGACAACTTTGTATCTTTATGCCATAAATAATTTTTGGTTCTACGACATAAACCATTGTAAACTTGCCTTCAGTTTTGTTACCGTAGCCTCTGCTGGGTCTTCAGCTGAATTATCCATAAGACTTTTATAAATATGTTAAGTATTATAATTCTCCAAGAAATGAGAATTGCTCAGAATCACTGAGACAGATGTCTTTTGTGTAAGGAAGAAACATAAATGTCTTTATGTTAGAAATGAGAATTGCTCAGAATCACTGAGACAGATGTCTTTTGTGTAAGGAAGAAACATAAATGTCTTTATGTTCTGCTTTACTTGTTCAGACTTGACAGTTTTATGTATTATTAAAAAAAAAAATACTAGCAGAGAGTGCTGTGTGTGTTAACTATAAAACATTACACATTTCACAGCCCAAAGAATGTGTCTGATATGGGGTGGTGAAATGAGGCAGAAGAGCTGTCATCTGTAGGCAGGGCGCATATTGTGGAAACCTGTGTCCTGCACATAAAGGTTTGACCACACTGACTGGATACCTACAGAAGGTGTGTGCAGCGTAGCAGCCCCTGCACTATACCTGTATATTGGAATTTGAGCACTTACCATTCATTACTGCTGAGGAAATGGGGAAACACTAGGTTAAGGTTGTACAGCACAGCCTGTGTACCCACTGATCTACAGTGCCATGTAGTGCAGACTTTTACGTGTTTGGATCTCACTGAGTTGGTGCGTGTGTTTGTCTTTGTACTTCACTGATATATTTTACTCCAGGGACTGAGCTGCACATCACTTTACACAGAGGCAGGTTGACTGGTACCCAGCTTCAAGGACTGAGATGCACAACATTCCATGCAGAACAAGCCAGGAGTGGGGTGCACATTTTGGCAAATCTCCATGTACATCTATTTACAGCTCAGAATTCCATGATGGACACAGCTGCTGTGTTACATTTTATAGCCCTATTGGACTGTTCACTCAGCAGACATTAAAGTCCACATTGTCACATTGGTACAAGAGCATCTATGCACAAGCAGTAGCATCAGCAGATTATGGGGTGTTTTAGTACTTCCATTGTGAGGTGGTTGCAACATAATGTGTGCACATACACAGTGTCCGGTAACATACATGTGTGCACATACACAGTGTCTGGTAACATACATGTGTGCACATACACAGTGTCCGGTAACATACATGTGTGCACATACACAGTGTCCGGTAAGTTGCATACAGAAGTGTATGTTCTCATCACTATTCCTATGTAAAGGTGGCCTTCTACATATGCTGGAATGCCTTATGCCTGTTATACAGCATTACTTGCTTAGGAACAGGTACTGCAAGGGCAGAGCAGTGACATCTTGTATAACTGGCACACCTCAGTAACTGCACTGTAAGGCACTATCAGCTGTTGTGCTTAGTACTTGGCTCATTATAATTATATTTCAGTAGCATATGCATAGTGTCCAGTAACATAGTGTTCATGCAGCCCTGCTGTTCTATTGTTTGAGTCCTGTCTGGGATGTTTTGCTATTTTTCTCTATACACTGGCGGTGTTCAAAAGACCAAATTACCACTGTAACAGCTATAAACAAATGCAGTCTGAGAGTCATGCTGCTCAACGCTAGAAGTCTAAATCTCAAAATGCACTCGCTCGAAGCACTCCTTAAAATGGAGAACATTGAGATTTGTGCTGTATCAGAGACCTGGTTCAAGGCAGCAGGAAGCATCCCTGCACCACAGGCTTATAACTCATTCCACACCTTTTGGCCCCAGAACGTGGACCGATGCTTCAAAGGCGGTGGTGTTTCCATATTGATAAAGGATGTGCACACCTCCAGACTGTTTGCCCAACATAACGCATCTGCGATACTTCAGGTGCAGCTAACAATTGGGTAAGATGGCGATTTCAGGTCGTAGCCTACTATAGGTCCCCAACCATGTACCAAGAGTCACACTCCACGTTCCTAAGCACCCTGGAAAATATTAGGGTCCAACCTAACACTCTCATACTGGGCGACTTCAACTACCCCTCCATTGACTGGGAAAACTACTCGTGTATCAATATACTTGCCCAATGCCTTCTGGAATTCATTAATTCTAATGCCCTGGACCAGCTCGTTCTTACCCCCACTAGAGGTAGCAACATCCTTGACCTGGCCATTACTAACATGGGCGACCATTGCTCTTCACCAGTAGTCAACTCCTCCCTGGTAAGATCCGACCACAAACTAATCCCCTTGGAAATCCACATCCCTCCCCCACCCTGCAAAGGTAACCACCATGAAAAACTTCTCCAAAGCGGGCTAACTTCATGGCACCCATGCAAATGGAGAATAGTTGCATGACCGCTGAATCATACACCAATGCACTGTATGAACACGTACACAAATGCGTGGCTCTCGCCATATCCAATAGAACCAAGACACTCTCCTCAAAAAAAAAAGGAAGCCAATCTGGTGGTCATCTGCCATAAACAAACTCTACAACAGAAGGAGGAAACTGATGCGGAATAAGGTGAAGTCCCAAGACTGGAAAAACTCCCTTATCAGCCTCAACAAAAGGTTGAGATCCCTCATCACATCCTCTAAAGCTAGCTATGCAAACAGAATTGCAGCAGATAGTAAAGACAACCACAAGGCCTTATATAGTTATGTAAAGAATCTCCACGGCAATACCCAGATTTGCTCTGAGCTACTGCACAATGGTACCTCCTATACCAAGCCAACAGATATTGCCAATATACTGGCCGACAGATTCAGTGCTAACTTTACCCCCCCCCCAAAGGATCAATCACAATACCAGTAGATTGCCAGGCACCCAGTATTACTGCTGCACAGGTTAAAACAGCACTGTCCAAGGCCAAGAATACAGCTTCAATGGGACCTGACAATATCCCTGACTGTGTTTTACATGAACTACAGAGTGAACTGGCACCTCACCTGAGTGCCCTGTTCAGTCCCAGCCTCACCTCAGGCTTTGTCCCTACCGAATGGCGCAGTGCTACAGTCATATCTTTCCATAAAGGGGGAGCGACTACAGACCCTGAGATTTATCTCCCCATTAGCCTGATTAGTCTGGTATGTAAGGCTATGGAACGCATAATCATGGACCCACTAAACAAGGATATAGGGAATCTCCAAACTCTGGATCCTGCACAGTTTGTTTTGTGAAGGGTAGATCATGCCTGCTCAGCTTGGTCAGCTTCTTTGCGTCAGTCACCAGAGCTGTGGATGAGAACTGTTGATGAAGGCAAGATGGTTCATACAGCCTACCTTGATCTGGCCTTTGATACCATCCCCACTCAGGAATCCTAGAAAAGCTCACTAAGCTACGCATCAAGCCCTATATCACTAGTCAGAATGGTGACCAGTCATTAGTGGAGTCCCACAGGATTCAGTCCTGGGTCCTCTCCTTCTCCCAAGTCCAGGCAAACACGAAGGGACTCTGGCTGACAAAGTTCACAGACAATTGCAAGTTGGGAGCTATTACTAACTCCCCAAGTGATGTTGACATCCTACAGAAAGGCCTCACTGAGACCAACGACTGGTGTCAGAACTATGGCCTTAGGTTCAGTGCCAAAAAATCTGTCGTCATCCCCCTTGAGAAAAACCTGGTTCCCTTGAGTTACCACATTGATGGTAGTCCACTGAACACAGAAGGCATGTTAAGAGATCTGGGAACACAGGTTGACAGCAACCTCTCTTTTGACCACCATGTTGCCACTGTGGTCAAGTCCTTCTATGCGGCACATCTCATTACTAAGGGTTTTGCATCCAGGAAGAAAGAGGTCATTGTCTCCCTCTACTCATTGCTCATTAGGCCAATCATCGAGTACAATGCCCCATTTGGCCTGTACCTCACTAGACACCTGTAACAAATGGAGAGGCCGCAGAAGTACCTCACAAAGAGGATCCTAGGCTTTAAACACTTCTCCTGTATGGACAGACTCAAAAAACTCCCAACTATTCTCTGCCTTATATCGTCTACTTAGAGGCAATTTCTGCTTGACTTACAAAGTCATGTTTGACCCAGCTCTGCTAGAAGTGCTACATCTAAAGAAATCCCAATCCCTCTGCACCACACATTCCAGAGACCTCAACCTCATTACCACAATTAACAGAACATGCTGGAGGGATAGGTTCATAACCCAGAGACTGACCATGCTATACCATGCTATGGAATAGACTTCCCATACATGTGAAGCAGAGTACCTCACTGGCCCTCTTCAAGAGAAATCTTGATGAGTGGATGGGAAATAGAAAATTCATCCCAGGGATCACTCCAGTGGCTCTACTCAATAGGTTGGGTGGCATGGTGCCAGGGTAATCCTATTAGCTAGACTTGTAAAGGCTCCAGAGCCATTAGCCTAGTACACCTATGAGCCTATGTCTGGGATTTTTCTTTCCTTTCCTCTGCACACTGGTACCATGTCTGGGATTTGTTTCTAGTTTCCTCTGCACACTGGTACCATGTCTGGGATTTGTTTCTAGTTTCCCCTGTACACTGGTACCTTGTTTGGGATTTGTTTCTAGTTTCCCCTGTACACTGGTACCATGTTTGGGATTTGTTTCTAGTTTCCCCTGTACACTGGTGCAGTGTCTGGGATTTGTTTCTAGTTTCCCCTGTACACTGGTACCATGTCTGGGATTTGTTTCTAGTATCCCCTGTGCGCTGGTACCATGTCTGGGATTTGTTTCTAGTTTCCCCTGTACACTGGTACCTTGTCTGGGATTTGTTTCTAGTTTCCCCTGTACACTGGTACCATGTCTGGGATTTGTTTCTAGTTTCCCCTGTACACTGGTACCATGTCTGGGATTTGTTTCTAGTTTCCCCTGTACACTGGTACCATGTCTGGGATTTGTTTCTAGTTTTCCCTGTACACTGATACCATGTCGGGGATTTGTTTCTAGTTTCCCCTGTACACTGGTACCATGTCTGGGATTTGTCTCTAGTTTCCCCTGTACACTGGTACCATGTCTGGGATTTGTTTCTGGTTTCCCCTGTATACTGGTGCAGTGTCTGGGATTTGTTTCTAGTTTCCCCTGTACACTGGTGCAGTGTCTGGGATTTGTTTCTAGTTTCCCCTGTACACTGGTACCATGTCTGGGATTTGTTTCTAGTTTCCCCTGTACACTGGTACCATGTCTGGGATTTGTCTCTAGTTTCCCCTGTACACTGGTACCATGTCTGGGATTTGTTTCTAGTTTCCCCTGTACACTGGTACCATGTCTGGGATTTGTTTCTAGTTTCCCCTGCACACTGGTACCATGTCTGGGATTTGTCTCTAGTTTCCCCTGTACACTGGTACCATGTCTGGGATTTGTCTCTAGTTTCCCCTGTACACTGGTACCATGTCTGGGATTTGTTTCTAGTTTCCCCTGTACACTGGTACCATGTCTGGGATTTGTTTCTAGTTTCTCCCTGTGGGCTGGTACCATGTCTGGGATTTGTTTCTAGTTTCGCCTGTATACTGGTACCATGTCTGGGATTTGTTTCTAGTTTCCCCTGTACACTGGTGCAGTGTCTGGGATTTGTTTCTAGTTTCCCCCTGTGTACTGGTACCATGTCTGGGATTTGTTTCTAGTTTCCCTTTACACTGGTACCATGTCTGGGATTTGTTTCTAGTTTCCCCTGTACACTGGTACCATGTCTGGGATTTGTTTCTAGTTTCCCCTGTACACTGGTACCATGTCTGGGATTTGTTTCTAGTATCCCTGTACACTGGTACCATGTCTGGGATTTGTTTCTAGTTTCCCTGTACATTGGTACCATGTCTGGGATTTGTTTCTAGTTTCCCCTGTGTATTGGTACCATGTCTGTTATTTGTTTCTAGTATCCCCTGTACACTGGTACCATGTCTGGGATTTGTTTCCCCTGTGTACTGGTACCATGTCTGGGATTTGTTTCTAGTTTCCCCTGTACACTGGTACCATGTCTGGGATTTGTTTCCAGTTTCCCTGTACACTGGTACCATGTCTGGGATTTGTTTCTAGTTTCCCCTGTGTACTGGTACCATGTCTGGGATTTGTTTCTAGTTTCCCCTGTACACTGGTACCATGTCTGGGATTTGTTTCTAGTTTCCCCTGTACACTGGTACCATGTCTGGGATTTGTTTCTAGTTTCCCCTGTGCACTGGTACCATGTCTGGGATTTGTTTCTAGTTTCTCCTGTGTACTGGTACCATGTCTGGGATTTGTTTCTAGTTTCCCCTGTGTGCTGGTACCATGTCTGGGATTTGTTTCTAGTTTCTCCTGTGTACTGGTACCATGTCTGGGATTTGTTTGTAGTATCCCCCTGTACACTGGTACCATGTCTGGGATTTGTTTCTAGTTTCCCCTGTACACTGGTACCATGTCTGGGATTTGTTTCCAGTTTCCCCTGTACACTGGTACCATGTCTGGTATTTGTTTCTAGTTTCCCCTGTACACTGGTACCATGTCTGGGATTTGTTTCTAGTTTCCCCTGTACACTGGTTTCATGTCTGGGATTTGTTTCTAGTATCCCCTGTACACTGGTACCATGTCTGGGATTTGTTTCTAGTTTCCCCTGTACACTGGTACCATGTCTGGGATTTGTTTCTAGTTTCCCCTGTACACTGGTACCATGTCTGGTATTTGTTTCTAGTTTCCACTGTGCGCTGGTACCATGTCTGGGATTTGTTTCTAGTTTCCCATGTACACTTGTTTCATGTCTGGGATTTGTTTCTAGTATCCCCTGTACACTGGTACCATGTCTGGGATTTGTTTCTAGTTTCCCCTGTACACTGGTACCATGTCTGGGATTTGTTTCTAGTTTCCCCCTGTGCACTGGTACCATGTCTGGGATTTGTTTCTAGTTTCCCCTGTACACTGGTACCATGTCTGGGATTTGTTTGTAGTTTCCCCTGTACACTGGTACCATGTCTGGGATTTGTTTCTAGTTTCCCCTGTGCACTGCTACCATGTCTGGGATTTGTTTCTAGTTTATCCTGTGTACTGGTACCATGTCTGGGATTTGTTTCTAGTTTCCCCTGTGTGCTGGTACCATGTCTGGGATTTGTTTCTAGTTTCCCCTGTACACTGGTACCATGTCTGGGATTTGTTTCCAGTTTCCCCTGTACACTGGTACCATGTCTGGGATTTGTTTCTAGTTTCCGCTGTACACTGGTACCATGTCTGGGATTTGTTTCTAGTTTCCCCTGTGTACTGGTACCATGTCTGGGATTTGTTTCTAGTTTCCCCTGTACACTGGTACCATGTCTGGGATTTGTCTCTAGTTTCCCCTGTGTGCTGGTACCATGTCTGGGATTTGTTTCTAGTTTCCCCCTGTGTACTGGTACCATGTCTGGGATTTGTTTCTAGTTTCTCCTGTACACTGGTACCATGTCTGGGATTTGTTTCTAGTTTCCCCTGTACACTGGTACCATGTCTGGGATTTGTTTCTAGTTTCCCTGTACACTGGTACCATGTCTGGGATTTGTTTCTAGTTTCCCCTGTACACTGGTACCATGTCTGGGATTTGTTTCTAGTTTCTCCTGTACACTGGTACCTTGTCTGGGATTTGTTTCTAGTTCCCCTGTACACTGGTACCATGTCTGGGATTTGTTTCTAGTTTCCCCTGTACACTGGTACCATGTCTGGGATTTGTTTCTAGTTTCCCCTGTACACTGGTACCATGTCTGGGATTTGTTTCTAGTTTCCCCTGTACACTGGTACCATGTCTGGGATGTGTTTCTAGTTTCCCCTGTACACTGGTACCATGTCTGGGATTTGTTTCTAGTTTCCCCTGTACACTGGTACCATGTCTGGGATTTCCCCCTTCTTTCCCCTGTACACTGGTACCATGTCTGGGATTTCCCCTCCTTTCCCCTGTACTCTGGTACCATGTCTGGGATTCCCCCCTTCTTTCCCCTGTACACTGGTACCATGTCTGGGATTTCCCCTCCTTTCCCCTGTACTCTGGTACCATGTCTGGGATTCCCCCCTTCTTTCCCCTGTACACTGGTACCATGTCTGGGATTTCCCCCTCCTTTCCCCTGTACACTGGTACCATGTCTGGGATTTCCCCCTCCTTTCCCCTGTACACTGGTACCATGTCTGGGATTTCCCCTCCTTTCCCCTGTACACTGGTACCATGTCTGGGATTTTTCTCTCCTTTTCCCTGTACACTGGTACCATGTCTGGGATTTTCCCCTTCTTTCCCCTGTACACTGGTACCATGTCTGGGATTTCCCCTCCTTTCCCCTGTACTCTGGTACCATGTCTGGGATTCCCCCCTTCTTTCCCCTGTACACTGGTACCATGTCTGGGATTTCCCCTCCTTTCCCCTGTACACTGGTACCATGTCTGGGATTTCCCCTCCTTTCCCCTGTACACTGGTACCATGTCTGGGATTCCCCCCTTCTTTCCCCTGTACACTGGTACCATGTCTGGGATTTCCCCTCCTTTCCCCTGTACTCTGGTACCATGTCTGGGATTCCCCCCTCCTCTCCCCTCTACACTGGTACCATGCCTGGGAGCGCTCTCTCCTCTCCCCTCTACACTGGTACCATGCCTGGGAGCGCTCTCTCCTCTCCCCTCTACACTGGTACCATGCCTGGGATTCCCCCCTTCTTTCCCCTGTACACTGGTACCATGTCTGGGATTTCCCCTCCTTTCCCCTGTACACTGGTACCATGTCTGGGATTTCCCCTCCTTTCCCCTGTACTCTGGTACCATGTCTGGGATTCCCCCCTTCTTTCCCCTGTACACTGGTACCATGTCTGGGATTTCCCCTCCTTTCCCCTGTACTCTGGTACCATGTCTGGGATTCCCCCCTTCTTTCCCCTGTACACTGGTACCATGTCTGGGATTTCCCCTCCTTTCCCCTGTACTCTGGTACCATGTCTGGGATTCCCCCCTTCTTTCCCCTGTACACTGGTACCATGTCTGGGATTTCCCCTCCTTTCCCCTGTACTCTGGTACCATGTCTGGGATTCCCCCCTTCTTTCCCCTGTACACTGGTACCATGTCTGGGATTTCCCCTCCTTTCCCCTGTACACTGGTACTTTGTCTGTTTTCCCATCCTTTCCCCCTGTACACTGGTACTTTGTCTGTTTTCCCCTCCTTTCCCCCTGTACACTGGTTCCATGTCAGGATTTTCTTCTCCTTTCTCCTGTACACTGGTTCCATGTCGGGATTTCCCCCGTACACTGGTACCATGTTTGTTATTCCTGTTCAGTGAGCCACTCCTAGTGAGCTGCTTCTGCAGCTTGTCTGTTACTGTAAAGCAGCCTTTATTTTACTGTGTGGTTTCTAATGACGTAAAGGTCAGACCTTTCCAGTGCAGTCCCTCACTTTTATCCACCTTCTGCATCTCTGCTTGTCCCTTTTATATCTATTAAAGTGCAGCTCTTCCAAGTGTCTTGCATGTAGGTTTGTGCCTTGGAACAACAGACAGTCTAATTCATCCTAGGAAACTCTGCAATGTTTCATTAGTAATGTGAAAGTCTAAACCATTTAGATTTCATAGCTGAATTCTTCAGTTTTACTAGCTGTAGTATTTTCCTGGTTATGGGTCTCTAGTGAATTAACTGAGTAAAATGTGAATATGCTTTATCTGCAGTCTGTATGTTAATATTATAGTCAGAGTATGTACATTCACTGTAAACTAATGCTGAATGTTCTGTTAATGTGCATGAGTTTTACTTGTCTGTACTATGTTCTATAGTTGTGTCTGAGCTTAACATGTAAATACTATGTAGTGCGAGTAACGTGGTTATCACATGTTACATAATCCAGAGTGTTACAGTATATTTCTACTGTTGACTCATTTAAATGTATATAATGAGTTTTTCTCCTGAGGGCACCTCTGAAAAGCGGCCTTGCCAAGTTGCAGTTTTAATGAAAGGCAAATAAATTAAAAATAAATAACCATACTAGATTAATAGTAGTAAAGTCTGCTGTCCTGTTTCTGTTGCACCTTTTTCCTACTTTTCTCCTCATGCAACCCCTTGATTTATTCCTGCAGTCCCTTCATATTCCTCTCTCGTGTAATCATCCTAGAATGCCTTTTCCTGTCTTTTTCTTTTATTTTCTGGACATTTCATAAATAGAGCCTGTCTTTCGGCTTTTCCCGATTTAGGGGTTGCCACTGCGGAAATCCGGTGCACTAATGATTGCCATTGAATTTTTATGGTTTTGAGTTGCCAGCCCAGCGCCAACCTTCAAAGAAGGCACACCCACACATGCTCGCACCTAGCTGCATATCTTTAAATTCACTCGACCGTGGGGAGGACATGCAGACTCCACACAGAAGGCGCTCCAGCCGAGAATTAAACCAGAGAGCCTCTTGCTGTGAGGTGACAACGCTAACCAAATAATTTACCTAAATAATGTAAATATTATCTGTCTGATGAATGAGACTCCACCGATTTTTACCTGAAGTTTCTTTTGATTTGTAAAATTTTATGTGCTACGTATTTAAAGTTTTTTTTTTAACATTAATTAAGTCCTTCTTGTTAGTTTGATAAAGACAGATCATTTTTGTGGACTGGGCATAGTGGAACATTTTGACTTTGGTAAATGAGTTGCTACTTTACAAGAATTAAAAAAAACAATTTTTCTGATGTTTCTCTAAATGTCATAGACATCTTTGATACTCCATTTAAATTGACTTAGACAACAACAGGATTGTATTTTTAAATGCTTAACTTCTCTGTACTTTTTCTCCCTATTTACTTTTCCTGCTATGAATAAACAACAATACAGCATTTAAAATATTTTAAATTGACCGTTTCTGTCCACTAGAACAGTGCCTTACTGTACTGTGGTGGTTTCACTTTCAAAAAAAAACTTTTATCCCACCCTAGAAAGTCTTGCTGCAGTCTCCAATTCTTTAATGTCATCAAGGCCAATGAATACAGGTAATTTTCTGGGAAATTCCCTCCCCAAATATTTAAAAACCTGTAAGTAGTCCCAGAGTGGTGTTATAATGTAGTAAACACCAAACCATGATGAAATAAACATGTTTTTGAGTCCGTGGGTGCAGTTCTCCTTTAAAATAGAAAGTAATATAAACAACAAACATTTAAAGTTTAAAGCTTACCATTTCAGTACTGTGATGCTGCTTACATTAATTTGTCAAAACAGGTGACAACAGCATTTGAACCACTGACTGCTCTAATTGCTCTGCTTCGCTATAAAAGGCATTGCTGCATTGGCCATGTGTGGTATGTTATGTAGGCATAGACAAATTACTCTGCAAATTTTGGGAGAAGTTACGTGGGTGGTCTTTCCTTTCCTTTGACTCCAAGGCAAGGAAATAAACGTTGTATAAAGTACAAACAGGTTTCTGGTACCTACACATTACCGGAACCGTTGTAGGGAGAAATAAATCAACCCAAGAGTGGAGTTAAAACTGTAGGAGAAGGTGGCGTTTCCCTTTAAATACCAGCTCAGATTGATGGAAAGATCGAAATTTGCTTTGACAAACCATCTAAAAAGCCAGAATCTCAGAACAATCTCATGGTAACTAAATAGAGAAAGGAAAACCCTAATTTGCGTTGTGTATACCATGTGATATAGGTTCATAGTAAGTTCTAGGCTAGTCGCCTTTTTGAGCCATTTTAAGCCCAGCCAGTTTCCCCCTGTAGTCTGTGTCTGTGAGGTAAGAACTTAGCCATTGTGCCATTCTCCCCCATGTGATACGGACTGAAACCCTGTTCTAGGATGAGGCAAGGAGACTGAAAAATAAAATCATGTTCACAACGACAGTCTCCATCATGTCAATTTTGGGGTGTAATACATGAACATGCAATAAGAAACAATTTGAGTGATTCTAATGCATTAATAATGCACATAATATCAAGGTACAGTGACAATGCTTATGCGTTCAGTTTTTGGGTACAGGAATTCCTTTAAACATTCTGTATAAAACACTGTACCTAAGTGTTGCCGTACCCCTGTCTTGCTGAACTGTTATATTGGTCTAGGAATATGAATACAAATATCTGGTGCAGAGACATAGCTTGAAGATCTCTAATCCTGAGTGGCTAAGAGGCAGTTTTACATACTAGTGGCTTAATTGTTTATCATATGCCTTTCTGTATTTCCATGACATGAGGGAGTATAGGCAAGCAGGCCCTTCCTTAGTAGGGAGTACCTGTAATGGTACTTTTTATGTAGATTCCTGCATATGTATCCTGAATATTCTGTCATTTAGAATGTAACAATATATTAAAACTGAAAATTAAAAGAATCTGCACAGGACCAGAATGAAGACATTGTTCATACTAAGCAAAAAAGTGGGGAGGGAGCTTGAGGTGAGCACACACCTCTAATGGACTTGTGTTCATTTTTTCGTTTCCTAAATATCTTTTTGCCCCCCCCCCCCACTGCCCGTCAGCATCATCCCTTCTATGATCAGTTAGCCCATTCTTTCTCCTAAATGATAACAGCCCAACAAGAGAGACCATCATGCAGTCAGCCACCAGGAGTTTTCTTACTTTTAATCCTAACACTTTCCCAGTACTTAGAGCAAAGTCACAGACAGGAGGTCTTGCACCATCTCCCCATGGGTGTGCACATTTGTGCGTAGACCTCATGACCGTTACCATTCAGATGTGACTTGGCAGGGCCAAGTACAACCCTGTGCCTAACTTCTGCATCCTGTGCACCTTTCTCCCTGTTCTGTGCTAGCATTGCACTGAGCCAGCCTGCCTCCATCCCTTTTATATGGATGAGCTGGCATCTTCTGGTCATCTCCATCCTTCCCCCACCCAGCTTTTCCAGTACCCAAGCTGTTAATCACTCTCTGAGGTTTCATCACGCTACACCATGGAGCCAAGCTTGTTTTCTATTTTTCAATATCAGCAGTTTCTCCAGCAATATACGAACAAGTTGTGAAGTTAGCCATGTCTCATATTACAGTATACCATAGCCACTGTTTTTTGTTTTCATCTGCAATACCGCTAAAGGTGAACATCGATTAGTTAGATGTTCAGAGATTTAATTTCATAGCCATCCTGCATAGCTGCTAAGAACTAATTTCCGTTTAATTTCATAGGTACCACAAGACGATGATCTTGTCTGTGACTTCCTGCAAAAGGCTTTGTTTCAGGCAATTCCTAAACACCATTGTTGTACCACCAACAGCTCCTTTAAATGATCTAATTTCAAATAAATATGGCACCAATGCCCCTGCACTGTTCAACACTCTGTGTGGGCTCTCCATGTCTGACACTTCCATTATCAAAACCCAAGATCACAATGACAGTCTCCAAGAAGGAAGGAGGGATGAAAACAAAACATACCTGGGGACCCAAGTTGATAGCAATCTCTCATTTGACAACCACGTGGCCAAAGTGGTTAGAAAAACATTTTATATAGCCCACCTAATCATGAAGGGATTCACATCTAGATCAGGGGAGGTCATCGTGCCTCTTTACGCATCCCTCATCAGGCCCATAATTGAGTACAGTGCCCCTTTTGGGATGTACCTTACCCAGGCACCTGCAGCAACTGGAAAGACCCCAAAAGTACCTCACCAAGAGGATCAAAGGGCTCAAACAGATGCCATATGCTGCCCGGTTAAAGAAACTCCAGCTCTACTCAGTGGCATACCGCCTGCTCAGAGGCGATCTGTGCCTGACGTATAAAGCCATGTCCAGCCCAGAATTAATGGACATGCTGCACCTCAGAAAATCCAAATCCCATCGAGCTACGCACTCGAGAGACTTGAACCTCAGCACTGAAATAAATAGGACATGCTGGAGGGACAGATTCATAACCCAGAGGCTCCCTTCACTCTGGAATAAAATCCCAGTCCAGGATAGGCAGAGTCCCTCATTGACTCTCTCTTCAAGAGGAATCCTGATGAGTGGATGGGAGATCGTAGGTTTACCCCGGCTATCACTTCTGTGTCACTGTTAGACAGAGGCACAGTATACTAACCTCAAAAAAAGGCATAGCAAAATTAATTTAAAATGGGTGGCGAAAGCCAAACACACTCTGGCTAGGCTTATAAATGCCCTAGGGCAGATAGCCTAGTATGAACCTATAAACCTATATCTGTCTCGCATTTTTGTGAGCTTTTACTTTGCATCATCCTTGTTCCCTAACCAAGGGAGAAATTGATCGAATAACTGTCCAGGGAATGATCCCAATTCCTTAATTATTTCTGAATTTTTCTTCAGAATCACCATGTGACCCAAAATGTAGAAAAACACTTTCGGTATCAAAACAGATTTAGTTGCTATTAAGTAAAGCAAACTGACTCTCTACAAGACATGGTCTGTGTTTTGAATAAAAAAATGTTATTCTTCAGCTGTGTCTACAGAGCTCCCATTAAACACTTCTTATAAAGGTGGGTGAGATCTAATTTCATTGTCAGTCTATAAAGTGTAATTTAATTCAAAAATGTAACTGTATCAGATCGTTCTCCAGTTGTTGGTTTGAATGAATGTGTGAACTAAACAGTCATACATGTACTGAGTAGATATGAAGGCCCTAAAACATAGGAGCATGGGCAAGCATTTGGGACTCTCTTGTCTGCAGTCTCAAGTGGTAAAGTAAAAAAAGTAACATTCCTGCTCTAATTAAAACTGCAAAAAATCTCCCAAAAAGGTTTGAAAATTTGAACACCCTAGTATGCATCCTTCAAATACAAAGTAATTGGGTCCCTTTTTGTGCCAAATGACTGAAGCGCTGGAGTTTCAGCATTCTGAGCTCGTATGATGGGAGCTGCTTTTCAAGGCAGAAGAAATGCAAGGTTGGTGTTTACTACTCTCCTTGTTTGAGAATGGGAGAGAATTCTCCTGGGAAAGGAAGATTTGCCTCCTTATTAACATTTTGTTTTGAATGGTCTCTTGAATAAACCCTTGGATAACTTGGAACTATTTGCATATTTGGCTTTTATAGTAACTGTAGCTTGTATGACTTTTTGTTTTGCTTCCTAAACATAAATGTCTCCAGCTGTTTAAAAATCTGCAGCTGTGCTGCAGTTGAGTTTAGTACATTCATGGAACAAAATATAGAACCTTCTAATCTAGACGACCAGGCACTTCAGAAGTTAATTTGATGCATTTTTGTGAATTCTCCTTATTAGATACAGAGGGTTTGGTCCTATGATACATTTGATTTCTAGGTCCTCACCTTCAGCTAATAATTTTTCAGGCCCCTTCTTCAACTAAGTTTTTTTCAGAATCCTTCATAATACCTATATTACACGATGCATTATTCTAAAGGAATGTTTTCCATCCTTCCTGGAAAAACAGAAAAAAATATTGTTTATATAAAACACAGTAGGTATTTTTTTTCTTTTTCCATTTTTTCAGGAATTTTTTTATTTTTATTTATTTTTGTTTACTGGGATAATCCGACTGGGTGTTTGCCCATTTTCAGTGGAGTCCTGGGGGCAACCCCCCCCCCCTCTAAAACAAAGTACAAAACAATTTACAATAGTCATAATGTACACATCATGGGTAAACATTTTTGAGATAAAACATGTACTATACATATTATATATGCACATAGAGTTGTAGAGGAAGTAGTGATGTATACATATTTGAGAAAAAAATTAATAAATATCCATATCATAGATGTACATAGAGTTAGAGAGATCTGAATAGCAGTGATGTAAAATGAACCCCCCCAAAATAGTATAGGAATACAGTTTGAACATGTTGTAATCTAGTGAACCGAATTATAAAAGAAAGAAAAAAAGATAGCAAGAGGGAGAGACAAATTTATCAAACTTAGAAGCATCACAGTAGAAATATTAAAAAAAGAATTATAGAGACAACAGATAAGTAGAGAGTACTGAGGAGAGAGGTGAAGTCAGGAAAGAAGTAGTGAACTGAGGAGATAGTAGGAGTGATGGAGAAAATTGGAGAAAATTTAGTGTAATAGTAAAGCAGGCAAAGGGGGTTATAAGGAACTAGAAGGTATAAAGTTAGTAGGGAGAAATGACCAGGATCGGTAGAGATTTTTAGGGGAAAATATGAGGATAAGTGATTTGCAGGTTAGATATGCATGTTAAGATTAAGAGTAGATCAAGTGGGAAAGGATTATCCAGGAGAAGAACATGAGCAGAGCCAGTTGTTGCACAGGAAGCCTTTTAGGATCTTTTTGAAGTGCGGTAAGTTGGGATTTGATATAATAGTCTGTGGAACAATATTCCATATTTTGGAGACATATTTAGAGTAGAGAGAGTCTCCCACTTTGGATTTGGAGACTTGTAATAACAATTTGTTGGCTGATCGGAGAGGACAATTGTTAGTGTAGGGTTGAAGCATTAATTGAAGGGCAGGGGTATTTTCAGATTGATGACTAATCTGTGAGCAAAAGTGTAAATTAAGTGATGGGGAAGTTCAGGCCAGCGGAGATGATGTAAAGCCGAGCAGTGGTGAAATCTGTGTGGACGGTTAGCAAGTTTTACGACTTTATTGCAACAGGTTGCAAGCTTAGCTAGATCAGTTTTACATAGGTTTGGAAAGATAAGAGACATAAAGTAAGATGGAGAGAAGGTGAGTTCTGGGTATATCTTGTCTAGTATTAATTGTAAGAAAATGCTTGATTCTATGCAGTAAGCCAAGTTTAATATAAGTTTTCTTGATGGGACTGTGGTAGGTATAAGTCAAATTTCAGGCTTTCAGTTAACGCACCTGGTAATTTTGTATGGGATATGGCAGAATTTATGGTGTTATTGGATGACTGGGAAGAAATAGGGAGACTGTGTGACTTACTGAGGTGAAACTTACTGAGGTGAAAGAGCATCAGTTTGGTATTGGAAGGGTTCAGAATCAGCTGTGATTGTGATAACCATGATTCATCTGATAAGAAGGACTGTTGAGTTGTGGATACAAGTACATTTAGGGAAGGTGAATGCAGGTTAAGAGTTGAATCATCTACATATTGGGCAATAGAGACCGAAGAAGTTGATGAGTAGTCAGTTGCTGAAAATACTGAAACGTATTGAACTATAGGAGAGCCTTGGGGTACATTCAAGGTGACAGGCAGGAGGTAAGAGAGTTCTTGTTGCCATTTGACAGCTTGCTGTTGAACAGACAAGTAGCTATCGCACCACCCTAGAGCAGAGGGACTAAGTTTTTGAGTGGTTAGTTCGTTGAGTAGTTACTGATGCGGAAACTGTATCGAAGGCTTTAGAAAGGTCTAAGACGATGAAAGAAACAAATTGTCCATTATTTCTTTAATGGTTTATGGTGTTAGTGGAGCTTAGCTGGGCAGTAGTGGTGCTGTGGTATGGGCAAAACCCATGCTGTGTGTTAGCTAAGAGGTTATTAGAAAGAAGGTAGTTTAAAAGCTCAAAGTGGATACATTTCCAAAATTTTTGAGATGGGGGTAGGATTGCAATGAATGTGTAGTTAGAAAACTCAGCAGAACCCCCTCCTTTGTGCAGGGGGATAATATAGGATATTTTCCAGCTAGAGGGAATGTAGTGTTCTAAGACAGACTAGTTGGTTAGAGTTGTAATGGGATAGGCAGTAGTGGGAGCAGCTATTTTTAGGAATTCTGTAGGTAGGTTATGTGCAGCAAGGGTTGTGGTTTTAGTATGGGGAGTATTTTTTAACAGGTTTGAAGGAAATGTTGTTGCTGGTATAGCTGGCTGAAGTTGGGGTAATTGGTGGAGTATTGCACTGACAATTAGTAACCGAGTAAACGGAGTTTGTAAAGAAAGTTTTGAATTGCATAGCAATGCTGTCAAGAGTCTGAGGAGGATGATGGGGTAGGGTTAGAAGACTTTCTGGGTTGAAGGAGCATTTTACGGTTGACCAAAATTTCTTGGGATTGTTGTAGTGCTGTTAAATTGTGGAAGTATAGTATGACTTTTGAGTTTTAGATGGGACTTAGCTTTGTTGCAAAGTTGTTTGTAAAGATTTAGGTTAGATTGACTTGTTACTGGTATGCCAGAGGGACCAGGCTTTGTCTCTTTGTCTTAATAAATTGTAGTGTCATTTGTTAGCCATGTAGCTTAATGAGATTTTAATCTAGCAGTTCTGCAGGGGGCTAGTCTATTTAGGATATCTGGGAAGGTGGAATTAAAATAGTCAGGTGCAGTGTCAAGGGGAAGAGTTTTGAGTGGTGACCAGTCACAGTGATGTAAGCGGGAGGAAAAGTTTGAGTATTAAAGTTCTTATTGCTGTAGATTAGGTGGAAGTAGGATCGTCTCAGGGATGAAGATGGCATCTGAGCATGTAAGTGAAAAGCTTATTAATTCCATCTGGGAGGCACCCTGATTGGAAAGCCAGAGAAGGTTTGTTGGTAAGGATCCAATCAAGTATAGAATTCATTTTAGCGGATTTATCTATTCTAGTTGCAGTTTGTATAACCTGTGAAAATGTACCATGTAAGTTGATGGAATTTGTGGGATTTTTCAGAGTTATAAGAGAGCCAGTCAGTGCTTAGGTCACCCATAATGATAGTTTCTTGAGAGAAAGTTGAGGATATCCAGTGTAGTATATCTTCAATTGTGTTGTGGTTTCAGGTGGGGGAAGTAAATAACAGTTATAATTAGATTTGAGTTCTAGTTTAGTAAATAATATTTCGGCATTGCTAAAAAGAGGGTTGTTTGGATCAATAAGTTTGAGATTTAAATTTTGTTTATACAGTATAGCTACTCCCCCTCCATGCTTGCTCTTTCTATCACATTTATGTATATTATGGCCTGGAGGGAGAATTTCATTCCTCTTAATTATGGGTTTTAACCAACTTTAGATAAATCCAGTGATGTCAGGGGTGTAATGATTTAGGGAGGCATGGAGATCCTGGACCTTGTTGACTACACTTAGGTTCATGTTCAGAAGCAGAAGGTCAGAGCTTTCATGGGGGTAGGAATTCTGTAAGTAGGGGGAAGGACAGGTGGGATTCATTGCTGATGAGTAGGTGTGGGACCAGGATTGGGGTGTATAACCCCACTAAGTTGTAGATCTGAAGTAATTTATATTTCAAATTTGGTGACTTTAGATAGGAGATGGAAGAGATGGCTGCATTTGTATGGGAAGTATCCTACATAAGTAGTGTTGCAGAGATTTGGAGTGATTCTGAAGTTAGCAGAAAATGTGTGATGGGGCAGAGAAGTAGTTGAGCTTTGGGAGGTGTAGAAGTTGTGGGATTGGAATTGAAGAGATGCAAGGTAGTTGGCAACTATAAGAAGTGCAATGGTTGTTGTTGTGTCTTTCGGCTTTTCCCGGTTAGGGGTTGCCACAGTGGAACTCCGGTCCGCTAATGATTGGCAGTAGATTTTTATGTGCCGAGTTGCCGGCCCTGACACACAACCTTCAACGAAGGTACGCCCATTCACGCATGTCTCCACACAGAAGACGCTCTAGCTGAGAATTGAATAGGACAATGTCTTACTGTGAGGAGACAACGCTACCGCAGCACCACCACCGCAGTGAGAAGTGCAATGGTCATTGTGTATAATTGTGTAATTTTTAGGTGTAAGATGTTGGGCAGCAGAAGCCATTTTATAAGAAAAGAGAGGGGGAAGTTTGTGAGAAGCGAAAGAGTTAAATAGGAGGTGAGAGAGGCTGAGTCCAAAGGGTATCGATAAGAAGTGAGAGAGGTAACAGAGGGGCTGGTATTAGCTGTGAATAATTGAGGGTAGCATAAAAAAGAAGCTGTATGATGTGAGTGATGGGGGAGTGTGAATAGCCCGGAGGAAGTTTGGGGAAAGGTGAACAGAGGTGGAAGAGTAAGGCAGGAGCAGGGATAAGTAATAGGTAGTTGATTATAAGAATCAATATAGGTGGAAGAATTGAATCTAAATGAAGTATCATAGCTGTAAGCACAGGACCATAGGAAGGGCACCTCAGAAGCTAGGTTTGAGTGGGGTACAATATAAAGTCTTTTGGCTTCTCCCGGTTGTGGGTCGCCACAGCAGAACTCCGGTCCGCTAATGATTGGCAGTGGATTTTTACAGTGCCACATTGCCAGCCCGACGCCCAACCTTCAAAGAAGCACACCCATTCATCCATGCACCTACCTGTATGTCTTTAGCCATCACTCGATTGTGGGGAGGACATGCAGACTCCACACATGAGGCGCTCCGACGCCCAACCTTCAAAGAAGCACACCCATTCATCCATGCACCTACCTGTATGTCTTTAGCCATCACTCGATTGTGGGGAGGGCATGCAGACTCCACACATAAGGCGCTCCAGCTTAGGAGGACATGCAGACTCCACACATGAGGCGCTCCGACGCCCAACCTTCAAAGAAGCACACCCATTCATCCATGCACCTACCTGTATGTCTTTAGCCATCACTCGATTGTGGGGAGGACATGCAGACTCCACACATAAGGCGCTCCAGCTTAGAATCAAGCCATCACTCGATTGTGGGGAGGACATGCAGACTCCACACATAAGGCGCTCCAGTTTAGGAGGACATGCAGACTCCACACATGAGGCGCTCCGACGCCCAACCTTCAAAGAAGCACACCCATTCATCCATGCACCTACCTGTATGTCTTTAGCCATCACTCGATTGTGGGGAGGACATGCAGACTCCACACATAAGGCGCTCCAGCTTAGAATCAAACGGGAGAACCTCTTGCTGTGAGGTGACCGCTAACTGCTGCACCACTGCGGCCCCTTGGGTGGGGTCCAATAACAAAAAATTATTTATTTTAACACTTTTTAACTTCATTGCCTTCATCTAAGCATTTGTGAGGATGGAGGGCATTAATGTCCTGATGCCCTAACTTAACATGCCACCCCCCCACCTCTTTCTGTTTCTTTTGGATTCACTGATCTACATACCACATATTTGGGACACGGGGGGAATTTAAATACCCACAGAAAACCTATGTGAACATGGGAGGACATGCAGACTATATATAGTGACCTAACCTCCTTTTCCACAATAACACTATTTAAAAGCAAACTGAAACCATACCTTAAATCACATTGGTTAGGCCCTTGTGCTAACCCTGACTAACTACCTCACTTATCTCTGGGTACTAATCACTAATCACTATACCTGTATAAGCTAGTTACTTTTCTGTTAACTATAAAGATAGTGTGATTTTATATTTAATCTAATGTTATTAGAGATATCTTCATATGATTTTCCATATATATGTACTATGATTCTGTAAGCAGAAATGTAAAGAATTGCAAAAACCTGTAATGTACCTACATTTGTAAAATGTCATGTAATATAAATAATACTGTGTTTTGTGGAGCTTTTCTCACCGGGCCTCTACTGAAAATGGCCATATATCCAGTTGGACTAGCCCAGTCAAATCTATATAAATATAAATATATATCTATCTATCTATCTATATATATATATATATATATATATATATGTATATATATATATATATATATATATATATATATATATATATATATATGATATATATATATATATATATATATATATATATATGATATATATATATATATATATATATATATATATGATATATATATATATATATATAGATATATATATATATATATATATATATATATATGTATATATATGGGTCTACTTCTAAAGACCGAACCAACGATTCCCCGACACAGAAATCACCGACGCCAGAAAACCGACAACGCGAAACACCGAACACCATAACACCGACACACTACACGTAAACAACACAGTACACTACAACACATATCCACTAGCCCTAACCCAAACCCTAACCCTAAGGTCCGACACTACCGCACACTCTCCCTACCTGCACCCTAACCCTAACTCACTTACACACCAACCCCAAGCTCCGACACTACCGCACACTCTCCCTACCTGCACCCTAACCCTAACTCACTTACACACCCCGAACCCCAAGCTCCGACACTACCGCACACTCTCCCTACCTGCACCCTAACCCTAACTCACTTACACCCAACCCCAAGCTCCGACACTACCGCACACTCACCTATCACACACCCTAACCCTACATCCCTGAGTATTGCACACTTACCTGTCCGCTCCCTACTCCTAAATCTCTCACTATCGCATACTTACCAGGTCGCGCTTACACATTCCCTTGTCGGTCTTCCGTCTGTCGGGATTCGGCGTGTCGGTCAACTGCGTTGTC
Source organism: Protopterus annectens (assembly GCF_019279795.1). Classification (NCBI taxonomy): domain Eukaryota; kingdom Metazoa; phylum Chordata; order Ceratodontiformes; family Protopteridae; genus Protopterus; species Protopterus annectens. The sequence continues at coordinate 1,723,215,091 of NC_056744.1, read as the reverse complement.
GGTCGCTTCGTGTCGGTGATTTCACTGTCGGCGAATCGGTTTGGTCATTAGAAGTAGACCCATATATATATATATATATATATATATATATATATGTATATATACATATATATATACATACATATATATATATACATATATATATATATATATATATATATATATATATATATATTTATATGTATATATATATATATATATATATTATATATTCTGTGGATTGATTCTTAGGTGTGAGATGCCTTATAATATATATCGGGCATCTCACCTAAAAATCAAAGCACAGAATCTCTTGCTGTGAGGCAACATTGCTAACAGATGCACACTGAACCCTGTGCACAGACTGGGGAGGGGGAGCATGCACCCTCTGTGTGCATCCCAGCTGAGAATTGATGTGAAGTGACTGTGCTAACAGATGCACAGATGGGTGGGGAGCATGCACCCTCCTACAGGCACTCCAGCTGAGGATTGATGCGAGGTGACCATATTAACAGATGCACATAGAACCCTGTGCACAGACTGGGGGGGGGGGGGATATGTACCCTCTGTGTGCACCCCAGCTGAGGATTGATGTGAAGTGACTGTGCTAACATGCACAGATGGGTGGGGAGCATGCACCCTCCTACAAGCACTACAGCTGAGGACTGATGTGAAGTGACCATTCTAACAGATGCACGTAAATCCCTGTGCAGAGAAGGGGGGGGGGGGCAGCATCCTGCAGGCAACCCCAGTTGAGGATTGATGTGAGGTGACAAGTGCTAACAGATGCACATAAAACCTTGTGCACAGATGGAGAGGACATTCAGACAAAAAGAAATGCTACTGGAAGGTTCATTTAGTTTTAACAGGGAAATTCATACTTAATAACCTATTTGGAGGAAATTTTTTACAATTTGATAACAAGGTTATATTTTACAGCATTTTGAAGTACTGTTACAGTGTGCAATTTGTATTACAAAACAGTTTTCCTATCCATTTCTGTCACCAGCCTCCTCCTCTTTTAACAAGAATCTGTCATTAATTTCTTAATAACTGACTACTCAATATCATATGTAAATGGGCTAAAATAGTAGTTTTATTCTTTATGTACAGTTTCAAACTTTAAATTTTATAATAGCATACATTTTTGTTTCTGATTATCAAGTTCCATGATTTTTGTGGAACTTTCTTCCCAGGTTCATAGTTGTGTACTAGGTTAATGGCCCTGGAGCCTTTACAAGCCTAGCCCATAGGTTTACCATGGCATTGTGCCAACCAACCTTAGTTCCCAGTGCTTCTGTCAAGTAGAGCCACTGGAGTGATCCCCGGGGTGAATTTTCTATTTCCCATCCACTCCCGTACATGTCAAGCAGAGCACCTCCTTAAAGGAACCCTGATGATTGGATGGGAGATGGGTAATTCACCCCAGGGATCGCGTCAGTCGCCCTGCTAGACAGAGGTCCACGGAAGTAAATATTGTGGGAAGAAATATCCAGGGATTTGTTATGGCTACTCTTGTATAGGCCCTAGGGCCAATAGCCTAGTACCAAGCTATGAACCTATGGGAAGTCTGTTCCATAGCATGGGCAGTCTCTGGGTTATGAACCTGTCCCTCCAGCATGTTCTGTTAATTGTGGTAATGAGGTTGAGTCTCTGGAACGTGTGGTGTGGTGGAATTGGGATATCCTTAGATGTAGCATTTCTAACAGAGCTGGGTCAGACATGGCTTTGTATGTCAAGCAGAGATCACCTCTAAGTAATCTATATGAGAGAGAGAATAGTTGGGAGGTTTTTTTGAGTCTGTCCATGTAGGACAAGTGTTTAAGGCGTAGAATCCTCTTTGTGAGGTACTTTTGCGGCCTCTCCAGTTGTTGCAGGTGTCTAGTGAGGTACATGCCAAATGGGGCATTGTACTCTGATTAGCCTAATGAGGGAAGAGTAGAGGGAGACAATGACCTCTTTCTTCCTGGATGCAAAACCCTTAGTAATGAGATGTGCCGCATAGAAGGACTTTCTGACCACAGTGGCAATGTGGTGGTCGAAAGAGAGGCTGCTGTCAACCTATGTTCCCAGATTTCTTATAACTCCTTCTGTGTTCAGTGGACTACCATCAATATGGTAATTCATGGGTATCGGGTTTTTCCCAAAGGGGATGATGACACATTTTTTGACACTGAGCTTAAGGCCATGGTTCTGACACCAGTCGTTGGTCTCAGTGAGGCCTTTCTGTAGGATGTCAACATCACTTTGGGAGTTAATAATAGCTCCCAACTTGCAATCGTCTGTGAACTTTGTTAGTCAGAGTCCCTCTGTGTTGGCCTGGACGTCAGAGAAGTATATACCAAACAGGAGAGGATCCAGGATTGAACCCTGTGGGACTCCACTCATGACTGGTCGGCAGTCTGACTTGGAGTCGGAACCCACAGTGCGAAAGTAGCTATCTGTGAGCTAGTTTGCAACCCACCTAGTGAAATAGGGGTTAATGCCTAGCTTACTGAGTTTTTTCTATCATTCCTGAGTGTGGAATGGTATCAATGGCCTTGACCAGATCAAGGTAGGCTGTGGGGAACCCCCTTGTCTTCATCCACAGCTTTGATGACTTACTCAAAGAAGTCGACCAAGTTGAGCAGACATGATCTACCCTTCACAAAACCAAACTGTGTGGAGATTCCCTATATCCTTGTTTATTAGGTCCATGATGATGTGTTCCATAGCTTTGCATATCAGACTCGTTAGGCTAATGGGGCAATAGTTCCCAGGGTCTGTAGTTGCTCCTCCTTTGTGGAGAGGGATGACTGTAGCAATGCGCCATTCAGTAGGGACAAAGCCTGAGGTGAGGCTGTGATTGAACAGGGCACACAGGTGAGGTGCCACTTCACTCTGTAGTTCATGTAGAACAAGCCCGGGATATTGTCAGGTCCCATAGAAGCTGTATTCTTGGCCTTGGGACAGTGTTGTTTTAACCTGTGCAGCAGTAATACTGGGTGCCCTGGCAGTCTACTGTTAATGTGATAGGTCCTTTGGGAGGGGAGAGAGGGGTAATTTGGCACTGAATCTGTCGGCCAGTATATTGGCAATATCTGTTGGCTCGGTATAGGAGGTACCATTGTGCAGTAGCTCAGAGCAAATCTGGGTATTGCCATGGAGATTCTTTACATAGCTATAGAAGGCCTTGTGGTTGTCTTTACTATCTGCTGCAATTCTGTTTTCATAGCTAGCTTTAGAGGATTTGATGAGGGATCTCAACTTTTTGTTGAGGCTGATAAGGGAGTCTTTCCAGTCTTGGGACTTTACCTTATTCGGCATCAGTTTCCTCCTTCTGTTGTAGAGTTTGTTTATGTCAGGGGACCACCAGATTGGCTTCCTATTTTTGGAGGAGAGTGTCTTGGTTCTTTTGGGTATGGTGAGATCCATGCATTTGTGTACGTGTTTGTGCAGTGCATTGGTGTATGGCAGTCATGCAACTGTTCTCCATTTGCATGGGTGCTGTGAAGTTAGCCACCTTTGTTTTTAGGAGCCCAAAGTTAGCTTTGGAGAAGTTTTTCATGGTGGCTACCTTTGCAGGGGTGGGGGGGTGGGAAGGATGTGGATTTCCAAGGTGATTAGTTTGTGATCGGATCTAACCAGGGAGCAGTTGACTATTTGTGTAAAGCAACGGTCGCCCATGTTAGTAATGACCAGGTCAAGGATGTTGCTACCTCTAGTGGGGGTAAGAATAGCTGGCCCAGGGCATTGAAATTAATGAATTCCAGGAAACGTTGGGCAAGTGTATTGGTACATGAGTAGTTTTCTCAGTCAATGGAGGCGTAGTTGAAGTCACCCAGTATGAGAGTGTTAGGTTGGACCCTAATATTCTCCAGAGTGATTAGGAATGTGGAGTGTGAGTCTTGGGACATGGTTGGGGACATGTAGCATGCTACAACCTGAATCGCTGTCTTACCCAATGTTCTTTATAAATAGTTTTTAAACATAGTAATGGTTATCCTTGTTAAAGAAAGAGCACTGAATAAATGAAATGGAAATAAAATACTACAGTGACTGACTGGCATAGTCTGTAAATGAAGTGAATTGTCTTATTTTTCTTGACGGGATTGAAACTGATCTTATGTTAATTTTTGGCTTGGACCTGGCTATCCCATTGCAATTGGTTTTATACATTGTGCAGCTAGCTTCATATATTCCTAAATATCAAAGCAAGCTGTTATGAGTTTTACTTTCATTTGGGTTAGATCACTATTGCACAGTACTGGAAAAAGTGACAATCTTCCATATGTATGTAGGTTGTCATGTTTTGCATGTAATATTTGTTTTATGAAACTCTGTGTTGCTCAGACCAGATGAGAACATTACACAGAACATCTCTGGTGTGCTTCAATGCTCATAATCAGGAATGAATGTGAGAGTTAACATTGTAACTGTTTCTGACCACAGCATATTGGGTGAGGAATTTAGTATTTTTTTTTTCTTTTGGTGAGTCTGAAAAAGGAACACATACTCTGAGAGAATTTTTGAAGGTCTCTATTCTTCATAGGCTACAGGCAGATTTAGAGAATAGATGATCCTAGTTTAGGGGTCTGCAACCTGCGGCTCTGGAGCCACATGTGCTCTTCAACTCCACTGTAGTGGCTCCCTGTACCTCTGAGGATTAATGACCACTCTAACACACACACACACACACACACACACACACACACACACACACACACACACACACACACACCAAGCAATCCCAGCACAGGAACATAATTATGGATGTGTGGTATTCTTATACACGTAGTTCTTTTATATTTAGTATAACTAGATATGAAATCTTATATGCTCTGTCTTCATGTTAGGGGTCAAATAGCTGTTGTGGCTCCCGATTAAATTAACTTGGTGGGAGAGGGCTCAGGAGTGGCTCTTTGGATAGTGAAGGTTGCAGACCCCTGTCCTAGTTTATAAATGCTACAAAAATGTAATTAGATATTTCTTATGAGGGATGATGTTTGCAGCACTTCTGCATGAGGACCAACCGGGCACTGGTTACGTTATCAATTTGTAACTCTAGCCTAAAAAGGAAGACTGTCCAGTATATGGCTGGGAGGTTCTGGAACATATTACCATTATGTATTAGGAAGGCAAAGTTTAGTCAGCTTTTATAAATTCATAGGTTGGTACTAGGCTATCGGCCCTAGGGCCTATACAAGCTTAGCCATAACAATTCCCTGGCTATTTCTTCCCACAATATTTACTCCCAGTGACCCCTGTCTAGCGGGGCGACTGTTGTGATCCCCGGGGTAAATTTCCTATCTCCCATCCAGTCGTCAAGGTTCCTTTTGAAGAGGACTAAGGAGGCACTCTGCTTGACATGTATGGGCAGTCTGTTCCAGAGTATGGGGAGTCTCTGGGTCAGGAACCTATCCCTCCAGCATGTTTTGTTCATTGTGATGACAAGGTTTAGGTCCCTAGAGCATGTGGCTGTGATGGATTGGGATTTCTTTAAGTGTAGCATGTCCAACAGCTCTGGGTTTGACATGGACTTCTATGTTAAGCAGAGATCGCCTATGCGACAGAGCATAGAGTTTTTTTTTTTTTTTAGTTGGTCGTCATACAGCATCTGCTTTAGGCCTGTGATTCTTTTAGTGAGGTGTTTCTGTTGCCTTTCCAGTTGTTGCAGATGTGTTCAGGTGCATACCAAATGGGGCATTGTACTCTATGATGGGTCTAATGAGGGATGAGTACAGTGGGACAATAACCTCTTTTTTTTTCTGGATGAAAATCCCTTAGTGATGAGGTGTGCCACTTAGAAGGATTTCTTGACAGTTGTGGCAGTGTGGTTATCAAAGTTGCGACCACTGTCCACCTGTGTTCCTAAGTCTCTTATCACACTTTCAGTGTTTAGTGTACTGCCACCTATGTGGTAATTCATGGGTACATGTATTTTCCCAAAGGGGATAACTATACACTTCTTGGCATTGAGCTTGAGCCCATGGCTCTGGCACCAAGCATCTGTTTCTGTAAGGGCCTTTTGTAGAATATCCACATCATTTAGGGATTCAATAATGGCTCCCAGTTTGCAGTCATCTGTGAACTTTGTTAGGCAGAGTCCCTTAGTGCTGGCCTGTACTTCAGAGAAGTAGATGCCAAACAAGAGTGGTCCCAGGACTGAACCCTGAGGTACTCCACTTGTCCGGAGCTGGATTTGGAGTCTGTTACTCTTACAGTGTGGGTTCTGCCAGTAAGCCAGTTGGCAACCCATCGAGTGACGTAGGGATTTATGCCCATCTTAGTAAGTTTATCTATGATTCCAGAGTGGGGGATGGTGTCTAAGGCCTTTTTGAGATCCAGATAGGCTGTGTGGACTGCCTTACCCTCGTCCACACCTCTGGAGACTGATTCAAAGAAGTTAATCGGGTTCAGGAGACACTATCGGCCCTTCACGTACCCAGACTGGGTGGGGTCCAGTGTCTGAAGGTTGCCAATTTCTTAGTTTATAAGTTCCATGATAATACATTACATGGCCTTGCAGATCAGGCTCATCAGACTGATGGGACAGTAGTTCCCAGGATACAAGGTGGATTCCCCCCTTGTGGAGTGGAATAACTGTAGCTGTGTGCCACTCAGTGGGCACGAAGCCTGAGGTGAGGCCATGATTAAACATGACACTTGGGTGAGGTGCCAGTTCATTTTGTAGTTCATGTAGTACACAGCTTGGGATGTCATCTGGTCCCATGGATGCTGTATTCTTAGCTTTCGAGAGTGCGGTTTTTACCTGTGTGGCCGTGATTACCGTAATTTGGCAATCTTTCTGTATTGAGATGGGCCCTTTAGGGGGTGAGAGGGGGGTGAAGTTGGCACAGAATAGATCTGACAGGATATTGGCAATGTCCTTGGGATCAGTATATTTAGTCCAGACAGAAAAAACTCTGAGTACGGCAGCTGCGCAGTCTCAGTCGAACTCTGCGAGTACGGCAGCTGCACGGTCTCAGTCGAAATCAAAGCTATCCAAAAAAAGTAAGAGACCAGCATACATAAGTGTATAGTTACTTAATCATTCTTTAAATACAAACACTGATGAAGGCTAAGTAAATGTAAAGCCGAAACTGGTCTGTTCCTGTTTTATGTGCATAGTGCAGATGCACTTTAACAATAAAGGATAACTTTGCTGCCACTGTATGCTGGTCTCTTACTTTTTCTGGATCAGTATATTTAATGCCATTCTGTTGTAGCTCAGAGCTGATGTGAGCATTGCCATTTAGATTCTTGACATAGCTATAGAATGCCTTGTGGATGTTTTCGGAATCTTTGGCAATTTTATTTTTATAACTAGCTTTGGAAGATTTTATGAGGGATCTCTGCTTCTTACTGAGGCTGGTAAGGGAGTTTTTTGCATCCTGGGATTTTCCTCTTTTCTGCAACAGTTTCTTCCTTCTGTTGTATAATTTGTTTATGACAGGGGACCACCAGATTGGCTTCCTTTCTTTGGAGGAGAGCGTCTTTGTTCTATTTGGGATGGCACTATTCATGCACGAGTGGATGTGTTTGCACAGTGCCTTAGTGTAGGATTCAGCAGTTGAACTTTCAGTTCCCGTCTGCATGGGTGTCATGAAGTTTGTCACTTCTGACTTGAGTATGGCTTTGGAGAAGTTTTTTATGGAGGTTTCCTTACTGGGGGCTGGGGGTGGGAGGTGGATGTCAAAGGTGATTAGCTTATGGTCAGTCAGACCTAACTAACGAGGGTGTGACCACTGATGTAGAACATCAATTTCCCATGTTGGTAATGATCAGAACCAGGATAGTGGAGCCCCTGGTGGGACTATGGATTAGTTGATCCAGGGCGTTGGAATTTATGAATTCCAAGAACTATTGGGCAAAGGTGTTGACACACGAGTAGTTTTCCCAGATAATGGCAGGGTAGTTGAAATCGCCCAGTGTTAGGGTGTTTGGTTGTATATATTTTCCACTATGTTTAGAAAGGTGTAGTGAGAATCTTGGGGCATAGTGGGGGATCTGTAGCAAGCTACAATTTGGATTGCAGTCTTACCTAGTGTTAGTTGCACTTGAAGAATTTCAGATGCATTGCATTGGGCAACTAGCCTGGAGGTGTGAATATGGACACTCCTCCACCTTTAGTGTTTCAGTCCTGGTTTGGTGGCGAAAAAGTGTGGTAAGAGGTGTAGCCTGGTATTGCAGTGGTGCTCTCTGGAGCCTTGAACCAGGTCTCAGTTACTGCACAGATATCGATATTCTCCATTTTTAGGAGTGCCTCGAGAAAGTGCATTTTAAGGTTTAGACTTCTAAAATTGAGTAGCATTACCTTCAGATTTTGCATATTAGTACCTGCTATGATGGTGGTTTTGTCCTTTGAGGCTTGCCTAAAAAAGGCACTATGGGGTGGCAAGAGCCTTAGCCAGTAACCTGAATCCCAGGGGTGACAGGTGCATGCCATCTCTGGCAAAGCATCGTGACTCATCGATCATGTCATCCCAGGACAGATACTGGATCCCCTTTGAATGGTGGTCCCTCAGATTTACATGCTGGCAAACCCAGTACATTGAGCATTGAGCAATAGTATTATATAACTTGAGGACTAGCTGTTTCCATCCTACATGAGTTTTCCTTCCTTCCTTTGTGATAGAATAACAAACTATATTCAACAACAAAGACGGAGAATGTTTAAATCCATTTTTATACCTATATGCATATTTTATGTGATTATTATTATTATTATTATTCATGTTTGTTTTTATTTACATTTTGCATTAATAAGAAAAAATGTGTGTATAACCAAGGAGGTATAGTTTGAACTTGTGGTGTTGACGGCTCTGGCATATCTGTCACTAGTGTTTCTGAAAATATCTGTATGTCTGTCCATTTCTGCACTTCTTTCCAAGAAAAGTTCGTTGATTTAGTAGTCATATGTTATGTTTACCTTACAAACACAAGGTGCAGGGTTTGAGTCTCACAAGGGATAATTGGCTAGGCTTACAATTGCTCGCAAGGGCAGTTAGCCTAGTACTAACCTATGAACCTATGAAGTCAGTTGGGCTTATTGCTCTCCAAGTGTATGTCAGAATTTCAACACCCAGCATTTCTGTTTAGTTATTTAATTCATTTAAATTGTGTATGTATTAATTAATTCATCTATTTATTTAATGTCCACAGGACAAGCTAAAAACAGCCTTATCATCCCTGGAATTAAAGATCAAGCATCTTAAAGATCAGCAGAAGACAAATGAGAAGGAACTCCTGGACATGCATGTAAGTAAAGGGACTGTGATAATTTCTGAGTATCCTGAATGCAGGTGGTCAGTATCAAAGGTAGAAGACTGTGTTGTGCTTTGTAGGTCAGTCTGTGGCTGGTGACTAAGAAAAGGTGAACCAGTTTTGGAACCTGAAGCAGTCAGGATATTGTACTATTGGCCAGATAGACACCAACTTAAACCTTATTTAATTTTGTTACACCTTATCCATTTATGTCACCAGACAGTTCATAGAATATTTAACAAATTGTGGATTTTTGTTACTTTTGATATTAATCATTTAATAGTAAGGCCATAAAAAGTGTGTGGGCAGACATAAAATGGCAGTACCAAAAGATAAGTTTGAGTCTTTAAGACTGATGGTGCTTGATTGCTGACACAAAGGTACATTACTTACTACTGTTACTTCCACTCAATGCTTGATGGGTGACACAAAGGTACATTACTCGTTACTGTTACTACCACTCAGTGCTTGATGGGTGACACAAAGGTACATAACTCGTTACTGTTACTACCACTCAGTGCTTGATGGGAGACACAAACGTACATTACTCGTTACTGTTACTACCACTCAGTGCTTGATGGGAGACACAAAGGTACATTACTCGTTACTGTTACTACCACTCAGTACTTGATGGGTGACACAAAGGTACATTACTCGTTACTGTTACTTCCACTCAGTACGTGATGGGAGAAACAAAGGTACAATTACTCGTTACTGTTACTTCCACTCAGTGCTTGATGGGAGACACAAAGATACATTACTCGTTACTGATGTTCTTCATCTCACATTGCTGCAGTCCTTACACTTGGGTAGTCCGCTGTCCTCGGTCGGCCCGAATATCAAAGTATAAGGCTGACGTCGGTCAAGGCGCATTTGACTGACATCAGGACGTCAGGGTACAAATGCGCATGACCGACGTCATATCCTCTGTCTTTTTTGCCGCATGGTCCGATGCAGAAGCAGCATTGCAAGTGCCGGTTGGCGTTCTGAGATTTTTCGATTTCGAAGTTTCAGACAGAGTCAAAGTTGGCTAAGTACCCCGTTGGGAATATTTTAGTTTTTCTTGCCTCAGTGGTTTACCGGATGTCAGAAAAAGTGAATAATTGCATTTCTTGTGGGAAACAGATACCGCATAGAGATTATCTTACTTTGTGTATTCCTTGTTTAGGGCCTGAGCACGACGTTGTTGGGTGTCGCTCTTGTGCTAGATTCAATAAACGCACTATAAAGAGAAGGTTGGATTGTGCCAGGTTAGTCTTTGGGAAGCGGTGCAATTATAAAATGCCGTCGGATGCTCCGACGCCCGCTTCTTCGAAGAAGCGCAAGGACAAAGCAGTTAAGCCTAGGCTGGAAGAACCGTCTGTACCGGATGCCGGTTCTTTAGAGGTGTCTGTGGAGCCGGTGGTTCCACCAGAGATTTCTTTGGGTTCCCAGGGAGAGACTTTGTTATTGCAGGATGTGGCCTCTCAGGAGGCAGGTCAGGCTGAAGGGGCTTCTCAGGTTACTTTACTCCCCTCCCTTCCTAGGGTGGTTTGGCCCTCTCCTTCTGTTGCCAAGGCTTCTCCCAGAGGCAGGCCAGGTTTAGCTTCAGTTGGTGTCACCCCTAGTTCTTCAGGAACTGTGCCCAAGAAGCATATGCTTAAAATGGCAGAAGATTTGATTACTTTGATTAGGGGTTCTTTGCCCCCTCCTAATAAGAGACCTAGGGTGGAGCCTGAGCCAGGGAGTTTTGAGCAGGCTTCGGATGTTTCAGAGTCTTCGGCTGAAGACTTGCAGGAGTACTCTCCTTATTCTGATTCTGATGTGGATGATTCTACACCTTCTGCTTCTCCTCCTGAGGATTTTTCTTTTTCAGAGACCCTTCACTCCATGAGAGAGCATTTTAAGTGGGAAGGTCAGGACTTCTCTGATTCCAGGAAAAGGCTTAGGGAATTTTTGTTTTTACCCCAGCATAGGCCTTTGGCTATACCTCCTGTTTTGGATGTGGTGGAAGATGTTTTTGCAGAGGCTTCTCTTAATCCTGATTCTTTGCCTCCTGCTCCTGTTAAACCGGATAGATATTACAGGGTGCCTGAAGCTCATAAGTATCTTTTTAAGAGTCCTAGGGCAGACCCAGAAACTGTTAGCCAGGGGCCTAAAGGTGTTAAGGCTTCTGTTGTAAAGAATCCGGTTCCTGCAGACAAAGAAGCCAGGGCCTTGGATAGATGGGGAAAGAAAGTTTATACTTCTTCCACTCTAGCTATGAGGGCTTTGAATTGCCAGTTTCACATGTTAAAATACCAAAACTATCTCCTTTCACAATTGAAGTCTAAGGTTGATGCTCTGGCGGAAGGTATTGATTGTAAAGAGTTGCAAAATTTAGTACATGTTTCTGAACAGGTGGGTAAGCATTCTTTGCAATGTGGTTTTGATGCTGTACAGGCCTCGTCTAGGGTGGCTGCCACTGGGTCAGTTCTTCGCAGGCACGCCTGGCTGAAGGATCAGAATTTATCTGACCATGTTAAAACAAGGATTTTAGATGCTCCTTTACAATCTGATGTGTTGTTTGGTTCTCCTGTTGAGACAGTTTTAAAGAAAATGGAAGACAAGGCTAAGTCTATGCAGACTGTTAAAGATTTTTTGCAGGTTCAGCCTCCAAAGTTTAGTAGAAATTGGCCTACTAAGGGGTGGATGTATCCTTCTTATGATTCCCAGTCTAGGGGTAGATCTAGACGTGGTAGGGGCAGAGCTCAGGGCTCTTTCAGGCCTAGAACAGGGAGTTCTCCTGCACAGTCTTCAGGTGAGGGCAGGGGTCAGTCCTTTCGTAAACAGACCCAATGACCTACCTTTTCAGCTGCCAGAGCCTTCTCGTCTGGCGGCACCTTTGGGAGGAAGGTTGGCACTTTTCAAAGAAAATTGGAGTTTAATTACCCAAGACAGATGGGTATTGGATATCATACACCACGGTTACAGGTTTTATTTCCATACCTTGCCTCCTTTCAAAGGCATGCCAGACGTTCCTCCTCCACAAAGAATAGAGGCTCACAAGCAAATTTCTCTGTTACTCCAAATAGGGGCCATTCAGCCGGTCCCTATGCCAGAAGTAGGCCTAGGATTTTATTCTCGCCTGTTCCTAGTACCAAAGAAAGGGAACATGTGGAGACCAATTTTGGACTTATCTATCCTCAACACTTATCTGGACATTCCCAAGTTCAAAATGTTGACGTTACAGCAGCTTTTACCTCTGCTAGGCAAAGATCATTGGATGGTAACTTTAGATCTCAAGGAGGCTTATCTTCATGTTCCTATCAGACTGAGTTGCAGGAAGTATCTGCGTTTTTGAGCTGGGACTTCTCATTATCAGTTCTCTGCATTGCCCTTTGGCTTATCTACTGCGCCCAGAGTGTTCACGAAAGTTCTGGCTCCAGTGATAGCTTTCCTCAGGTTAAAAGGAATACAAATTTATCCCTATTTGGACGATTGCCTGATTCTGGCTCAAGGAAGGGACGAGCTTCTTCATCATTTGGATTATGTGATAGCAGTGCTAAGATGCCTGGGGTATTCTGTGAATGAAATAAAGTCCAGTCTAGTACCCTCTCAGGACATGTGCTTTCTGGGTGTGAGACTGAATACAGCATCCCAGATGGCCTTTTTGACCCCGGACAAACAAAATAATCTTTCCCTTTACTTTCATCAGTTGTCTCATCAGTCCGGGCTGACTGCAAGGACAGTCCTTCAAGCCTTAGGGTTCATGGCATCTTGTATTCTGGTGCTTCCCAATGCCAAACTGCATATGAGGAAGCTACAATGGTATCTCAAAAATGTATGGACACAGCACTGCCAGGATTTGGACACTGTCATTCAAATAATACCTTGCATTCAAAAGGAATTTTTGTGGTGGGCTCAGGAATGTCACCTAAACAAGGGACTCTGTGACCCGGCCAGAGGCGAGTCAGATTCTAACGACAGATGCCTCAGACAAAGCTTGGGAAGCTCATCTGAATGGAAAGTGGATACAAGACAAGTGGCCTGCCAGACTACAACATCTACATATCAACTTGAAAGAGATGTTAGCAGTCCAGTTTGCATTAATAGCTTTCAAGGATTTACTTCTTCCAGGGCAGGTGTTGATTCTAACAGACAACACAACTGTCATGTGGTACATCAACAAGCAAGGCGGAACACATTCTTATCCTCTATGCAGGCAAGCAATGATTTTGTGGGAGACTGCTCTCAGTTTACAGCTAAATCTTCAGGCAAGGTTTCTGCCGGGAGCACAGAACTCCTTAGCAGATGTGTTGAGCAGACAAATTATGGATCCCCACGAGTGGAAATTGGATCCTCATGTATTTCAGAAATTGACAGTGTCATGGGGAACTCCAGACATAGATCTGTTCGCTTCCCCACTAAACCACCAGCTGCCAAAGTTTTGCACAAAAGGTTTCATCCCACAGCTTGGAGAGTGGATGCTCTTTCTTTCAGTTGGAGCAATCTTCATGTGTATGCCTTTCCGCCTCTGCCTCTCCTCCCAAAGGTACTACTAAAGACCAGACAAGACAAGACAAGGATGATTTTGATAGCTCCAGATTGGCCTCGACAGCATTGGTACCCATTACTGAGGAGCCTGGTACGGAAGCCTCCATGGCCTTTGCCTTCGATTCCACACCTGTTGTCTCAGGAGGACAGTCATTTGCTCAATGTCAAGCTTCACTCTCTGCACCTAACAGCCTGGCATATTCTGTTTTGAACCATAGTGGGCCTCCACTTCCACAGCAAGTTTTGAATGTTATTTTGGAAGCTAGAAGGCCTAGTACAAGGGAAGTGTACGCAGAAAAATGGAAGAGATTTTTATTTTGGAGTGCAGCAAAGGATTTTGATGTTTCTGAGCCTAATTTAAGTGTGGCTCTTCAATATCTTACTGAGTTACTGGACAAAGGTTTGTCCTTCTCTTCTATTAAGGTTCATGCTGCAGCAATTTCGGCTCACTATGATTGTGACCCACCATTGTTTTCTCATCCTTTGTTCAAGCAATTTCTTAGAGGGGCAAAGAATATAAGACCCCCACGAAGAGCTCCTACTCCTGCTTGGGATCTCAATTTTGTGTTGGAGAAACTCACTCTACAACCTTTTGAGCCTGCAGCTACTGCTGAATTAAAGTTTTTATCATGGAAGACTGCTTTTTTGTTGGCTATTACCTCTGCAAGAAGGGTTTCTGAGTTGCAGGCCCTTATGGCAGTTGAGCCTTTCTTAATTTTCCATAAGGATAGGGTATCTTTACGTACTAATCCTTCCTTTATGCCTAAAGTGGTTTCTAGTGTGGCTTTAAACCAAACTATTCATTTGCCTACCTTTTATGCAAATCCCCAAAATAAAGGGGAAAAGATTTTGCACACTTTAGATGTACACAGGCAGTTGCGATATTATTTGGACAGAACTAAAGGGTTCAGGCAGTCTCAGCAGTTATTTGTTTCTTTTGCTTTGAGTTCTCAGGGCAAGCCTGTGTCAAAACAAACTATTTCTAAGTGGATTGGGTTTTGCATTGCTTTCTGTTATTCCCATCATGGCAAGGAAGTTCCAGCTGGGATTAGGCCTCATTCCACTAGGGCTACTGCCACTTGACAGCTTTTTGAGAGGGGTGGCAACTAAGGATATTTTGGAGGCAGCTACTTGGAGTTCAGTGCATACTTTTTCCAGGCATTATCACCTACCACTTTACTCTAAATCCAGGGCTGGTTTTGCCACTGCTGTTTTGCAGGGCATTTTGGCAGCTCCTGCTTCCTTATAATTTGGCCATCCTCCCTTACCTCTGCTTTGGGATTCTACCCAAGTGTAAGGACTGCAGCAATGTGAGATGAAGAACATAGTACAGTTTTGTATCTACCATAAATGTAGATGTTCGAAGATCCACATTGCTGCAGTCCAATTTACCCTCCCTCCTTCCCCTCTGTAGTTAGAGGCGGTTGTCTGGGTTGGGTGGTCAATTGGGTGTATATTGTATATATTGTACATATTTTTAGTGCTAGGATGGTTGGTTGTTGGTTTGCTGTCTTTTGGTTTTTGACCTTTATTTTTAGGGTCTTCTGACATCTGGGGCAAGAAAAGACTGAGGATATGACGTTGGTCATGCGCATTTGTACCCTGACGTCCTGATGTCAGTCAAATGCGCCTTGACCGACGTCAGCCTTATACTTTGATATTCGGGCCGACCGAGGACAGCGGACTACCCAAGTGTAAGGACTGCAGCAATGTGGATCTTCGAACATCTACATTTATGGTAGGTACAAAACTGTACTTTACTTCCACTCAGTGCTTGATGGGAGAAACAAAGGTACATTACTCATTGCTGTTACTACCACTTGGTGCTTGGATGACTAGTGAGGTTTTCTAGCTTTTAGGGTTGGGGGCTTCTTTACAGCATCTGCATGTCCTTCTTGTGACCATCAGGGTTTTGCTGTATGCTGTAGTTTCTTTCAACACTCCATATATATGTGTATGTGTATATGTATGTGTGTGTGTGTGTGTTTAGTATGAATACTGTAGTAGACTGACATCTCATCAAGGATTTATTCTCTGACTACGAGGATTTGTTTATTTTCTTGTGCCTGTCTGTTGTCGGGATAGGATTTGCTGCCCCCACAATGCTGAATAAAATGAAGTGGAGCTCAGAAAGTGAACGAATGAGCACTGTATGTGTCCCATATGCTTAGTGCCTGCTGAATCCAGAGTCTGCATGGAGTAATCTGTGCAGTAATTCATAAGTTGTAGAAGTACGTATGATTCACCAGATCCCAAGTGGTTTTTTGTAAGCAGTCGTATACCTGATGAAAGCTGGTGTCCATTCCATGGTGTCTCAGTTAAGTCTGCTATGTGAAGTCATCTCAAAACCTGCTGAAAACAAATTCACTAATCACAACTGAGAAAACTAAACAGTTGCCTCAATCAAAATACGGGTAATGGGTTCAAAGGTTTAGTTTTTACTAAATGTATTGCCAAAGATCATGAAGAAACTTTGCTACATCACCCAGTACTGGGAGGGGGCTGGGGATAATAATGTTGTACATTAAGTAGACTTTCACTAGATATCCACATTGGAAGTTTATGATCACCCCAACAGTCTTCCTGACTGGATTGAAGGTTACCAGGAATGTAGTCTGATAGGCAAGAACAATCTAGTCCAGAAACTAGGTATACATTGGGTTAGTTACCTGTCATGCTGTTTGGTGATGTTGATGCCATAGAATGCATGTTTGCCATGGTATTGGTTCCATTTAGGTTAAGGGATTCAAAGAGTGCTGGTTAATTCATAGCATAGAAGGTGAAGCACAGATCACCCATGAAGGGTCTGTATCACACTGAGTAGAGGGACAGGGCTTTTAATACATCAGAATAATGAAGAGTGCTAATTTTTTTTCATGGGGGTAATATGGGAAACATGCCCTCCATATCCCCTAATTTAAATGCACTAACTGCTCAGTCATGCAACCACGGAGAAAAGAGAAACATCTTGACAGGTTGAAAACTGAAGCTATAGGAACTGTGACCTCATTGTCAAGTCATACAACAGAAAACAGCATGAAAGAAAAGCAACTGTGGGGAAATGGGAACTGGAGAAACGTTTGTCAACAATTTACTTGTTAACCACATGTAGGATAATCCCTTTGTTCTGTATGATCCAGTGTCCAGTCCTCTGTTCTGTTCTTTGTAACCAGAAAATATGGCAATGTTAGACACATTAGTTCATAGATTTAAATGCCAGTACAACCGGATATGCTGTTGACCTAAGTGAAGCTTTTTATGTCAAAACATCTTCGTACGACATTACAAGAATTATATGAAGCAGTAAATATATAAACAACCAGTAGTCCAGTTACCTAAACACTTCATAGTGTAATGTGAGAAGCATATATTTGACTGGATTTGATGGTTAATGAACTTGGAAGTACAGGTGAGTTCCTGCTAATTATGGCTTCTATGGGAATACAGATATACAATGTTAATTTTCTCCTTACAGATTAGCAACTTGTATTATTAAAGACTCCGTATACTAAAGAGAAGGCTCATGCAACATATTCTAGCCATTGATTCAAGCATTTAAAAAGATTAGGAGACATGCCATTTGGCTCATTTCATAACTGAGTCCTCCTGGGACAAATCCAGTCTCCAGCTGGTCAAGCCAGCATTGGTATAAAATGTGCAATGCTCCCTGAAATTCAATAAGCTCCGTGTAGACTTTGCGCAAAGCCTACATTGAGTTTACGTGTCTGCATGGTGAGCAGCAGCACTTAATACATACTCATGCTGCGCACTGCATTCAAATGTAAACAAGCAGTGTTTTGTGGCTGTCAACAGTGTTGGCAGCCAGGAATCCATGTAAAGCAACACGGATAGCAAACTTGCTTACATGAGAGCAGACTGGGTTAGTGGGATTGCATGGAATGCCTCCATGATTACCAGGATTTATCATATGTTAATGTAGATGTACCAAGCACAGTACAGGACGTTGTATACAGTGCATGGTATTGTGGAATCCCATTGCAGGCAGTCTGTGCAAGTTGATCGGTAAGGGTACATAGACTGCCATTTATAATAGACATAGACAGTGTGTTTTAATGAATAGGGATGCGCAGATGAAGCTTAGGGATGAACACAGAGAAGGACGACTGGTGAATCATTGTAATGTATCACAGATGAGGGCATGTAAAAGGAAGACAGTTGTAGCAGGAACATTTCACATCTCCAAGTGGTATAGTACAGACGGGACAGTGACAAAAGTATATTATATGACTGTCCCGCAAGGCGACATAACCATGGAGAAGATATCTGTATAATACAAGCATCCAGGCATTAGCAATGGAGAGGACATCTATCAGGGATGTTGTATACAGTTATGGTTGGGTGCATATTGTGAAGCTGTGCGATTGCCTGAATATGCCTGTATTGTCGGCAGTAGTTTCCAACAAGTGTGGCACATTTACAGGCTCGTGGCCAACAGTAACACTAACATGCACAATCATGGACAAAATCAGAATAATACCCCCAGTAATACCCATGTCTATGACACAACATATTTGATTCTGTTATCAGCACAAAAACTTCCAGGTTCATACACTAAACGTAGGAGCTCAGCGTAAAAGCAAGTCCAAAGAAAAAATCCAAAATGAAATTCAAATAAAATCCAGGTAATTTATTAGGTTAGCGCTTTCATGGACATCACATCCACTTCATCAGACGTTACAATAGATTCTAACTGCATAGTGTGCTCTTTTATATATAAGGCATTCTGAACATTCCTAATTAAACAAATGTTCCACCCATTCTTCTTAAAGGTGTCATAACAAATTATAAAAACACTTGGTTTCTACAAATAACTATGAAGTACATATAATAAATAAATACATTCAGTTATATAAAGATTATACAAAATCAATTACTATAACACATATAATAAAATCAATTTACTACTAAAAAATTATTTATCACATAAAACTAATCATGTAGAATCAATCAAAACTTATCATAAAAACTGAACACCACATGTATATATTCCAGTTAATGACATGATGCATCCAGATATTCATTGCTTTATCTGTCGCTGTTGCTGTAATAAGATATATTATAAAAAATAATAATAAATAATGGAGAATGAACAATAAATGCTGACTACCATATACATTAATAAAATATGACATTATCTACATGTAACTACTTTACTTATGTATACCCCTATTTTTTAGAATAGTTTTAAGGGGTACTCTGTCATTAAGACCACTACCCCTGTCTGCTTGTAACCGTATTATCCATCGTACTTCTGATGTTTCAGTTCTATTCACATGATCACCCCCTCTCTCATTCTCTAACTTTTTTCCACTACCATAAACTTAAATGTGTGGTTTCACCTCTCTTGACTATATGTTTTGCTAAGGCATTATTTGTGTCTCTATTTTTGATACATAAAAGATGCTCCCTTATTCTAAATCTTAACTCTCTATTGTTCTTCCCAATGTAGTAACGTGAGCAAACTAAACAAATGGCTAAATATATAATATGGGCTGTGTGGCAATTCACCCTTACCTTAAAACTATACTCTTTGCCTGTATCTGGATGTTTAAATCTACTTGATGTGTCTATCCATGCACATTGATTACATTTAGTGCATGGCATGGTGCCATAATGTTCCCCTAAGCTATCCATCTTTTTTGGACCATAGCATAAAAGTCTTTTTAAGCTTTTCTGATTTTTAAAAGAAAAACTAGGTTCTTCTGCCACAATTTCTCGTATTTGGGGTTATTGCGTTAATATGGATGTATCATGTCATTAACTGGAATATATACATGTGGCGTTCAGTTTTTATGATAAGTTTTCATTGATTCTACATGATATGTTTTTATCACATAAAACTATTTTTAGTAGTAAATTGACTTTATTATATGTGTTATAGTAATTTGATTTTGTATAATCTTTATATGACTGAATGTATTTATTTCTTATATGTACTTCATAGTTATTTGTGGAAACCAAGTGTTTTTATAATTTGTTATGACACCTTTAAGAGGAATGGGTGGAACATTTATTCAATTAGGAATGTTCAGAATGCCTTATATATAAGAGCACACTATGAAGTTAGAATCTATTGTAACGTCTGATGAAGTGGATGTGATGTGCATGAAAGCGCTAACCTAATAAATTACCTGGATTTTATTTGAATTTCATTTTGGATTTTTTCTTTGGACTTGCTTTTACGCTGAGCTCCTACATTTAGTGTATGAACCCTGGAAGTTTTTGTGCTGATAACTGTTTTTCTTCTTCTTTCTGGGGTCATTTAATCCAAGCTACACTCATTTATTTTATGTGTGGAACATTTATTGTGTGGCTGTGGCTTGGAGCTATGGAAGGAGAAACTGCAGCCGGTGTGGTGAATACCAACGGCCCTGAAGATACTGTAAAATTTGATAAAAGAACTGAATTAGCACAACAAGAGTTTATTGGATTTGCCAGATGCAAGGCAAATCCACTTTTACATGATATGATAATACAAACAGATATAGAAGATGAACATAATGCAATTGACTTTCCTGTTTTTATGAAAGATGTACATAAATTGGAAGATAATCTATATAAAATTAAAAGACTACAAATGGAGAGATATAATTTGGAGGCCTGTTTGAAATATAAAGTAATTCCCCGGGGCCATTGTATAACTAAAATGCCAAATCAGGGGGAATCTCAACCAGAATTATTACGCAGATGGCAACAGCTTAACACTGAACAACATTTCAATTATATGCGTCTTTTACTTGAATATAATGAAATAGAAGAGCAGTCTGTGATGGACAATATTATAATGCAACATGGCAGATTATACGATATATATCCTGGTGACCTGGTTGTTGTTGTTGTTGTTGTGTCTTTCGGCTTTTCCCAGTTAGGGGTTGCCACAGCGGAACTCCGGTCCGCTAATGTTTGATGGTGGATTTTTACGTGCAGAGTTACCAGCCCTGACGCACAGCCTTCAACAAAGGCACACCCATTCACGCATACCTCCACACAGAAGATGTTCTAGCTGAGAATCGAACAGGACAACGTCTTTCTGTGAGGTGACAACGCTACTGCAGCACCACTACCGTGGGTATCCTGGTGACCTGGTATGTAACAAATTAATATGTATCTCCGAGTCTGCACAGTTATTTGAAAAAAAGTTGCTTAGACATAAATTAAGCAAACTAGGGAGAGGCCGTAAGGATTTTAAGGAAGGCCATGTATTTATATGGCCTAGGGCACAGGAAAGACATCCTGAATAATAAGCATTCCACCTTAAATGAGGAGAGACGAACTGAACCCGTGGTAACGACCCAACCTAAATCAACAATGCCTCTAAATCAACATGAGCTGTTGGGCGCGAGACCTAAGAATGTAACTTCTTCATCCAATACACCTATACTGACTAATATGCGGACAGTAGAATCTGGAAATGAAGGTAATTCAACCAATACAACGAGGGTTAAAAAACATCTACTGAAGCAAGGGATTCTATGAATGATTTAAATCAACTCAATGACTCTGCCGCTTCTGTGCACTCATCTTTTCAGCTGTTACCCATCAGATTATCGCACATACAAACGGCAGAAACGAGGAGCAAATCTGTGAGCAGAGGGAGCTTCAAGTGCAAAGGCTGACAAGAATCTCCGGAGAAACGAACGATGAAGAAGCATTGGACATACTCTGAATGGAAGACCAGTTAGTTTGGAACATTTCTTCTAAATCTCTGACACGAGATGAAATCAGCCTTTTGAACAGAGGTTTGTCATTCATTCCTTCTAAAATGACAGAACTTACAGATCGCATTATAGACATTAAAACTTTTTCCAGAAATGTACAATTAAAACTAATGTTTGGTGATGATCGTAAATATGATAAAAATTACTTGAAAAGACCTAGTACATTTATACCTTTGCAACATCCCATGATAGAAGTCTTTACGAACTTATGTGAAAATGATTTACATGCTAAATTAAATAATGTAAAGTCAGAATTTAAAGTAAATAACTTAACTAAAGGTGAATGTGAAGCATTAGAACTATTGCAAAGCGATGAGAGTAAGGGGCAGGCAAAGGAGGCCTGACCTGTAATAATGGATAAGCATTTTTATGATAGCAAAATGAAATCTATGCTATTGGATATGAATGTATATGCAATTATTGACATGCATAGAGGGGGGTGTAATGAAGTTACTGAGCTGCTGTATGCTTGTTTAATGGACAGATGGATAAGTTATGATTTATATAATGATTTTGTAACACCTCATCCCATAATACCCATTATATAAGGGATCCCTAAGATACATAAGGATCTAGTACCCCCCCTTGAGACCAATATTCTCGGGTAGAGGCTGGATTACCGAACCAATATCCACGTATGTGGAGAAGCAACTTAGACAACTGATTAATAATAACAGCACTATTTTGAGTGATACAAAGCAATTTTTTGTTTATTTATTTCAATATCTTAAAGTGAATAAGTACATGAAAGGTCAAAAAATGTTTCTAGTTACCAGGGATGTGAATTCCTTATTTACCTCAAAACCAAATACTCTAGGCATAGAAATGTTAGGGGAATATTTAGTGAAAGAAACAACTTATGCAGGGACTGATATAGAGTTAATATGTTTATTAATGGAGGTGATCTTAAATAATAACATAATGTTATATGACCGTGAGTTATACCATCAGTTGGAGGGGGTGGCCATGGGCACCCCCAGTGCAAACAGCTGTGCAAATATAGTTCTGGCTATTTGGGAACAAAACTATATATTATGTAACGAATGGCCACAAGTCAAGTTTTACAAATGTTATGTAGACTATTTATTTTTTCTTTGGGATGATACTGAGAAGGAATTACTCAAATTTAATGATGCATTAAATAAGAGTACACAGTTTTTGAAATTTGATCTAAAGTTTTCCACCACTGTCATGGATTTTCTTGACTGTAGGGTACAAATAAACTTAAATGGTGAATGGACGACACGGATATACAGAAAAAATTGTTTTAGAAACACCTATGTACATAGTGAAAGTATGCACCCACATCATGTCTTTAAAAATGTAATAAAGGGGCAAGCCCTCAGGGCATCTAGGTTAACAGTAGAGCAAAGTACATTTTATGAAGAACTTAACAAGCTTAGTGATTAGATTTAAGAAAAGAGGTTATAAGAATAAAGACACAGAGGGAGCTGTTAATGAAGCTGTATCATTAAGAGAGACTAAAGGAAAACCATATTTCCCCAAAAAGAGTTGCAGGACTCAGTGAGTCTCCTAATACCATGAGAAACAAATTAACACTGTCTACTACCTATACTAGTAATGTTAAAGTAGTGCAAGGTGTAGCCAAAAGATATTGGCCCATATTAACGCAAAAAACCCAAATACGAGAAATTGTGGGAGAAGAACCTAGTTTTTCTTTTTAAAAATCAGAAAAGCCTAAAAAGACTTTTATGCTTGGTCCAAAAAAGATGGATAGCTTAGGGGAACATTATGGCACCATACCATGCACTAAATGTAATCCATGTGCATGGATAGACACATCAAGTAGATTTAAACATCCAGATACAGGCAAAGTGTATAGTTTTAAGGTAAGGGCGAATTGCCACACAGCCCATATTATATATTTAGCCATTTGTGAAGTTTGCTCAAGTTACTACATTGGGAAGACCAATAGAGATCTAAGATTTAGAATAAGGGAGCATCAAATAATGCCTTAGCAAAACATATAGTCAAGAGAGGAGAAACCACACATTTAAGTTTATGGTAGTGGAAAAAGTTATTGAGAATGAGAGAGGGGGTGATCATGTGAATAGAACTGAAACATCAGAAGTACGATGGATAATACGGTTACAAGCAGACCGGGGTAGTGGTCTTAAAATGACAGAGTACCCCTTAAACCTATTCTAAAAAATAGGGGTATACATAAGTAAAGTAGTTACATATAGATAATGTCATATTTTATTAATGTATATGGTAGTCAGCATTTATTGTTCATTCTCCATTATTTATTGTTATTTTTTATATGTCTTATTACAGCAACAGATAAACCAATGAATATCTGGATGTATCATGTCATTAACTGGAATATATACATGTGGCGTTCAGTTTGTATGATAAGTTTTCATTGATTCTACATGATTAGTTTTATGTGATAAATAATTTTTTAGTAGTAAATTGATTTTATTATATGTGTTATAGTAATTGATTTTGTATAATCTTTATATAACTGAATGTATTTATTTCTTGTATGTACTTCATAGTTATTTGTAGAAACCAAGTGTTTTATAATTTATGACACCTTTAAGAAGAATGGGTGGAACATTTGTTTAATTAGGAATGTTCAGAATGCCTTGTATATAAGAGCACACTATGAAGTTAGAATCTATTGTAAGGGCTGATGAAGTGGATGTGATGTCCATGAAAGCGATAACCTAATAAATTACCTGGATTTTATTTGAATTTCATTTTCGATTTTTTTTTTTTTTCTTTCGACTTGCTTTTACGCTGAGCTTCTACATTTAGTGTATGAACCCTGGAAGTTTTTGTGCTGATAACTGTTTTTCTACTTCTTTCTGGGGTCATTTAATCCAAGCTGCACTCATTTATTTTGTGCGGAATATTTCATTCTGTGTGAGCATAGATGGTTCTGCACCAACACACCTTGTAGAGCTGCTTACTGAATCTAAAACTGTGTGCACATAGTGCCGCAATGCTCGCATGGTCTTAGTGGAGCTTGTTGGGTTTATTGAATCCAGCCAACAATTTTGTATGTATTGGACAGATAGATAAATTGGAGATTTCAAGGAGCTTTAGTTATAGCTTGGAGATATTCATATCCTTATGTTGGCGCTTGAAGGTTTTTATTAAAATGTAAAGAACAGCATGAGGAACCATACCATTCTGATGGAAAGCAAGTTGCTCAAGACTTTCATAAACCTAACGTATTAATGACACAATTTGTAGTGCTGCACACAAGTTATACTTTCCAGTAAACCCTTTTTTAATATATAATTGTGGTGTCCAATAGACTCATAAATGAAAGGTGTGTGTTAACTACTTCTGATATGAAAAACTGTATTTAGCTTGATGAAAATGTAACTTATGGCATATTTCTGTAGAATATTTTGAGATCTTGTTCAGTTTGCTTTACTCTTAAGCTTATCAGCACTTTCTAAACATAATCTGCCTTTTAAGCTAGTCCTTCAGAACTGAGATGTAATTGAGATGTCCTGTCATACCACTGCTGCAGTATTCTTCAATGAAGAGATCACCTGCCAAGGATAGCTTGATGCCTAGCCAGTATACCAAAGCCTTTAGATTTTCATAAGCACTCTATATTACACATATGTACCCCACATAGGGAATAAAAGTGAAGTACAGATGCAAATACTTACAACTTATTTGCTACCAGTATAAATACCCATCTGCTGTGCTGTTACCCAAGCTGTATTCAGATAAGTTTCCCATTGGGGTTTCTTGTGCCTTTTTTCTCAGTATTGTTACTTTTGTTCATGTCACCCAAGAAGGGAAATTGACAGTGTGGGAGTTAGTTTACCATAAAGATCATTGCAAGTCTGGTCGTGGGAATCCTCTCTGTCGAGTATTTTTCCCTAAGAGCCTCCTTAGTCCTCTTATCCTCCTCCTGGATATACCTTGAGAACCAGCATCTTACATTGTTGGCTAAGGGTGCAGTGGCAGAAACCTCCCATCCTGACAGACAGCCATCTTCCAAGAAGGCTAAGCAGTCTCGGCTATCTAGGCCTGATTCAGTTGCTGTCCAACCTTACTGGATGTCTCTGTAGAAGCTAATGAATGCCTTGAAGAATATCTGGTGCTTGCATCAGGTTACTCTGCTGTAACCATGTGGGAGGCCGCCATGGGTCCATGTTCTCCCATGACCTCTAAGGCTTTTCAGATGTCTGTTGTAGACATTGATGGAGAACCATGGTTGATTATTTCTGAGGTGCTGAGAGGGATTCCACAAATCTTAGCCTAAGAAGCGATTCCTACTATAGTAATTGAATCCTGCCAAGAGCCTGAACCGCTGAGGGTTGTTAATGCAGATGTTCTGTATAAGAAAAGCAAAAGTCCAACCATATTGCCCCTATTTCTAAAGATACTTAACATGAGTGGCAGGATTTTATTCAATACTTGTTTAATGCATTGATGGCCTTGAAACCCTCATAAGGGGTGTCAGTCTGTGGTCATCCCTGGTCTTCCACACCTCTTAAGATGCATAGGTTCATAGATGTTTACTAGGCTAATGAGCACAAGGTCCTTTTTAAGCCTAGCTGTACATCTCAAATCTCTGACAAGTTCTGTTGCCATTGATAAGTGGAAGCAGGGGCTTGGGAGATGAAACATTTACACATAGGGACTGTGAGATGAACCATTTACATGTAGGGACTGTGAGATGAACCATTTACATGTAGGGACTGTGAGATGAACCATTTACATGTAGGGACTGGGAGATGAACCATTTACATGTAGGGACTGGGAGATGAACCATTTACATGTAGGGACTGGGAGATGAACCATTTACACATAGGGACTGGGAGATGAACCATTTACATGTAGGGACTGTGAGATGAACCATTTACATGTAGGGACTGGGAGATGAACCATTTACATGTAGGGACTGGGAGATGAACCATTTACACATAGGGACTGGGAGATGAACCATTTACATGTAGGGACTGGGAGATGAACCATTTACACGTAGGGACTGGGAGATGAACCATTTACATGTGGGGACTGGGAGATGAACCATTTACATGTAGGGCTTGGGAGATGAAACATTTACACGTAGGGACTGGGAGATGAACCATTTACACATAGGGACTGGGAGATGAACCATTTACATGTAGGGACTGGGAGATGAACCATTTACATGTAGGGACTGGGAGATGAACCATTTACACATAGGGACTGGGAGATGAACCATTTACATGTAGGGACTGGGAGATGAACCATTTACACGTAGGGACTGGGAGATGAACCATTTACATGTAGGGACTGGGAGATGAACCATTTACATGTAGGGACTGGGAGATGAACCATTTACACATAGGGACTGGGAGATGAACCATTTACATGTAGGGACTGGGAGATGAAACATTTGCATGTAGGGACTGGGAGATGAACCATTTACATGTAGGGACTGGGAGATGAACCATTTACATGTAGGGACTGGGAGATGAACCATTTACATGTAGGGACTGTGAGATGAACCATTTACACGTAGGGACTGGGAGATGAACCATTTACACGTAGGGACTGTGAGATGAACCATTTACATGTAGGGACTGTGAGATGAACCATTTACATGTAGGGACTGTGAGATGAACCATTTACATGTAGGGACTGTGAGATGAACCATTTACATGTAGGGACTGTGAGATGAACCATTTACATGTAGGGACTGTGAGATGAACCATTTACATGTAGGGACTGGGAGATGAACCATTTACATGTAGGGACTGTGAGATGAACCATTTACAGTGCTTCTGTCCATTAGAAACAGAAGTACCAAACCAGGGATGAATTTCCTGTTCCCCATCCAATTGTGCAGAATTGGGTTAGGGAGGAACTCTGTTTCATCTGCATGGGGAGCCTGTTCTAAACACGGAGTAGTCTCTGGGATATGTACTAGTTTGTCCAACAGGTCCTATTTATATCACAGGCAAGGTTTGTCTTTTCAATTGGTAATTCTGGTGCTCTTTGTTTTGTGGATATGCAGGAGGTCCCTAGACGCAGTCTGCAAAGAACATTTTACTTGCTCCATGTATTCTTTTAGTTAGAAACCTCTGCGGACATTCCAATTTTTGGATATGCTTGGTTAGGTACATACCAAAGGGGACATTGTACTCGATGATAGTTCTGATGAATGCTGAATACACGAGAAAAATGACTTCCTTGGACTTGTGCCATACCTTTGTTTCTATGTTGCTCAACATAGAATGATTTACACATGATAATCAAAGGCTAGATTACTGTCAGTCCCTGATTACTAGGTCAACTCTAAGGGGTGTGTTGTCATTATGATATTTACCAGGGGTGGATGACTTCCCAAAGGATGCTATTATGCATTTCCCAGCATTTAGTTTCAGTCCATGGCTCTGATACCAGTTGTCTGTCTGTGTCAGCCCTTCCTGCAGAACATGTGTGTCAGTGTATGATTCAATGACGGCTCCTAATTTGCAGTCATCTGCAGATTTAGTCAGCCAGAGACCACTGACATTGGCCTTGAATTCAGAGAAGGACAGCACCTTTTTGCTATTTACAAGTCCTGATCCCTGAGGAACTTCACTTGTGACTGGTGTCTTTGTAGAGGTAGACTATCCATTTCTAACTTCCGGAGTCCTGTCTGTGAACCACTTAACTATCCACTGAGTGACATATGGGTTTGAACCAAACTTCTTGAGTGTGTCAACAATGTCAGAGTAGGGTATTGTGTTAAATGCCTTGGCCAGGTCAAGGTAGACAGTGCAAACCATTTTGTCCTCATCCATTGCTCTGGTGACCTTCTCAAAGAAGTCCACCAGGTTGAGTAGGCATGATCTACCCTTGATAAAACCAAACTGGGTTGGTCCAGTGTCTGGAGGTTTACTATATCACTGATCACTTCCATGATGATTCTTTCCATGGCTTTACATACAAGACTTGTGAGATTTATAGGTGTGTAGTTTCCAGGGTCTGTAGATGGCCCACCTTTGTGCAGAGGGATGACTGTTGCCTTTCTGCATTCATGAGACACAAAGCCTGTTTGGAGGCTACACTTAAGTAGCAATTCCAGAGGGTCTGACGAGTCACCGGAGCCTTAACGCACTTTTATTGCAAGAATAAACAAACAGCGTTTTCGCTACCACAACGAAGTAGCTTCATCAGAGGCAAAAAACACAGTAAAAAAGGCGCCAAACAGATTTTATAGTATAGGCACCTTCAATCAATTCAGCTGTAACAAGGGAAAAAACATCACTTCCTATATGTTTAAAGCAACACTCACTTTTTCTGAGATGTAGCAGTAGAACATTTTAAACAAGACAACAAGTGTACATGATAATATATAATAAACTATGTTTCAAACAGATTAAAAACAATTCTATAATAAAATAAGTTTATAAAAACTCAACTCAAGCTCGATGCCTTTAATATTCCAGGATTAAATGAGAGCTGTAATATTGCCCCTGTTTTAAAATATAGATCTTTCTTACGTTAAAAAAGTTGACAGTATATATGAATTGTCAGAGTATGCCAACTTATTTTATTTCTATGTTTTTATTGGATCTGCTTGGATACCAATTTTGGTCCTGTCTCTCTACACAATTCAGTAATATCAGAAATCCTCACACATTTCTCAAGGTCTCTTCTTTCAGGATGTTGTCTCTTTAGACTTGTTTCCTCTTCTCCTCTAAGCCTTCTTGGCCTCAGGTCTACAATCTTCACATCCCTATTCACTCTCTGTTTTATGTTTCTCTGTTTCTTCCTGTCATTTTCAGGTCTCTGCTGTGCCCTTTGGCCTTTCGACTGCTAAAAGGATATTCACCAAATGCATCACTCCTGTTATTGCATTTTTACAGGCTTCAAGGGATACAGATATTCCTTTATCTAAATTACATGCTTAGTCAGGCTCCTTCTCCCAGCAGTCTTCATTGTTTACCATCATTCTCAAGAAGTCAGTGGCAGGATTCAGGCCATTCCCTTGTTGGCCCCCTTTCTTGGTGCTAAGGTTTTGTCAATGACAACCTTCTTCCAGTTTTCTGTTCTTTCTTTTATCATGGCCAGGGAATTTCTCAGGATCCTGGGGTTTGTCCTCCACCATTTCCATGCTGCTTCTTACCAGGTCCCGTATGAGGAAGCTCCAGTGGTAGTGCAGATCAGTGTGGCTTCAACATTGCAGATCAGTGTGGCTTCAACATTGCTACCCCTGGAGCCCCCTCTTAATTTTCTTCCTTGTCTCAAACCCAAGCACCACTGGTGGATTTGGCAAATTTCTCTCTCTATCTGGGACTGCACTTTCATGCTGCCCTGCCTTCCCAAGAACGGTTTATGGATACCTCTGACCTGCTGTAGGGTACTTCTTGTGGCCCTCTGAAAAGTTCAGGGTCTCTGGCCTCTTCATCAGAGGTCAGACAATATCAACATAAAAAAGATGAGGGCTCTGCTTCTGGCTCTACAGGCCTTTCATTCCCTGTTTGTCCTTGGCACCCTGAAAATCTTCATGGATAATACTGCCATGATGTGGTATATTGACAATCTGGTGTATACAAGGTCTCATTTCTTTTGCAGGATAGCTGTTTAGTCCTGGGGTCCGGATATCCGTTATCTTGTGAATCTTTAGGCAATTTTATTGTTCATATAAACATGGAACTTTTCTCACCGGTCCTCCACTGAAAAAGGACTTGTATCCAGTTGGACTTTCCTGGTAACGAAATGTAAAATAAATTACATTGATTCAATGTATTCCTAATGTTGTATAACAATTTGTGATGTTGAATTTCTTCCTTTCTGTGTATATATTGTAAATATGTTAAATCTAATAAAAACTTTCTTAAAAAGAAAAGCCCGAATGGAAAAGATTTTCTGTTTAGTGCTTGCCTTCCATCAGGATCTCTTCTCAGTAGGAGTTTGATGCTTTTATCATTTCTGTGATCAGCTCGATGCTGGGTTGGTGTTTCTTGAGTTAAAGCTCACCTGTCGGTTATCTCTGCTTGTCTGCCCTTCAGCCCTCCTTTGGCCTCTCAGTTTGAGGTCAAGCAGTTACTGAAACTCATCAGTCATATCAGGCCTTTGAGAAAGCCTAGTCCTCCTTCTTGGGACCTCAGTTTTTCTCTTAAAATTGACTTTGACTGCTTTTAAACCCACTAGTTCAGCAACTTTGTACTTGGAGGACTGTTCATTTGTTGGCTTTTAACTTCTGCCAAGAGAACCTGAGCTTTGGGCTCTTATGGCCATTCCTCCTTTTTTAATTTTTCATAGAGATGAGGTGTCTTTGTATTAATCCTCATTTTATACCTAAGATGGTCAGTGAGTTGTCCGTTAGTCTATTCAACTTCCATTCTTTTCTTCTTCTCAGTCTGCCAGTGAGAAGGTTCTTCACTTTTTGGGCCTGTGTAGACAGCTCAGATATTATTTTGGATAGTTATTCACAAATCTAAGGAAATTTTGGCTTCCTTTTATCCCAAGACTTTAGGTTTACCTGTTTCCAAGTAAGCCATCTCGACCCAGCTCTCTAAGGCCATTTCCTTTTATTTCTTTCGTGGCAAATATGTTTTCTCATCTGTAAATGCACATTCTACTATGGTGGTTGCCTCTTCTTTTGCCTTTTTTTTCAAGGGTTTGGACACTTGATTCCATACTTGAAGTTTCTACTTGGTCCACTGTTCATACTTTTACTAAGCATTACAAATGGGATGTTTCCATGGCCAGGGCAGGTTTTGTCAGGGCTATTCTGCATGGATTTGTAGAGGATACTTCTGTGCCTTCCTCCTCCCAGTCTTTCTCTTAGGTCTTGTACTTTCCCATTTGTTATGAATACTGCAACAGTGATATGGAAGGACTTAGTACAGCTGTAGAAAATCTTACTGTAACGGTATATGTCCTTCTCTTCACTGTTGCAGTATTCAGCCCTACCACCCCACCATCTGTTATGGCTCTTTCCCCTGTGTTTTGCAACCCTCTAGACTGAGGGACTCTTCCTTTCCATTCTGAATTATTTTCTTCAGGATGTACATATCCTACAGTGTCCTTGTTTTTTCCCTTCTGGGTTAATTCATTTCTGAACATTTGTGATCATATGTCACCTTCATGCCCCACACCCAATACAAAGAGCATATGTGAGACGTATGGCAGCTGTAAGATGTAAAGGCTTTGGTATGCTGCCTGAATTTTGGGCTATCAGGAATACTGCAACAGTGATGAGAAGGATGTCTACTCTTATGGTAGTACATTTGTGTAAAATCTTTTCTGCAATGTTCCTAAGGAAAGGAATAGGAAAAAAGTGCAGACTGAGTTTTGTCTTTAAAGGTTGAGCTAATGACAATGAATCTTATTATCGAATATATGGCTAATCCCCATTTCTGGTTAATGTATTGAAAGGAAGTTATGAAGGTCCCACACGAGCCAATTATGTACCTGCTATGAACAGCATCTCCCATAGATCAGTACCACCCATTCTGCATCCCATGTGTTTCCCAACATCAGACACCTACAAGTCATGCTACATCACATGTATGTATGCAGATTTCATACAAAGACCTAACACTGGCCCAATGTAGAACACATAATTACAGTTGCATTGCAAATTCTTAGTTTGCTGTGGCTGAGTCATGGCAGACTTATTTGTGTTTTTATGTACTAATTTTTATATTGTAGAAGTAACCTTTATATGGATAATTCCACACTTATTCACTCTTTTTAAACAAATTCCATACAACAGCAGGACCTGGTTGATGATGCCTTCCTGTGCTTCTGTGACCAAGGTCATAGCCCAACCAAAACATTTTTCTCAGCATTTCTCCTATTAATCGTATATTAATGTTCTTGTATGGACTAATCCCAATTTGCTCCTTATGGCTGGGGAGGTTTCCTAGGATTATAGTCTCTTGACAATTGTACATATCCAGAGAGCCACTTTAGTCATCACAGGCCATCCAGGCTGTATAACAGAGATTGGACTGGCAGAAACCAACCCCTCAAACACACAGCTACCCGAGTTTTACTTTCTTTCCTCCCTCCCATAATCAGCACTTTGTAGTGTCCCTTTGTTTTTTTTGTTCTTCATTATCCCCTTTCCACATTCTCAGAGACAAAGTACCCTAGGTGGTTGTCCCTCTTTCCTTGCCATGGACTAAGGGTTTAACTTGAGTCACAAATGTTGTGAGCAGGTGCCTGGCCTCTCGGTGACAGGATTGACCTTCACTCATTTGGTTGTATGTGAAGAGGTGCATAGACAAAACTGACATTGTAATGTACAGTCACTCAACTTGATTCTTTCTGCGTTTTTTCTAGGATGAAGCTTGTAGTTTGGAAAAATACATCATGGAAGAGTTTACAAAACTGCACGTGTTACTACATGACTGGGAGCAAAAATTACTCCAACAGCTTAAAAATGACAAAGTGGCAGTTCTGAAACAGGTGGAAGAAAACCTTGAATGTACAAAACGTGATGCTGTGGTCACCAATGTGAAAGTACCCAATGGCAGCTTGGAGTTCAGGAAGGAAATAACACAGATTCTGGAAGAGATGAAAGAAAATGCTGAAAACATTAAAAATGATGTTACTGCAAAATGTAAAGCACTGTATGATAAGTCAGAGACTAGAAAACAGGAAACTGTTGGTTTTCTAACTGTAAGTGTACTTTTCATTACATGTGTTTTATTTTATATACAAGGTCAGGCAGTTGATTGTAAATAGTATATCATGATAGTATAACCGTGATATGTTTTTCTATATGTATTGCAGGAGTGTATTTATCAAGGATTTTCCAAATAATGCAGAACACCACTAATCCATAACATGTATTGTTTAAACTATTTATTTTTGTTTGCTGATTGTAAAGTTCCATCTAGCCATAGTCCATTTACATTGATGCCTGGAGAGGAAAACACTAGTAGGTAATATAAGGTTACAGAGGTTAACAGTACACAGAAATACACAGTGGTAAAACAGTAGTAGGTAATATAAGGTAATATAAGGTTACAGAGGTTAACAGTACACAGAAATACACAGTGGTAAAACAGTAGTAGGTAATGTAAGGTTACAGAGGTTAACAGTACACAGAAGTACACAGTGGTAGGATCTGATAACCTATCTCTCAGCTGTCCAGAATTTTGCAGAACACTCCTGGTGTCCTCTTTTTGCATGTCCCTCACAAATTTTCATTTTCTGGTAAATTACTGAGGATTACAGGCAGTCATTAATGCTGAAAGACGTCAGAATTTCGTTCTTGTCCTTCAGAATTACATCTTGATACAGAACCAGTTGCTTTATTAACATTTTAAGTGAATTAGAGTAATGTTTAACAATTGTTTCTGGTTTTGGGCCTTTCTCTTCCCATTAGTTTTGGCTTTGACCTGAATTCTTGAACAAAGAAGTTGAGATGTATAATAGATACTATTACGATGCAGTGCAGAAAAGCTATGAATGAATGACTTGTAAACAGTATCCAAATGATTAGAATATCTTTGGTTATCTTCTCTGAGTGAGTAGCAGAGTTACAAGCTTGACTGGCTTGTGTATATTGCTTGTATTTGATGTACTGTCTAACTGCTATTTTATAAGCAGGCCCATCCTATCTCTTAAGGGTGACAATAATTTCATGTTCAATTTTATTTCTTTTTATTCATATTCAGGTGTACATAAAGGTTTTTAACGAATATCCATAATTATTAAAAGTGGTTTTAAGTATGCATTGGTTACACAATGAGGTTTAAAGAGTTAAAAAGTTGTTAACCAGCAATGAATTTTTGGTAATTAGTTGTGATGTATTAATTAAAGTCTAATTAAGGAAATGTGTTTTTAGTATAAAGCTTCTGGCATTTTGTTATGGAGTTACACTTGAGAAAGCCTGGTAGGACCAGGCGAAAGCGCTCGTGGTAAATATTTTGTTTCTTGTTTCTTGTTGGCCGTTGGAATAAAACTTTTAAACTGAAGTACGTGGAAAGCTTTTATTTTCTTGAAGGACTTTTCAATTGGAGCAGCATTTTATTCAGCAGTGCTTTGTTGCAGTTAACTAGTGTGCTTGGCACCGGACCATTTGGATCCTTCTCCGGTTTTGTTTGTACTTTCCCCTTGTGTTACAGCTCTTATTTTATAAAGTCCAGCTTTTCAGTCATGCTTTCAATCTAAAATATTCAAACCACATAACCAGTGATTTGTCATGTGTCATCGCTACTTCTTTTTATAGTCCTCCTCTTATCAGTTTGATGCTACATGCAATTCTGTCTTTCCTCAGTAAATTATGCAAAGCACCAAACCAGACTCTGTCTTTCATTGTGTTTTATGTCATTCTCATAAGCATCTACTAAATCCTAAACCATATGATAAATAAATGTGTTGCATGTCCCAGGAATATGAAGATTTAACACACTTCCACTGTGTTCCTGTTGTGTATTAAACCCAGTGACATTGTAGTTATCTGCCCCTTATGGTCATTTTGCCACAAGGCACCCCCTTCTCATCTTTGACTCTCACCAGTAAACACCCAAAAGTATAATTTTGTGTGAAATCACTCTTCTGAAACTGTTTAAATTCATTTGCCCTCTTGTTGTGAACCATATACACAGAATACTGACTGCCCACATATAACTATGGGTGAAACCAATGACCTTCTAAAAGACTTTCCCTAAGAGCTGATCCACTTACTGTGTAAGTTAGCTCGTTATACGTTGGGTGTCCTTAACCATCACTGTTTGCATTTCTTATAGATCTATACTGAGAGTATATTCTGTCAGCTGTTGTTTGTGCAATTAATTGAACTAAAAAAACACTGCCTGTAACCATAGAGTCCAAGCGTGCTTTAGTCTCTTCCTTGAAGAACTTATTTGTATGTGATTTTTGAGGCAGTATAACTACCGTTTCATGTTTACTGTTAGCCAAGTTCTAAAATTCACTGGTTGCATTAGAGAGAGAGATGCATTGTTTGTCAAAGCTGGAGGCTAGTGTCTCTCACTCTGTGTCCCACCCATAACCCATTAAACAACACAGCATAACATAGTAACACAGTTCCACAACCTCACTGCAACATATGCTGAGGTCGTAAAGAAACTTTTCTTAAACTGCCAAGGTCTAGTTGACATCTTGCTAGCTTATGTCAGCCATGTTGTCTAAATGCTAACACTACACCTACACCCAAGTCACCTGTACCATTGAGGTCATATAAGGCATCAGCACATTACAGAAAATATGTTGGTCATTGATAATTACTTTTCAAGACATAGAGAGACCGCACTCACCAGGCTGGAAAAGGACAAGGTGATAGCTGTGTGTGGTACTAGGATTAGCAATGTCACTAGGACCCTTAGGTCTCTGCGCCACCCCATTTACAATTACAACTTTGTAGTTGAACATGTGGGGAGGAATGATAGGCATCCCACTTTAAGGGAGGTGAGGAGAC
This sequence comes from Protopterus annectens, assembly GCF_019279795.1. NCBI lineage: Eukaryota > Metazoa > Chordata > Ceratodontiformes > Protopteridae > Protopterus > Protopterus annectens. Next base: position 1,723,179,235 of record NC_056744.1, on the reverse strand, counting down.
GTAGTCAAACTGTCTCTCCTCATACCTTTGAACAAAGTAAGGCTCTGCTATTGAGCAGCATTTTACCATTACCGAGAATCATGCCCGAGTTCAAGGATAAAATTGGCATCTGTAATTGGCTAAGTAAATGGATTTTAAGAGGATTCAGTGTGTGTCTGCATGGTCTGAGATGGTTAAGAGAAACCCCCTGCTTTTCCAGGAATGACTTGCACCTGTCACCCACTCCTCTGTTTTTCCTGTTGAATTCCATCTCAGAGCACTAAGGAAAACCCACAGGTCTCTAGGCCAACGCACTGAAGGCTTGATGGTAATAGTCTGCATATGCATGTTAGAACAATGATGTCTGTAATGGCAAAGTACAATGATGTCTGTAATGGCAAAGTAAACATTGTCATGTTTATTCTACTGGCATATAGTTCTACTAACTGGTTAGTGTACAGAATAAATGCTAAACCCCCCCCCCCTTTCATGTGTGTGCGCACGTGTGTGTGTGCACACACTTCTCTCGACTGCTGTATAGCTCTCAGGTGGTACCCGTCTCATTACAGAAGTAATGGTTTGATAATTCAGACCTATCAATGTGTGTCTGTGTATGAGCATTTGTTACTAAACTTTTTTGTAGCTGCTAACCTGAGTAACAGTAATACGTATTGTGTGGACACTGTTTGTAAACATTTTGAAGCCTGATGCATTTTTTTTTTCCTTTACATATTAAGAATATTTACGCTGGTACTGTAGTGGTACACAACTGGTACCTTTAGAGTAACAATCTACAGTGTTGTGGTTGCATCTCATCCTTTTTCATCTTCATAAATATTACTGCTGTAATTATATTTATATGTATTAGAAGTCATTCAGTGAGACTTGTAGGAATGGAGATTATTGCCTCTGTGGTTGCATTTATGTTTCTTGTTTCTTATTTATCCTGCAAAATGCTGTCAACTTCATGTATAGATAATGCACAGATTAATTCAGTAGGTTATGTACGGACTGTTGTGGAACACTAGAAGAAAAACATTGGGTGGCATTCATAGTCCCTCCACTTGCATACGTGCAACGATAACCTGAGAAGAGGGCCACTCACTGTACCTTTACATAAATGTGGTAAGCACCAGTGAATGGTGCTGATTACAGAAAAATGGTGTGCTTTACAAAAATGACCACAACATTTGTGGCTATCTGAAACACTGTAAAATGTATTAAACATAGTCTGTGTCATGGAAGCCACTTGAATGTAAAGTGGCAACGTATTTCTTTCTGCTGTTTCTATTGTTTATAAGTGAGTGAAAGCCTGTGTTAACCTGCGCATACCACTAACAATTATTTGAGAAAGCAGCACTCATCACAGCTGTTCAGAAGTCAAGTTAAATTGCTAAAAGCTTTTATTTATTGAATGTAGGGATGTGCTTAAGGGGCACCTTGATTGATCTTTTAAAAGATTAGAAAGAGAAAAATAGGTAAGCTGGAAATGAGAAAAAGAGACGATGAAGGGCACACAGGAGGAAGGCATAAAGAGGGTTGTGTTGGAGGGGGGTAGTAGATGAGGGGAGGGGCAGTACGTTTTTGCAGGGGATGGACTACCTATTTTTTTTATATATATATATATATATATATATATATGAGAAGTTCAGGAAGGGGAAGAAGGTGTGCAGGAGAGAGGCTTAAGGAAGAGTTAAGGAATAGATGCAGCATAAAAGATGGACAAGACTGGAATACTGTGGTGGACCCACATTGGTGAGAGACAGAGGGCATACTGATAGCAGACACAAAAGTGGAAGGGTGAGGACTTGTGCAGCACAGGTCACACCCCAGTCTGGAGGACCACAAATATCACCCCATCTTGATGGGTCTTCATAGGGAACCCTGATATGTGGATGGAGGCCTCTGGTGGCTCATTGGTCAAAGACAATTTGGTGAGCAAGTCTTCTACCTGCTAGAGGAGGGTTTCTGTTGGTTGAAGGTATATCCCCACTGCCTCGTCAACCTCTGCCTTTTCCAGGTTCTGAATTGTGATGTTGGCAGCTTTTCAGGCTTGGGGGGGCTGCTGACCATGTTATCCATTGATGGTAGGAAATGAGTGCATGGGAATAGCCAAAGCCTAATATGTCGGTACCTTCTTGACCATCAAGCCCCGCTAGTTTTGGTAAGGGTAAGCAGTTCTCCACAGGAAATACACAAGGTAGCAGTTATCACAAGCATATTCACAGATTGCAAAGGTAGAAAAGGCATGACTTCCTGTTTGTAAGGTATATGTGCACAGTGCAGGAACACACAAAAAAGTTACTATGAATTGCAAGGAGGCAGGAAAAATGCATTGTTTAGATAAGATCATCACACAGACTGCAGCCATTCCTGATTTACATCTCATAACTGTATCATTTACATGTTTTTTACAAGCTTACTAAAGTAGCTGGTTCTAAGTGTAGTTGTCCTCCATTGTAACTAAGCTGTGCTTGGGCACAGCCAGTATACCTTTTGTTGGATTATTTAATATTTGTGATGAGAAGCGGACAATTAATCTTTAATGTAGTAATGTGGGAATAGTTTGAAATTCAAAATATATAAATTAATAGTCTCTCTTTTTAATTTGTGTATAATATATTAATTATTGGTAAGTCATGATAACTTTTTGCTAGTTTTTAATGCATTTTTAGGTTTTTGTACTTATTATAGTAGTTTATCTCTCTCTGTCTCGCTATTTGATAGGCAAACTAGGAACATTGATATCCCATAGTATGATTGTATTTTGTTAGTAATATATGCAATTACAGTTTTAGACTTGATTTTATTTATGAGTTTCAGTAGTTTAGTTAGTAGAAAAGAAGAATTAAAAAAAATGTGGAATGTTAAGGTAGTGTTGGAGGAATGCATTATAGTTGTATATACAATTCATACGTTTATAGGCTAATGACCACAAGGGCCTTTTTAAGCCTAGCCATGCATCCCAAATCTGAGTTCTGATGCCCATGATAAGTGTAAGCATGGGCCTGGGAGAAGAACCATTTACAGGTTACCTGTTTGCATCAGAGACATAGGTGCCAAACCAGGTATGAATTTCTGGTTTCCCATCCAATTGCCCAAGTTGCATTTAAATTGGATTAGAGAGGAACTCTGCTTTTCATGGATGGGAATCCTATTCCATAGAGGGAGTAATCTCTGGTATACATACCTATCTCTCCAGGCCCTATTTATATCACAGGCAAGGTTTAAGTCTTTAGAATGGGTAATTCTGGTACCATTTGTTTTGTGGATATGCAGGAGGTCTAACAATGCCCTGCATGCCAGACATAGATCTCCCCTCAAAAGCCTGTAGGAGACAGAATACAGGGATGGGGCCGTGAGATGGTCTGCAAAAGACATATTACTTATGCCCTGTATTCTTTTAGTTAGGAACCTCTGTGGACATTCCAGTTGTTGGATATGCTGGTTAGGTACATACCAGAGGGGGGCATTGTACTCAATGATAGGTCTGATGAATGCCAAGTACAGTGGAGCATTGACTTCCTTGGACTTAGATGCTATACCTTTGTTTAGAAGTTGCACAACATAGAATATTTCCACACCACTGTAGACACGTGATGATCAAAGGCTAGATTACTATCTATGTGTGTCCAGTCCATGACTACTGGGTCAACTCTAAAGGGTTTATTGTCAATATGATGGTTATCAGGGATGGATGACTTCCCAAAGGATACTGTTATGCATTTCTTGGCATTTGATTTAAGTCCAGGACTTTGAGTTGTTCATCTGTGTCAACCCCTCTTGCAGAACATTTATGTCAGTGTGAGATTCAATGACAGCCCGTAATTTGCAATTGTCTGCAAATTTAGTCAGCCAGAGACCACTGACATTGGCCTTGACTTCTGAGAAGTAAATGCCAAAAGGAGTGGTCCAAGGACCGATCCCTGAGGGACTCCACTTGTGACTGGCCTCTTTGTAGAGGGGGACTCTCCAGTTTTAACTTTCTGAGACCCAGTTGGCTATCCACCGAGTGACATACGGGTGAGTTTGTCAACAATGCCGTGGTCAGGTCAAGGTAGGTAGTGTGAATGATTTTGCCCTCATCCGTTGTTTTGGTGTACTTTTCAAAGAAGTCCACCAGGTTGAGTAGGGATGGATCTGTCTTTTATGAAACCAAATTGAGTTGGGTCCAGTGTCTGGGGGTTTACTATGTCTCTATTGATCATCTCCATGATAATTCTTTCCATGGCTTTACATATAAGACTATCCATTCATGAGGCACGAAGCCTGTTTGGAGGCTACAGTTAAATAGGAATTCCAGAGGCCCTGATAGGTCCTGTTTCATACTATTTAGAAGGGATCATGGGATATTGTCTGGGCCTATTGATACAGTATTCTTGGTCTTGGGGAGAGTGTTAAGGACCTTTTCCCTAGTGATAGTAGGGGGAATTATATTTGATGATATTTCCTGAGGGAAGGTTAAGGGGGAGAGAGGAGTAAAGTTGGAGCTGAATTTATCAGCCAGGAGGTTTGCTATATCTTCTATTATAAATAATAAATGAATATGGTATATAAATGTTTCATCTTTTAAAAGAAATCTTTAAGTATACAATATGGATAGTTTAACTTATCTGTTAATATATTTGACAACAAATGGAAATCGTTAATGAGGTATCTAAAATGAAATAGAAACATTGTATTCTTGCAAGAGATTCATCTGATAAAGATGGACAATATATAAGTAACCTATCTTATGAAATGTTACCTGCTTTTAACAAAAAGAGGAGAGGAACTGCTATACTTTGCATGAATTCGGGCATTACAGTAGATTTTCTACAATCTCTTAACAACCCCAAAGGAATGTATACATTTGCTATTATATTTAATTACAAACTGTATAATTAGCCAACTTTTACTGGATCCTTCTAATAGGTGCAGGAATGGCTAAAGAGCACTTAAACTTAATACAAAATTATTGGAAGGTAGTTTAATTTTAGCAGGGGATTCTAACTGCATATCTAGCCTAGCAGATAAAAGTGAACAGAACAAAACTAAACTTCTGGTAAGCTAAAGCACTAAACAGGTGGATTATTAATGATAATTGATTTAATAGTAAAAGCAGAAAAGTCCTCGTTCTTCACTCATTCTTATGCTCATGAGACACAGACTACAATTAATAGGATTTATGTCTCTGCAGATTTACTTAATAAAGTGCATTATTTTAAAACTATTCCTTGTCCTGTATCTGATCATAATGCGCCAAGTATTAATATATTAATAAATGTAAGGAAATTTCAGATTGTTTGTAGAATCCCAGTATATATGATGAAATTAAAAGAATTTTAAAGTTATCTTAAGGAACAAGTTGGGAATTTTTTAATCTTTGAATGATGATGGTTAGGTTAGTAAAGTCATACTATGGGGCTCCTTAAAAATGCATATTCAAGACAGAATGAGAAGATAGGTTAGTAATAAAAGGAAAGAGTGGGTTAATATGTTAGAAATACAAAATAAAATATGCAACCTAACATTTGTTCAACAAACAAGACATTAGTAAGAGTGAAGTTATTAAAAATTAATGACAACATATCAAATAGTTTTAACACATAAAGTGGAGATAGCTTTAGAAAAATAAGATTGCACAGTTATGAGAACTTAAAAAAATCTACATAAATTAGCTAGTAGAAGTTAGATGTTAAGCAGAAAGGCAGAAATCAGTAATATCAGAAGTTCTCACACTAATAAGCTTACTTCAGATACAGAGGAAATGGTTAATATTTTTTTAAATCCATGAGGTTCTTAATAAAGATGCAAATAATCATGATAATTACAAAATTGACAAATATTTAAAGTAAATGTTACTAGTAAACTTAATGACCAATAAATATCTCTGCTGAATGGACTTATTAGCCTAATAGAAGTTAATGAAGCTTTAAAAAAGGGAAACATGGTAACCTCCAGGGTTAGATGTATAAGTATGGAATTATATAGTTTTCTTCCATTAAATATTTCTGAATTACTGAGTGACATTTTCAGGATAATTCAGAGTGACAAAATAATTCCTTCCTCATAGAAATTTTCTGTAATCTCCTGTATATTTAACCAAGGAAAGCATAATAAGTTTAGTTTCCTTATATAAATGTGGACATATTTACTTTTTCCTTCACTACAAGATTAAGAGATGTAGTAAATTAATAAAGATCAAACAGGATTTATAGTCAGTAGACTAGTATGCTAATATGAAAAGGGTAATAACTGTCTTAGATTTAGCACAAAGAAGGACAAGAAATTGGCTGTAATTAGCTTAGATAGCAAGAGAGCTTTTATTAGCGTTGTCACTTCACAGCAAGAGGCTCTCTGGTTCGATTCTTGGCTGGAGAGTCTCCTGTGCGGAGTCTGCATGTCCTCCCTGTGGTCGAGTGACATTTAAAGACATGCAGGTAAGTGAGTGCGTGAATGGGTATGCCTTCTTTGAAGGTTTGGTGTCGGGCTGGCAACTCGGCACTGTAAAAATTCACTGCCAATCATTAGTGGACCAGAGTTCCGCTGTGGCGACCCCTAACCAGGAAAAGCCGAAAGACATTGCTTTTTCCAGTTTACAGAATCAAAACATTATAAGTGCTTGCATCTCCAGAACAATTTGTTGGAATATTTAAAAAGTTGTGTAGGGACTCCATATGTTAATTGGTTCTTATGTTTCTCAGGGATTCACTTTAAACAAAGACAGTCCCTTGCCCCACTACTGTTTGCATTATTTATTTAACCAGCAGCTAATAGTGTAAGAAACAATGAAAAAATGGATGGATTCTCGGTTAACAAGGCTTATTACTCTAAAATACAATAACTGCAAAAACAAAGAAATGGTGCCGAAGGGTAACAGTCCAACAGGTGTTTATTAAGCACTTTTTGTTTAGTCAAGATAAACAAACTTCTTCAGATAAGCCAAAACTTAATAACAATGCATTTAAAAATCTTGAAGCATACATCATGTGTTCTACTCTAGCCCAATAGGAAAAGAAATTGTCATTCTACCCCTCCCCTTTTTTTTTTCTAATAGATGGTAGAAACCTCAAAACTTTATGGTTGCATGAATATTAGCCATTAATGATGGGTACACATTACCAAATGCATTCCAAAATAAAGAATATATATAAAAATGTATAACATATTTATATTTTATACATGTATGTGTAATATATATATATATATATATATATATATATATATATATATATAAGAATATATATATACAAAAATATACGTGCACTAAGATTATACTTCCTGTCCTGTTATCTAGCAAGACTTGTAAGTTTTAATAAGCATAAAATTGAACATGTATCATTTATGCCTATAGTTCAGGCTCATTTAACTTCAATGAGTAGGGGCCACCTCTACTGTCAGGAACAATTTGATCAATTATGTGGAACTTGCAAAACATATTGCAGTAGCGAAAGCACATTTTTAAGTGCCTTCTCCATCTTACCCTTGTTAATGGAGTAGATGTGTTCGTATACTCCTTCTCTGAATTTCCGTTCTGTCTTACCTATATAGTAGATGGGGCAACATTGGCATTTAGCCAAATAAACTACCATTTTGGAGTTACAATTGTATCTTTTATTTTGTTTTATATGTAACCCTTTTGATGCTAAATTGTCTACCTAAATCCATGAACTTACAATTAGCACACATTTCACACTTGTACATATCTGGATGCTTAGTTGGGCAAACGGTTCTATTTTCTAACAAATGTTTCAAATTAATCCCCCTCCTAAAAATTAGCTTAGGGCATTCACCCACTTTAGTTAAAATGGCAGTGTCATTCATTACTAAATTCCAGTTCTTGTATATGATGCTACTAAGTGTAGGATCATCCAAACTGAATGCAGTAATGAAGCTCAACTTAAAATTGGTGTCGTTAGAAATACTCTGTGTGGCACTAATATTAATCACTACAATTCTAACATCGATAATCTGTCTTTCTTCATATCTGAGGATAGGTTTAGATACCCCAACACGTCTCTTACTTTGAACTTCAACTAAATTCAATATTAATGCATTGGGTTAAACAAGTCTATGGAACATTCCCTTTCAGTTATAACACTTGCAAGCAAAATCTTCATCATCAGTTACCATTCTAGCTGCCCAAACAGGTTGTCCCTTGACTACTGAACGTTTCCGATGAAACGGATGACAGCTAGAATAGTGAAGGAATGCATTTGAATATGTGCTTTTCCTGTAGATTTTTGACGTATGTCTACCTCTAATCTATCCTCCTTGAGTTCAACATGTAAGTAAGGCATCACTTCCTGACTGAAAGTGAATTGTAAGAAACTAGTGGAGGTATTAAAATAATTCACTAAGTGAGAAGCTGCTTCAGAGTCACCTTTTAAAAGTATAAAGATATCATCAAGATATCTAGTGTAAAAATAAACACTTTCTTGTACTTGGTTATTCTTAAACAAAACATAGACCTGGTTACCTCAAAGCATTAGTATTGAATTTAGTTGAGTTCAATGTAAGAGACATGTTGGGGTATAAAGAGACATGTTGGGGTATATGCAGATTTATGATGAGCTTTATTACGGCATTCAGTTTGGATGCTCCTACACTTTGCCATTTTGGTGTCGTAATGTAGACCTGACAGAATAGTTAATGAAACCAGATGCATGATAATATGAGTGATGAGGAACAGAACACTGTTCCCATGAATGCTTTTATCGAAGGTAAGTTGACCTACAAAGGAAACTTGTCCAAGTTATGTAAGTTAATTGTAAATAATAATTTTGATGCAAAATTTTTGAACTTTTTGGATCCTAGTGGATTGAATGACTCAGTAGATAATAAGAATAAAACATTGTTGCTTAAATAAGTTTGTCAAACTTATTCAAGTTTATACTAGAAAGTTTTATGTAGAAATATACAGATAGAATGTTTGTAGCTCCCTATAAATTCTCTTAGGTTTAGTAAAATGACTTCTTCAGGCTGTTGGAGATGTGGTAAAGATGTAAAACCTGATTGGACACACACTTTATGGATTGTGAAAAAGTAAATTGTATACTGGGAAGAAATAAGTATATTTTTTAAGGGTTATTGTCTGGTAATTGTTCTTTAACTTGATTAATAATACTAATGAATGTTCCACTTCCTTTATCTCTAAAGGCCAAACAAAAACAACTGCTCTGGAGTTTCCTGGTAGTAGCTAGAATAGTTATTACATAAAAAAAAAACTGGAATCAAATTCAGTTCCTACATTAAAAAAAATGAAAAAGAAGTGATCAGAGTAAGATCTATAAATCATACTAAGACTTTGTGTTTGGGATAGCCTTGAAATGTTGCTTTTGAAATACCAAGACTCTTAATGTGTTAATATGTGTTACTTGTTTAAGACTGCTCTGATGATTCAGTATATTCCCAATGTTGTATTACAGTATGTGATGTTGAATTTCTTCCTTTGTGTATATTTTGTAAGTATGTTAATTTTAATAAAAAAAATTCTTAAAGAAAATCATATATGCCTAAATGGAAAATTTTCTGTTTGGTGCCACTCTTCCATCAGGATCCCTTCTCAGTAGGGGTTCCTCTGCTTCTGTCATTTGTGTGATTAGCTCCATGCTGGCTTGGTGTATTCTTGAGTTAAAGCTTACCCGTCTGCTGTTTCTGCTTGTCTGCCCTTGAACACTCTTTTGACCTCTTGGTTTGAGGTCAAGCAATTTCTGATCTCATATCAGGCCTTTTGGAAAGCCTATTCCTCCTTGGGACCTCAGTTCTTGTCTTGAAAAGTTGACTTGGGCTGCTTTTGAACCCACTACTTCAGCTTCCTTGCAACTTTGTACTTGGAAGACTGTTGGCTTTTAACGTCTGCCAAGAGAAAGCCTGAGCTTCAGGCTCTTATGGCCATTCCTTCTTTTTTAATTATTCACAGAGATGGGATGTCTCTTTGTACTTATTCTTTTACATCTAAGGTGGTCAATGAGTTGTCCCTTAAACAGTCTTTAACTTCTGTCCCTTCTGTCCTTCTTCTCAGTCTGCCAGTGAGAAGGTTCTTCACTTGGGCCTGTGTAGACAGCTCTGATGTAATTTGGATAAAACATGTTATTCACAAATAATGAGCAACTTTTAGTTTCCTTTCATTCCAGGACTTCATGTTTAGCTGCTTCCAGGTAAACCATCTCCTGAATCTCTAAGGCCATTTCCTTTTATTTCTTTCTTGGAAAATATGTTTCTTCATCTGTAAATGCACATTCTGCTAGGGTGGTTGCCTCTTCCTGTGCCTTTTTCAAGGGTTTAGACACTAATTCCATCCTTGAAGCTGCTACTTGGTCCACTGTTCATACTTTTATTAAGCATTACAAATTGGATGTTGTTTCCAGGACAGGTTTTGCCAGGGCTATTTTGCATGGATTTATAGAGGACACTTCTGTGCCTTCCTCCCCCCAGACTTCTTCTTAGGTCTTGTACTTTGTTATGAATACTGCACCAGTGATATGGAAGGACTTAGTACAGCTGTAGAAAATCTTACTGTAACAGTAGATGTCCTTCTCTTCACTGTTTCAGTATTGGGCCCCTCCATCCTTCCCCCCTCTGTTATGGCTCTTGCATCTGTCTTTTGTTACACTGTGGGCTGAGGGGCTGTCACTTCCCTTCCCTTCTGAACTTTTTTCTTCTGGCTGTGTGTGTTCTAGATGGTCATTGAGGGGGTATTTTGTTCCTCGTTGGGTAATTAATTTATGAATATTTGTGTTTGTATATCACCTTTATGTCCCTCGCGCAGTGCAGGGATCATGTGTGTGGCATGTGGCAGCTGTAAGATGTAAAGGCTTTGATATGCTACCTCAATGTTTATCCTTGACAGGAGATCCCTTCAGTGAGGAATACTGCAAGAGTGATGAGAAGGACATTTACTCTTTTTATGGCAATAATTTACACAACTTTCTGCAATATTTCTAAGGAAGGGAATAGGAAAAAAAGTACAGACTGATTTTTGTCTTTAAAGGTTGAGCTAATGGCACTGAACCTTATTATCTAATACTTGGATAATCCACATTTCTGATTAATGTAGTGAAAGGAAGTTATGAAGGTCTCACATGAGCCATTATGTACCTGCTCTGAACAGCATCTCCCATAGGTCAGTACTACCCATTCTGCATCCCATGTGTTTCCCAATATCAGACGCCTACAAGTCATGCTACATTACATGTATTAAGATCAATCACCTTAGTAAGATCAATAGAACCAATAACCTAGCTGAAGAATCCCTCTTCTCAAGTTATGTTGGCAAAATCTGAAATGCCTTACCACAGGACATTACAAATATTTCAGCCTTGTCTCAATTTAAAAAAAAAAATGCTCACAAATCACTTTTCAAGCAAATGGCTGTGTCCTTGCACTGCCCCTAACTAATCCGTATCTCTCAATCAATACTAATACCTCTTCTTTACGGTTACCAGCACTATACTTACTGTAGGGCAATTGGAGCCCACATCAAGCTAGAATACTGTACCTAAAAATAACCTAATAAGTCCTGTACAAATAATACCATCGGGTGGTATATGTCTCTTCTTTTCTAGTCTTGCTACCTTCACTTTATTTCAATATTCTGACTTGGGAATCTACGAACTGATAGTATTTCTGTAATAGCCAGGATTTAATGTCTTGTGCTCTTTGACTGGTTACTTTACAAATGGATCCTGATTGTTACCTTCACTGTGTGATCAATTCTAATCAAATGATGTTAAATTGTATGTATTATGTTCTATGTGGAGCTTTTCTCCTGGGGCCTCCATTGAAAAAGAACAGTGTCCAGTCGGACTTTCCTTGTAAACAAATGGAAAATAAATAAAATGAATGTATGTATCCAAATTTCATGCAAAAGACCTAACACTAGCCTAATCTAGAATACGTAATGATAGTTGCATTGCAAATTCTTAGTTTGCTATGGCTGAATTATGGCACAGTTATTTGTGTTTTTATGTGCTAATTTTTACATTGTAGAAGTAATATATATATATATATATATATATATATATATATATATATAGATATATATATATATATATATATATATATATATATATATATATATATATATATAGATATATAGATATATATATATATATAGATATATAGATATATATAGATATAAAATCCCCCACTTATTCATTTTATTGAAAACAAATTCCGTACAACAGCATGACCTGATTGAGGCCTTCCTGTGCAGCTTTGACCAAGGTCATAGCCCCACCAAAGTGGTTTCTCTCGGCATTTCCTGTTAATCCTATATTAATGTTGTTGTAGGCACTAAGCCTACTTTGCTCCTTACAGCTGGAGAGGTTTTCTAGGATCATAGCCTCTCGGTAATTGTGCATATCCAGAGAGACACTTTAGTCATCACAGGCTATCCAGGCTGTATAACAGAGATTAGACTGACAGAAACCAACCCCTGAAACACACAGCTACCTGCCTTTTCCTTTTTTGTTTCTTTCCTCCCATAATCAGCAATTTGCAGTGACCTTTTGTTTTTTTTGTTCTTCATTATCCCCTTTCCACATTCTCAGAGACAAAGAACCCTAGATGGTTGTTCCTCTTTCCTTGCCATGGACGAAGTGTTTTACTATGGTTACAGATGTTGTGGACGGGTGCTTGGCCTGTTTGCAACAGGACTGACCTTCACTCATTTGTTTGTATGAGAAGTGCATAGACAAAACTGACATTGTGATGTACAGTCACTCAACTTGATTCTTTCTGTGTTTGTTTCCAGGATGATGCTTATAGTTTGGAACAGTACATTACGCAAGAGTTTACAAAACTGCACGTGTTACTACATGACTGGGAGCAAAAATTACTGCAACAGCTTAAAAATAACAAAGTGACAGTTCTGAAACCGAAGGAAGACAACCTTGAATGTACAACACATGATGCTGTGGTCACCAATGTGAAAGTAGCCAATGCCAGCTTGGAGTTCAAGAAGGAAATAACACTGACTCTGGAAGATATGGAAGAAAATGCTGAAAACATTCAAAATGATGTTACTGCAACATGTAAATCATTCTATGATAAGTCAGAGACTAGAAAACAGGAAACTGTTGGTTTTCTAACTGTAAGTGTAATTTTCATTACATGAATCTGCTTTTACTGTATTTGTGTTTCTTCCTACTTTATTTTGCTTTTGCGTCATCTTAAAAGTACTCGATTGTATTTATTACTGCTTGGTGTAACTCACTCTAAGCCTTTTAGTTTAAGCACTTGGGCTTCAGATCAGTTATTTTACATTAAGAGGGTTCGTGGTCTGCACTCTTGTGGGAGGAGAGGCTGGACTCTGCCCTTCTGAGCTGTGAATTTCTGGTTAAAGGTTTATAGTGCCTGCATATTTGTACTGCTTCTTACTAAATTGGTACACCTTGTTTGCTGTAGCATAGACTAGATCCAGGCCTGCTGAATCTAGTTTTGCTTGTATAACTTGAGCACTAATCCAGGCATTCTTTAAAGTATTCAATTGTATTTATTACTGCTTGGTAGTAACTTGATTAAAGTGTGTAGCTATCATTCAAAGTCTTTTGGATTAAGCACTTGGGCTCAGACCAGTTGTTTTACATTGGGAAGGTTTGTGGCCTGCACTGTGGTGGCAGGACAGGTAGCTTACATCCTTCTAAGTTGGGAACTGCTGATTGAGGGCTCAGTGTCTGTTATTCTAAAAGTGTTTTAGTTCTGGTTTAAGACCTACCACGACAGCAAACCAAACACATAAACACACAAAAACATACTCGGAGGCTCTAAATAAAAATCTGCCTAAGCAGCGGAGACCTCCAAAACAGACAGCCAAGCAACCGCTACCCCAAAACAAAACACTTGCAACACATAGCTCACAAAGGCAGTGTGCCGAACAGTCACAGCCCTTAAGGCTAAACAACACACCTGATACACTTGTAATAGGTGACTCTATCGTCAGGCACACTGACGTCCCGCTCACCAGACTGAACAAGGAGAAGGTCATGGTGAGCTGCCTGTCAGGTGCTAGGATCCGCCACATAACACAAGTGCTCAGGTCACTCCAAGGCAAGTACAAATATGACTCTGTCATTGTCCATGCTGGTGTGAATGACCTGAGACGTACCTCCCTGGACTACATGAAAAGAGGCATAGACGAGCTCTCTGAGCATGTGGCCCAGGCCGGTATGACCCTGACCTTGAGTAGCATCTTACCCTCACCAAGAATGATGCCACAATATGAAGACAAGATGATCAATTTCAACAATTGGCTTAAGTATTGATGTCATTCAAAGGGGATCCAATGCCTGTCAGCCTGGGATGACATGCTTGACAGGCCATGATGCTTCGCTAGGGACGGCTTGCACCTGTCACCCCTGGGCTTTCGGATATTGGCAAAGGCTCTTGCTACCCCCATAGTGCCTTTTTTAGGCAAGGCTCAAAAGACAAACCCACCTCCATAGGTATCACAAGGGATAAGAAACTAAAAGTAATGCTACTCAACGCCAGAAGTCTAAACCTCAAGATGCACGCACTCGAAACTCTCCTTAGCATGGAGAACATTGATATCTGTGCAGTAACAGAAACCTGGTTCAAGGCTCCCGAGAGCACCCCAGCACTACCAGGTTATACATCATACCATGCTTTTCGGCCGCAAAACTTGGACCAAACCAGAAAAGGAGGGGGAGTATCAATATTCGTCAAAGATACCCACACCTCCTGGTTGGTGGCACAGCACAAAGCATCAGAGACTATCCATGTGCAACTAACAGTGGGTAAAACTGCCTTCCAGTTTATAGCCTGCTACAGACCACCCTCCCAAACCCAGGAACCCCATTTGGCCTTCCTGAGAACACTGGAAAATATGAAGGTCTCTCCAAACACCATTATATTGGGCGACCTCAGTTACCCAAACATAGACTGGGAGCATTACTCTAGCTCCAACACCCTAGCACAAAGGTTCCTAGAATTTATAAACTCAAATGCTATGGAACAACTTGTTACCACTCCCACAAGAGGGGAAAACATACTGGACCTGATCATCACCAATATGGGGACTCTATACTCCAGACCAGAAGTGTATCCCTCACTGGTAAGATCAGACCATAAACTAATCTCACTGGATATTCACATCCCGACCCCACCCCCTGCCCAGAAAACCACAGTGAAAAACTTCTCTAAAGCAAATTTCACACTCCTCAAAACCGAGGTGGAATCCTTCAAAGCCCCCGGGCCTGTGGAAAATACGGCCCAGACCGCAGAATCCTTTATAAACGCATTCTATGAGCACCTTCAGGAATGCATGGATCATGCAATCCCAAATAAAACCAAGTCCCAATCCTCCAAAGGCAGACGTCCTGTCTGGTGGACCCCAGCCATAAAGAAACTATACAATAGAAGGAGGAAGCTACTACATGATAGAGCAAAATCCCAAAAAGGGAAGGCATCTCTGATCAGTGTTAGCAAAAAACTATGGGCACTCATAAAATCGTCTAAGGCCAGCTTCGAGAGACAAATTGCACAGGACACTAAGGATAATCACAAGGCTTTCTTTAGTTATGTTAGGAACCTGGGTGGGAATTCCCAGATATACTCAGAATTAGTCCAAAATGACAAAAAATACACTGAACCCACAGACATTGCCAACATCCTAGCTGACAGGTTCAGTGCAAACTTCTCCCCCCCCCCCAAAAGGGCAAATATCTATCCCAGCAGAGTGCTGCCCCCCTGACCTCTCAGATGCTCAGATAAGAGCCGCCCTCTCCAAAGCAAAAAACAGAGCATCAGTGGGACCAGACGATGTCCCGGGCTGCATCCTACATGAACTCCAGGAAGAGCTAAACCCAAACAAAAAACTAATGTTCAATCTCAGCCTTACCACAGGATATGTACCCAAAGAGTGGCGTACAGCAACGGTGGTCCCTCTCCACAAAGGTGGTGCCTCAACGGATCCTGGAAACTATCGCCCCATAAGCCTGACTAGCTTGGTCTGCAAAGTTATGGAATGGATCATCATGGACCTCATAAAAAAAGATATTGGGGACCTACAGACACTGGATCCTACCCAGTTCGGCTTTGTTAAGGGCAGATCCTGCCTCTTAAACCTGGTTGATTTCTTTGAAACAGTCACCAAGGCCATTGACGAGGGGAAGGTGGTCCACACAGCCTACCTAGACCTCGCAAACGCCTTCGATACAATACCCACTCGGGCATTATAGATAAGCTCACCAGCTTAAATATAAACCCTTATGTCACTACATGGGTTGCAAACTGGCTCAAGGACAGAACCGACATGGTTAGAATTGCTGGAGCCATGTCAGACTCCAAACCAGTTACAAGTGGTGTCCCACAAGGCTCAGTCCTGGGACCTCTTCTGTTCGGTATATATTTCTCGGAGGTACAGGCCAACACGGAAGGACTGTGGCTGACCAAGTTCGCAGATGACTGCAAACTGGGCGCTATAATCGACTCTCCAGCTGACACAAGCATCCTCCAAAAGGGCCTCATAGAAACAGACAACTGGTGCCAGAGCCATGGCCTCAAGCTAAACGCCAAAAAGTGTATAGTCCTCCCCTTTGGCAAAAACAAAGTGCCCACAAATTACCACATAGGTGGTAATCCATTAAGTACAGAAGAAGTAATTAGGGACCTGGGGACCCAAGTTGATAGCAATCTCTCATTTTTGACAACCACGTGGCCAAAGTGGTTAGAAAAACATTTTATATAGCCCACCTAATCATGAAGGGATTCACATCTAGATCAGGGGAGGTCATCGTGCCTCTCTACTCATACCTCATCAGGCCCATAATTGAGTACAATGCCCCTTTTGGGATGTACCTTACCAGATTCCTGCAGCAACTGGAAAGACCCCAAAAGTACCTCACCAAGAGGATCAAAGGGCTCAAATAGATGCCATATGCTGCCCTGTTAAAGAAACTCCAGCTCTACTCAGTGGCATACCGCCTGCTCAGAGGCGATCTGTGCCTGACGTATAAAGCCATGTCCAACCCGGAATTAATGGACATGCTGCACCTTAGAAAATCCAAATCCCATCGAGCTACGCGCTCAAGAGACTTAAACCTCAGCACTGAAATAAATAGGACATGCTGGAGGGACAGATTCATAACCCAGAGGCTCCCTTCACTCTGGAATAAAATCCCAATCCAGGTTAGGCAGAGTCCCTCATTGACTCTCTTCAAGAGGAATCTTGATGAGTGGATGGGGGATCGTAGGTTTACCTCTGGTATCACTTCTGTGTCACTGTTAGACAGAGGCACAGTATACTAACCTCGAAAAAGGGCATAGCAAAATTAATTTAAAATGGGTGGTGAAAGCCAAATACACTCTGGCTATGCTAATAAATGCCCTAGGGCAGATAGCCTAGTATGAACCTATGAACCTATGTGTTTTATTTTATATAAAAGATTGGGCAGTTGATTGTAAATAGTATATCATGATAGTATAACAGTGATGTTTTTCTTTATGTATTGCAGTAGTGTATTTATCAAGGATTTTCCAAGTAATGCAGATCATTACTAAGGCAGTACATAAGGCCACGGTGGTGCAACGGTTAACATTGTCGCCTTACAGCAAGAGGTACTCTGGTTCGATTCTTGGCTGGAGTTTCTTCTGTGCGGAGTCTGCATGTCCTCCCTGCGGTTGAATGATGTCTAAAGACATGCAGGTAGGTGTATGCGTGAATGGGTTTGCCTTCTTTGAAGGTTGGCCATCGGGCTGGCAACTCGGCACCATAAAAATCCACTGACAATCATTAGCAGACTGGAGTTCTGCTGTGATGACCCCTAATCGGGAAAAGCCAAAAGATTGTTATTATTACTAAGGCAGAACATAGTTTAAATTTGTATTTATTTTTGCTTGTTGATTGTAAAGTTCCATCTAGGCATAGTCTGTTTCCATTGAGATCTGGAGAGGAAAACATGAGTCGACAATATGAAATTACAGAGGTTAACATGTCTAGCAATTGCAGTGCACAAAAATACACAGTGGTAAGATCTGGTAAGATTTGATAATGTGTCTTTCAGCTGTCCAGAAGTTTGCAGAGCACCCCTGGTTTTACATTATCTTTTTGCATGTCCCTCAAACAATTTTCATTTTCTGTTAAATTACTGAGGATTACAGGCAGTCATTAATACTAGACATTTGTCCTTCAGAAAGTACATCTCGATGGGCTTGGCTAGGATGCTGAACTGATAGCTGCACTTCATTTCAGCTCTCTTACCTCAATACAATTCCTGACAGGAATTTTACAAAATAATATTTAATTTGAAGAAATTTTTATTACTAACTTATTTCTAATAACTCTGAGCATCTATAAGAAAAATTTTATTGTCAGAACTTGAATAATTCCTGTCAAATTAATTACTGGAAAATCAGCACCAATATCAGCTTTACAGCATGAGTCATCTAAGGAATACAGCACAAGACTCTTCTCTCAAAAAGACCTGCAGTCTCTCATTACAAATATACAAGAACTTACAATAAAAATCGACAAGATGGACAATAAAATAGATACTTTTAAAGAAAAGTGCTCACAACAACTGGAACAGCTTCAAGAAATGTTTACACAGCAGAAAGGACAGATATCACTTATTGAACAGTCATTAAGTGACATTGACACTAGAGTTCAAGTAGAAGAACAACAAACTGAATTCTTACTTCAACAGAATACATATTTACTAGAAAAACTTGATGATATGGAAAACCGAACAAGAAGAAATAATATTAGAATATATGGTCTACCAGAAAAATCTGAAGGGGACAATATGATAAACTTTCTTACCACCTGGATACCAGATGTAACAAAAATACCTGAAGCTCTTTCATATGGTATAGAACGGGCGCATAGATCACTAGCAGCTTCTGGAAATGCTTCTTCTCCGGGTAAGAACAAGCCGAGATCTATAATTGTGAGACTTTATTCTACACAAGATAAAGATCTTATATTAAGAAATGCTTGGGCAAATTCTCCCATCAAATACAATGATTCATTAATAAGATTTGACAATGATTATTCTACAATGGTGGTTTCAAAAAGAAAAGAATTTCTACCAATAAAAAAAACCTTGAAGAAAAAGCAACTGAAAGTCCATCTTTTATTTCCAGCAAGACAAAGTTTTTCTACCAAATGGAATAAAAATCTTTGAAACAGTAGATTCAGCAATAAAATACCTTACCAACAACAACATCGTAACACATGAAGAATCTATGGACTGGACAATAAGTACACCGAAGAGAAATGCTGAAGTAAATAATTGGAAAACTGTTGAGCAAAAGAAAAAAAAGCTAAAGGACAAATAATCTTACATATGTTATATTCTGTAAAAATCTAAATAATAATACTAACAACAAAAGAAAAGTTCTTACTGTCTTCAAGTTACACCAAAACAGGTACTGTTTTCAATTATATTTTAAATGTCATAATTAATATAAATGTAAATACATTTATCTTAAATCACATCAATATACTAAGCATAATTTAAACATTACTCTATTTTTCATTATTATCCATCTATTATTTTTATATTCTTAATCAGAGTAATCAATGCATAATAATGTTCCCAAATAGTTTATTTATTTATTTATTTATTTATTTTCTCTCTTTGTGTTTTGTTGTTTTTATTTTTCTCTTATTTTTATTAAATCTTCATTAACTTATAATACTTTAATCAGTATATGGTTATATTGCTTAATAGGTATAGTAATGGCTGCTATATAACTTATTATTAGTTACATCCCTGATAGTATTACTTTTTATAAGTTAAAAGTGTCCCTGTTTGGATAAACGCTAATGCTGGGCAGAAATGTGTTGCTTTTGAAATGAAGTATTTCAGTTAGGATGTATCATAAGACTACTTTAAATAATCTTAAAAGATGTTCTGCCTTTGACCCATATGCACATACTGATATAGTCCAGTGAAAAATATGTTTTAAGTGATATTTTGAGGCTATAAGTCATGTGTGTTGTGGCTCCAGACATCCGGAGTTGAAAGATGCTTGTGACTAGCTTAGATATCCTGTTGTCTTTTCTTTTGTAGAGAAATAAGGCATAGCATGTTTAAAATGCAAAGTTTGACAGTTGTGAACACTACTCCACAAACTAGAGTGCTCACGTGCCACTACATGAGTTTGTCACCAAATAAGAGGGAAAAGAAAAAAGAAAAAACACATACCTTTTCCCGCTTGGTTCTCGAGACAATTTAACAGCCACAAACATCACTAGAAACTTGAGTTACTTATTGCTTGTCGCATTTACTTGTGTACGCCATCCCCTGACTCTTTCTAATTGACGTCTAGTCAGAAAATAAGCTAGGTTCACATTTAAAGATACAGAAACCTAAATTCCTTCTAAGGAAACAAATAATATAAAAGGTTCATATAAATATACACAGATATTTATTTTTGAAGCACTTTCAGTTTATGGCTACTGATGTCTTCTAGCACCTTGATAGATAAGGACATAGGTTCATAGGTTCATAGGTTCATACTAGGCTATCTGCCCGAGGGCATTTACAAGCCTAGCCCATCTTTTTGTGGCTTACGCCACCCCTTTAGTATGGGGAACTATACCCATTATTTTGCTGTGCCTCTGTCGAGCAGTGACACTGAGGTAATCCCTGGGGTATATCTGCGATCTCCCATCCATTGGTCAAGATTTCTCTTGAACAAGGCCAGCGAGGTGCTCTGCCTCACATGTACCGGGATTTTGTTCCACAGCATAGGGAGTCTTTGGGTGATGAATCTATCCCTCCAGCATGTCCTATTAATAGCCGTGTCAAGGTTTAAGTCTCCCGCCCTTGTGGCTCTGATGGATCTAGATTTTTTGAGGTGAAGCATATTCATCAAATCTGGGTTTGACATGGCCTTGTATGTTAGGCAAAGGTCACCTCTGAGCAAGCGGTAAGCGACTGAATAGAGCTGGAGTTCTTTCAGTCGGGCAGCATCGGTCAGATTTTTGAGACCCTTTATCCTTTTGGTGAGGAACTTTTGTGGCCTCTCCAGCTGCTGCAAGTGTCGGGTCAGATACATTCCGAATGGGGCATTGTACTCAATCATTGGTCTGATGAGTGATGAGTAAAGGGAGACTATGACCTCCCTTGATCTAGATGAGAATCCCTTCACGATAAGGTGGGCAATGTAGAAGGTCTTCCTAACTACTTTAGCTACATGGGTGTCGAATGACAGACTACTATCAACCTGGGTCCCCAGGTCCCTGATAACTTCTTCTGTGCTCAGTGGATTGCCACCTATTTGGTAGCTAGGGTAACCTTGTTTTTCCCAAGGGTATGACTATGCATTTTTGGCATTTAACTTTAGGCCGTGGCTCTGGCACCAGTTATCCGTTTCTGTGAGACCCTTCTGAAGGATATCTGTGTCAGATGTGTTTTCTACTATGGCGCCCAGTTTGCAGTCATCTGCAAACTTTGTCAGCCATAACCCTCCTGTGTTTGCTTGTACTTCGAAAAGTAGATGCCAAACAAGAGTGGGCCCAGGACTGAGCCCTGTGGGACACCACTTGTGACAGGCTTTGAGTCTGACATGGCGCCAGCAACTCTGACCCTGTGGGTTCTGTCACTCAGCCAGTTTGCAACCCATCTTGTGATGTATGGGTTGACATTTAAGCTGATGAGTTTTCAATGATACCCGAGTGGGGTATTGTATCGAAGGCCTTAGCCAGATCGAGGTAGGCTGTATGGACTGCCTTTCCCTCATCAATGGCTTTGGTGACTGTTTCAAAAGTCAACCAAGTTTAAAAGGCACGATCTGCCTTTGACAAAGCCAAACTGGGTTGGATCCAAAGTCTGCAAATTCCCTATGTCTTTATTTATGAGGTTCATTATGATCCTCTCCATGGCTTTGCAGATAAGGCTTGTCAAGCTAATGGGCTGGTAATTTCCAGGGTCGGTGGAGGCACCGCCTTTGTGAAGTGGTACCACAGTTGCAGTGCGCCACTCCTGGGTATCCAGAGGTAAGACTTTGATTAAACAGCTGTCCTAGCTGTGGGTTTATTTCCTCATTGAGTTCATGGAGCACACAGCCGGGGACACCATCAGGTCCCATGGATGCTGTGTTTTTTGCTTTGGAGAGCAGTTCTCACTTGGGCGCTGGAGATGTTTGGGCGGCTGCAATCGTTTGGTATAGATATCTCTCCTTTTGCGGGGGAGGGGGAGAAGTTTGCACTGAACCTGTCAGCCAGTATGTTGGCAATGTCTGTAGGATCAGTAATCTTCACATCATTTTGAACTAGGTCTGAGCATATCTGGGAGTTTCCTCCCAGGTTTCTAACATAGCTAAAGAAGGCCTTATGATTGTCTTTTGAGTCTTTAGCTATTTTTCTCTCGAAATTTGCTTTGGATGATTTTATGAGAGCTCTTAGTTTTTTACTTATAGTGATCAAGGGTGTCTTACCTCTTAAGGATTTTGCTCTATCTTGTAGTAGCTTCCTCCTTTTGTTGTAGAGTTTGTTTATGGCTGGGGTCCACCAGACTGGACGCTTGCCTTTGGTACAAAGAGTCTTTGTTTTGCTTGGGATTGCCTTATCCATGCAGTCCTGCAGGTGCTGGTAGAAGGCATTTGTAAGTGATTCAGCGGCTTGAGTACTGTTTTCCGCGGCTCGGGGCCTTAAAGGAGACCACACTAGTCTTTAGAAGTGTGAAGTCAGGTGTTGAGAAGTTCTTTACTGTGGTCCTTTTTATTTCAGGTGGCGGTGGGATGAGGACCTCCAGTGAGATTAGTTTGTGGTCTGATCTCACCAGTGAGGGGTACACCTCCGGTGTTGAACATTGTGCTCCCATGTTCGTGATGATGAGATCAAGTATGTTATCACCTCTTGTGGGGATGGTGACTAGTTGTTCCATGGCATTTGAGTTTATGAATTCCAGGAACTTTTGGGCTAGGGTGTTTGGGCTTGAGTAGTGTTCCCAGTCTATATTAGGGTAATTGAAGTCACCTAGTATGATGGTGTTTGGTGATACATTTATCCCCTCTAGTGTTTTCAGGAAGTCCATGTGAGGTTCCTGAGTTTGTGAGTCTGCTTGTCTTTCTATCAGTTTAGATTTCCAGACATTTTAGCTATCCCTTACTATGTTTTATACAGCAGAGTTTAAAAAGCAGAAATTAATCATCAGCAAATAAAATCACTGCTGTTTTACAAATTCTCTAAAGAAACTAGTAAATGTCAAGCAACTGACAGGTTTGTTTTGGGGAGGGTTGCCATTTCCCACGCTGGTGCCCCTGCAGAATACTACTGATGTCCTGCTGCCAAGGTATGCCCTCGGGTGGGCAGGTGGGATGCAACAAGAAAGTTGGATGTGCATTTGGCAAATCAAACATTTAGATGGCGGTATGGTATACTAGATGGAGAAAGTGGAAGCAATGATTGTATAGGCAACTATAATGAGTAACATAACAACAGTGGATTTGACCCGGCGTGTCAATTATACAAAGTTTATATCCCATGTGGCTTTGGGCTTTGTCGAAGCATCTGTGTTCTACACACATATTGTGTTGGATCTGATTTGAGTGGAAGGGGGAGAGGCTTAGCACACACCCTAATTTGTTACTGGGTTGCCATGCATTATGGGCATGCATTGTGGCAGGTACTCAACGGGCTATCCATCCTTAGATGGCTCATGCTGTTCCCGTTTGCTCATCTGGATGGTGACTGCGGCTGTGCTCTTCTTGTTATGTTGCCTGGCTGTGGCTTCACCCTTCTTATAATATTGCCTGGCTTTTTACATTATCAAGAATGACACAATACTAGTGTATGCGGGTATATCATGTTACTGTTAGTGTGGACAAGGATACTTGACAATGCAACTATGATTCTTGGACCTTTCTGCAGACGGGTGTGTTGTCTGGCAGTTGAGAGCCTGGTTGTTCCTGATCAGCGGACCTGTATTTTTGTGTTTCAATGTGACTGCATGAAAGGATGCCAGTATTGGTCTGCAAGTTTGGTGGGCAGTAGATTCGTTGGGGATTGATTTGAGGAGACACTTGTATTATGGCTGGGGCACTTGACATTTGATAAATGTATCCTCTCAATGATGCGTTCTGTCTGGTCATTGGCTGTAAAACAACTTTTCTGAGAAATATTGTTGTGGTGCCAGTTAATGATTTGGATTAAATGTTTCTATATACAGTCGTGAAGCAATTGCCAGGATAAAATGGTACTCTTGCAGTGCATGGATCATCGTGGCTGTCCTCCGATGTTGGAGGAAAAACAAGCTTCTTGGACACCTTTTTGACATGGTTAAGGTGTTACCCCATGGTTTGAATACGTTTTGTCTCTTTGCTGCAAAATGGGTTGGGAATTTTGGCCTGTAATATTTTCGTACATGGTGGTTTGAATCTTGGCAGCTTCCATTGTTTTGATGTGTTCTCCAGTATACTTTTGTTCAGTCATAGGATTGAATTACTGGTGTTGAGTAGGTCAGGATTGTATCTCCAGCACTTGTTGTCAGCAGATAGACGCACTGGTTGGGTGTCAGTCTAAGCTGTGGGAGTTGATGTGTGATATACATAGATGTTTGCTTTGAGGGTGTGATCAAGTGCGCTGCAGTTTTACCTCTGTACTGTGTCAGTTTTCATTGTGCAGGGTCCCTCTGAGGGTTGATGGAAGTGTTGGCAACAAGACACTCAATCAGGTAACAACATTATGAGTGGTCTCTTGGATAAGGGAGCTGTCTAAATTGTGATCTTGTTGTCTCCAGCCATGGGAATTGTCATTGAAAAGCTGAAAA
This sequence comes from Protopterus annectens, assembly GCF_019279795.1. NCBI lineage: Eukaryota > Metazoa > Chordata > Ceratodontiformes > Protopteridae > Protopterus > Protopterus annectens. The sequence goes on along the minus strand of NC_056744.1, from coordinate 1,723,154,531 downwards.
ATGCAATCAGAGGAACATATTTAATGTCTACTAAAGAAATATTAATATACTTATACATTGTATCGCATTTCAGTTTATGTTAAACATGAAATATGATGTGGTTTCAGAACTATTCATGTTTTTATTCCAATATGACTTTGCAAATATTAATTTAAACACTGGTTTCGGACTTGAGTAGTCTAAAACAATTGCACAACAATGGTACTGTATTATACAGTAATGTCAGTAAATAGTTTTCAACAGATGTATGAAATATACAGTTATAGATTTTAACATGATGTTTATTAATACCCTAAATTATTTTGAAATGATACTACCTTAATCTAAATATTTGTACCTTTTTGAAACCTGCTTAGAAGTAAGTATTATTGAATTACAATAAGATGAGTAAAGAATATATGTATATATTTTAGCTGATTAGATTATCTTAATATATTATGCAATTATCTTTATTTAAAACTAAGAGGATAAGAGAAACTGATCCAAATATTATTTGTGAGGGTAGAAAGTTTGTTTGGTTAGATTCACTAACCAAACGAAGAGGTATATTACCTCATAGCAATAGGGAATGGTTTTTAAGGTTAAGAATTATAAGTTTGGAAGTTCTTTGTTTTTTTTTTATTCTATCACTTTGGTGTCACTCAGAAACATGCAAAAATCATAGAAGAAAAACTTTTTGAATACTGTATCCAAGATGGAACTAAGAATAAACAATATTTACATAAACTCACACATAAAACAAACTCAAAACTAGGAAATGAAATGTTTATCCATAAATGTTAATGGTCTAAATAATAGTAATAAAAGGAGAAGCCTATTCAAGTACATAAACTTACATAAACCACAAATAGACTTTTTACAAGAGACACACTTATTAGATAGAGATATAAACAACTTAAATATTAATAATTACACAGTACTAATAAACTCTCAATACAAAACAAAAAAAGAGGAGTAGCTATACTACTTCGCAACTCAACTATAACACCTAAAATAATTACTACTCATCAAGATACATCAGGTATGTTTTGTCTAGTTTCAGTAGAGTTAAATAAGAGAATCTATACGTTAGTAAATCTATATTGGATCCCAGGACTAGGATTAAAAACAGTTAAACAGCATTTTGAAGAGATAATTCATTTAACTAAGGGTAGCCTGATATTGGCAGGAGACTTCAACTGTGTAATGAATGAAAAAGATACAGATTCTAAATCCAAAAGAAGAAAATAACCCATCTCTAAAGCACTATCAAAATTTATAGATACATTGTATTTAAAAGATATAAATGAATTTGCAGAACCAGACTCACTAATCTTCACATTTTATTCTCATAGATATAAAACTAACTCTAGACTTGATAAAATATATGTTGCCAATGACCTAATAACAAAAATTGACAGAGTCAAAATCATAAATTGTCCTTTATCTGATCATAATGCCATAGTCTTTGAGATAGAGCTTACACCATTTTATTCAAATCCCATTACTAGGATACCTTCCTATATCACAAAATTGAGAGATTTCAAAGAATTTTATGAAGAAACAATCAAAAACTTTCTAGAAATAAATTACACAGAAGATATTTCAGAAATATATGTCTGGGATTCATTAAAAGCAGTTACATATGGGAAGATATTATCCTGGTACATAAATAAAAGGAAGTTATGGAATAAAGATATGCTAGACTTACAAAACAAAGCAGATAAATTGAAACTGGAAATACAAAAGGGTAATGCTACTCAAGTTCAAGAACTTACACAAATCAATAAGAAGTATACAGAATTGCTACACCATAAGATTATGATTAACTTAGAAAAGATAAAAATAAACTCATACTCTACTAATTCAGCACACCTGAGATACTTAACTAATAGAACAAAAAATAATTAAATCTAAGCAAATAAAAGAAATATTTATTCCCAATACTAACAAAAGAGTTACGGAACTAAATGATATTTTAGAAGCATTCAGACTCCAATTTAACATTGATAATTCCATAAATACTCAAGATACACCTACTAAGGATATAAAAAATACTTAGAAAACAATATTCATATTAAATTAACACAAGAACAAATAGACATTATAAACAAACCAATCAATATGACAGAATTAAAATCACAAATTAAAAGCTCAAGACAAATAAAGCACCTGGCCCAGACAATATGCTACCAGAAATGTATAAATTAATACCCAATCAAGCCATATCTTTATTATTAAAAGTATATGATATAGCCAATAAAGATTTGAATATACCACCCTCTTGGAAATATTCATTGATATCCCCAATTATCAAACCAGATAAAGATGAAAAACAGTGTTCCTCATATAGGCCAATATCATTACTCAATATAGACTACAAGATGTTTATGGCTATATACGCAGATAGGATCAAACACTTTCTTCCTTTCTTAATTCACAAAGATCAAACAGGTTTTATTAAAGGAATAAATACTTCAGATAATATTAAAAGAATACTAACATTAATAAATTATAGCAAACATAAAGTCCTAAATTTAAATGTAATCTCATTAGATATTAATAAAGCTTTTGATTCGGTTAACTGGAACTTTCTTTCACTAGTTTTAAAAGAATATAACTTTCCTTCTAATTTTAATAATCTTATCCAAATACTATATGAAAAATCTACTGCATATGTTAAACTGGGATCATATAGATCAGGCCCTATAACAATAAAAAAGGGAACTAAACAAGGTTGCCCTTTATCACCATTGTTATTTGCATTACTCATAGAACCCTTTGCAAATCAAATCAGATCAAACAATAACATAAAAGGCATTTGTATTAATAAAATGTTAAACCTTAAAATCCAACTCTTTGCTGATGACATACTATTAACTCTCTCAGATGCAAATGAGTCTTTGAATGCTCTATTTAACTCCATGAATAAATTTCAAAATATTTCAGGCTTAAAATTTAATGAAAACAAAACTAAAATTATGCCCTGTAATTGTAAAAAATAATATAAACAAAAGATTTTCCAAATATATAGTAACAGAAAGTAAATTATTATATCTGGGAATAAATCTACTCAATGAATTAACAGATTCTCTAATATTTAACTATAATAAAATACTAGACAAAATAGAACAAACAATTGGTTACTGGAATAAATATATCTTTTCAACAGCAGACAGATTATATCTTATTAAAATAAACATATTTCCCAAAATATTATACTTAATACAACATTTTCATTGCCACCTCCCAAATATATTATTCAAAGATACAATAAACTAATTTTAAATTTTCTATGGTTTCCAAATAAACCCGTATAGCCTTAAATAAACATTTGCCAGATTGGGAAGATGGTGGAATTAATTTACGGATATTGATTTATATATTACCTCATCTGTTATTAAAAACATAACACTATGGTTAAATAATTCATACACACCTATATGGAAACAAGCCCATGAGCAGATTTACATAGAAATCAATTATAATCACATACAAGACAACTTAACAGTAATACCATCACCCCTTATATGGATGTTAAAAGATTATTTTTAGGAAAAGGAATAATATTAATAAATTGCCATCAAACTATGTAAGTTCTACACTTTCAGTGTTCAGAACATATATAAACAAAATACCAAATATTAATTCTTGGATTTTTCTTATTTTCCCTATAGCTTTTACACCAAATATTCTAGATACATTCCAAATATCTAAAATAAATATACTTAAAGAAGAAACATTACTCTTTTGGCATCAACTTATAGAGAAAGGGAAAATTCTAACAAAGGAACAGATAATTTATAATTATAATATAAATAAAGACAATTGGCTGTTTTACAAAATCTAAGGCATTTTCTTATAAATAAAATAGAACAAATGCAACCTTCAGTTAGACATGAAGCTCCAAAACTCATTGAATACCTTATTCTTATCACAAAACAGCCTTATCAGGGTACAGGTTATTTGTCTAATATCTATAAAATTGTTAAAAAAACAAAAAACTATCATGAAAAATCATACTGGGATTATTATACTTTAATAAACAACCATCCTCCAGTTGAAGAAGGAAAAAGTAATATTCTAAAATCTTCCAAATTTTCTACATTATCAAAATACTGGCAATTATTCACTTGGAGATATCTACATAGAAGTTTCTATACACCACATAGGTTAGCCAAAATGTATTCTATTGAAGATCAATGTTGGAGATGCCATACCAAGATAAAAAGCAGATTGGCAGCATGCTTTTTATGAATGTATATGTCTCAATATGTACTGGAAATCCATTAATTATTTTTTTCAGACTGTTTATAATGATAATTTTCAATTAACAAAGTCTTTAATTTTATTCAACTCTCCTATTCCAGACTGTGTACCAAAAAAAGACACTAAAATTCTATGGTCACTATTGGCTATTTCACGTAAAATCATAACTATACACTGGAAAAATGAGGCTTCGCCTACGTTCAAGGAATTTGAGACTTTAACAACAACAGTTGCTCACATGGAAATATTAACAGTGAAGAACAGAACTAAAAGATCTACTTCTTACTATTACTCTTGGATGAAAGTACTGGAAATACTTGAAAATATCGAAGAAGATATATCATCTTATGTTTCTAACTTTATATAATATAGAATTTCAATGTTATTTGCATAGACACCAATGTAAATAGTTATATAATGGTTTGAAGTTAGTAATGTTTTAGAATTGTAAATATGTTATTTATCTTTATTTCATGTAATGTTTAAGACATCTTATTTGAAATAATAAAAAAAAATATTTAGTGAAAAAAAAAGAAAGTACATCTTGATACAGACCCGGTTGCTTTATTAACATTTTAAGTGAATTAGAGTAATGTTTAACAATTGTTTCTGGTTTTGGGCCTTTGTCTTCCTATTATTTTTGGCTTTGGCCTGAATTCTTGAACAAAGAAGTCGCTGCTACTGTTTGTAGTCATCCTCTTATCAATTTGATGTTATATGCAATTCTGTCTCATCAGTAAGTTATGCAAAGCACCAAACCAAACTCAGTCTTTCATTGAGTTTTCTGTCATTCTCATAAGCATCTACTGACTCCTAAACCATTATAGTTCCAATGAAAAATAAATGTGTTGCATGTCCCAGAAATTAGAAGATTTGACACCCTTCCATTGTGTTCCTGTTGTGTTATTAAACCCAGTGACATTGTAGTCATCTGCCCCTTATGGTAATTTTACTACAAAGTGCCCTCCTTCTCATCTTTCATTGACTCTCACCAGTAAACACCAAAAGTATCATTTTGCATGAAGCTACTCCTTTTAAACTGTTTAAATTCATTTTCCCTCCTGTTATGATCCTTATACCCAGAATACTGAGTGCTCACATGTAACTATGGGTGAAACCAACAATCCTCTAAAAAACTCTCACTCAGAGCTGATCCACTTATGGTGTAAATAAACTAGTTATACAGTGGGTGTCCTTAACCATCACTGTTTTGCACTGCTTGTAGATCTGTGCTGGCAGTATAGATTGTCCGCTGTTATTTGTGTTACTAATTGAACTAAAAGAACACTGCCTGTAACCATAGAGTCTGAACCTACTTTAGTCTCATCCTTTCAACTCATTTCTATGTGATTTTTGAGTCAGTATAACTACTGAGGTCCTTCTATACTCATGTTGCAGTATTCCAAACTCCTTGGTTTTCCTGTCTTGCTACCCAAACACCCAGCCAGTATACAAAAGCTTCTAGTCACTGCAGGGTACATGGGACATCTGGCATTGACTAAGGGAACGTGGGCCATAAAAGTGACATTTGCATGTACCAGACCTGAGAACTTCTGTTCCGCCAGTCGGACGTCAGCTGTTCCTGCCATACTGGCCATCGGATCAATAATTCTAAGATAAGTGCCTTGTTGGAGACAGTTTGTTTTTTTGGATCATTGCATGCCTGTGTGGGTTCATGTCATCCAGGAAGGGAAAGTGTAGGTGTGGTTGTCAGATCCCCCATAAAGATACATACAAACTTTGTCTTTTTCGGTTGGGGCCTACACATGACCACATATCCTGCTACATCTGCCAGGTCTTCATTCTGAAAACCTTGCAGAGCTGTCTGCACGTGTTGAACATTTACCTTGAGAATCAGCACCTTAAATGCTTAGCTTTAGGCATGGAGGGGCTTTCTGGTCAGCCTGTCGAGCCATGTAAGAAAAAGGCCAAAGTTGCTAGCCCTGAATCTGTAGCTGTACCTCTTCCACCCAGTGCCCCTCCTGCAGATGATGTCAGCCTGGAGGAACAATCGGTCACCGCCGATATGGGTACAGCGGAAAAATGATGTAGAAGTCACAGAACCCAGAGCCAACGGCACGTCCTCAGAGGTAATGCATATGTTGGGTTCCCACTGAGACGGGGACCCTCTGCTTGTACCAGTCGCCTGGATGGATTCGTCCACTACTTTGTAGGTTACTGTTCCCAGGCCTACCTTGGCTCTGATGCCTGCTAGGACTTCCTTAAAAAAGAAATAGAAAGGAGAACATGTTTCTCCCCCCGTTGAGACAGATTGGCAGGCCTTTTTCTCCAAATCTTTTCAATGTCTTTATGGCTCTAAGGCATGCTACACCCTTAGCCTCCCCAGTGGCTCCTTCTGTGATGAGCCCTAAGCCTCAGGCCTTAGCTACTTCACATGCTGAAAATGAGGAATCCTCTGATTCTTACTGAGAATATTCCCTGTCATTTGTCTCCCAATTACCATCGCCTCTTGGCTATGGCTTCCTGGAGTAGTCTGCAGAGGCTGAAGATCTCACCTTTGGGGAAACCATTGCAAAGATGAGGGAACATTTCAAATAGGACTCCTCTGAGATGACAGAAGTTCAGAAAAGATATTAAGAACTTCTTCAGATGGGCTACCCTGCTCCTTCAGCTATACTGCCCTTTCTAGATGGATTTAATTCAGCATCACTCAATCCTGACTCTTGGCCTCCTGTACCTCAAAGGTCTGACAGATTTTGCAAGGTCCCTGTGGGAGCCAAATTCCTTGTTGAGTACCTTGCAGTGGACCCTGGCACTGTTTCAGTGTTAGCTTATAAGGCGTCTAAATCCCTTCCATCCTTCTTTCTGCTCCTCACAGACTAAGACAGCAAGGCCATGGATACCTTGGGAATAAGGTCTACGCTTCATCTACCTAGGCATTCAGGGCAATAAATTACCAAACCCATAAGACCAAGTATGCCCTAGCCTGTTTAGAACAAACTACTAAACTTCTGAGTGACATCCCAGACTCTCCTGCTTAGGCTCAGATATTCAGCCTAGTATCTCTATCTTCTCAGGTTAATAGACATTCCATCAGGTGAAGCTGTGATGCTGCTGAAGCTTTTGCCATATATGTTGCATCTGCCACAGTCCTGAGAAGATATTCTTGGCTAATGTTACAGCCCCTACCCAATTACTTTAGGGTAAAATTTTTGGATGCGCCTTGATAACTCTGCCCTCTTTGGGACAAAGGTGCCTGAGATATTCAAAATTTTGCAACAAAAGGGAACGAGGTTACGAGACCTGAAGCACCTATTTGTTTCTCCTATCCCCAAATTCCACAGGAACATTCCCTCCAAAACTCAATTCATTAGGAAATGTTCTGCCTCCACCCCTCCTACCGGGGGCAGAAAGACTGCCAGGAAGCAAACAACTCCTTCCAGGACAGTTCAGACTCCAAACCAGAATCCTCAATTTCAAGGCAGGGCAGGTAGTCTGTGACTACCAGCCATTGCTGAAAAAAAACTCCTGACCCCATACATCTATCCCAAAGGCTCTCTCACTGTCTCAGGGTTTGGAAACACATCACCACAGACAGGTGGGTCTTATCCACTATAGTGAAGGGTTATTTTGTGACCTGGATTACAACTCCATCCTGGAGGGGTATTCCACAGCCCCCCAAAAAACAGCTTCCATTATTTCATCCAGTCCAACCTCACCTCCTGTCAGGCCCTAGTATTCCTAGGGTGCAGGATAAGGGCAAATGTCATGAGGGCCTTTCTGTCACCTCAAAAGGTGGGAAACTTAAGGCATCACCTTCTCATTGTCCTTCAGGCCACAGACTTGACTGCCAGACAGTACGTCGAACTCCTGGGTCATATGGCATCGACCATTCCCATGTTGCCACTGGCAAGGCTCCACATGAGAAAGCTACAATGGTACCCAATGTCTGTATGGACACAGCACACTCATCCTCTACTCCTACCTTGCCTCAAGAAAGAGATTCAATGGTGGTTGAATCAGGGGAACTGCGACCCAAGACTCCCCTTACAGGCACCCTTTCCAGTACAGGAGAATGTACATAGATCCCTTGGATCTGGGTTGGGGAGCAGCCATGGGTTCCCCAAGAGTCCAGGGCACTTGGCCAGACTCCATCAAACAGGAGCATATCAATATCAGAGAGATTAGAGCAATTCTTTTGGCCCTAAAGGCCTTCCAACATGCTCTAATACAAGGCCCACTAAAATTGTTCACAGACAGCACTACAGTTCTGTGGTATGTGAACAAGTAGGGGAAACAAACTCCTACCTGCTATGCAAACTAGCTCTCCAAGTGTGAGAGCTTGCCACAAAAGAGAGAGTAATACTACAGGCAGTGTATATCCTGTCCAGCACTGGTTCCCCCTCCTTCTGCATTTAGGCAGGGGCAATCAACACAGGTTACCTCACAGAGTGGACCTTCTCACACAGGACAAGGGATCTGTAATCCATCGCTACCTACAATCTCTGAACCTTACCCTGTGGATGATAGAATTCTGTTCCCTTACAGATATCTGTAGCCGGTTATTTTATCCTTGAACTTCGGCATCATTCTCGTTAATGGTAAAATGCTGCTCAATACCAGAGCCTCGCTTTCTTCAAAGACATGAGAAGAACGAGTTTGACTGCATCTCCTCATCTCTCTTAAAATGGAATGCGTATCATTCATGGTCAGCCACAAAGTTGTAATTTTAAATAGGGTGCTGCAGAGACTCACGGGCCCTAGTGGCATCCCTAATTCTAGTACCACACCCAGCTGTCACCTTGTTCTTCACCAGCCTGGCGAGTGTGGTCTCACTATGTCCTGAAATGTAATTACCTATGACGAACACATTTCCTGGAGTCTGCTGTTGTTTTTTGAGACATCAATGGCTTAAGGAAGAGTTAAGGAATGGATGCAGCATAAAAGATGGACAAGACAGGAATTCTGTACTAGGCCCACACTGATGGGGTACACAAGACATACAGATGGCAGACAAAAAAGTGGAAGCGTGAGGACTTGTGCAGCATAGGTCACACCCCAGTTTGGAGGCTACAAAGATCACCCCTCCTTGATGGGTCTTCAGAGGGAAACCTGATGAAATGTGGGTGGAGACCTTGGTGACTTAATGGTCAGAGACAACTGGGTCAACAAGTCTTCTACGTGCTAGAGGAGGTTTTCTGTTGGTTCAAGGTGTCTCCCCACTGCCTAGTCAACCTCTTCCTTTTCCAGGTTATGAGGCTTGTGATGTTGGCAGCTTTCCAGACTGCCATACACTTGGGGGGTGGGGCTACTGACCATGTTATCCATTGATAGTAGGAAATGAGTTAGCGGAAATAGCCAAAGACCAAGATGGTTGGAGCATTGGTGCAGTGGTAGCATTATAGCCTCACAGCAAGAGGCTCTCCGGTTTGATTCTCTGCTGGAGTGCCTTCTGTGAGGAGTGTGCATGTTCTCCCTGTGTTTTGTGTGGGTTTCCTCTGGGTGCTCCAGTTTTCTCCCATGTTAAAAAGACATGCGCCTTGAGCATTTCTCCCCAGGCCTTTCCCGTTCCAAGTCGGCCTTTCCCATTCCAAGTCGGACTTTCCCATTAAAATGTTAAATAAATAAAAATGTCTGTACATTTTTGACCATCAAGCACTGCTAGTTTTGGTAAGGGCAAGCTGTTCTCCACTGGAAATGCCCAACGTAGCAGTTACTGCAAGCATCTTCACAGATTACAAACATAGAAAAGGCATGACTTCCCTTTTCCAAGGTATATGTGCACAGTGCAGGAACACACAAAAAAAGTTAGTGAATTGGAAGCAGGCAGGAAGATGCATTATTTAGATGAGAGCATCACACAGATTGCAGACATTCCTGATTTACATCTCATTACTATATCATTTTTTGCAGGCTTACTAAAGTAGCTGTGTCTAAATGTAGTTGTCCTCCATTGTAACTAAGTGGTGTTTGGGCACAGCCAGTGCAAATTCCCGCGATGTGTAAGTGCAGCGACTATGGATGTTGCCAAATGTTCTGCTCAGTATCAAACCGTTTGCACACGGGGAAGCAAGCATAAATGAAACTGCTACAGTCCTTGAAATGGGCAGACTATTACCCCTTAGAATTAATTTTATACTATGGTTTTATATGCTGCATGTACCTATTTTTGTCGATATTTCATTCTGTCTTTCTCCTCACTAACCAGATTGCTGCCCTTATTCACCAGTGTAGCTAACATCTGGAATCATCAGATGCTTGTCTTTGGATAGGTCTCCCTACAGCTATTACCATCAGTTTCCCCTTATACCCCCATCTCATTGACCACTCCATGCATACTTCTATCACTGGCCACTAAATTAATTTCCTTAACTATTCCGTAGCCCTTACATGAATCCAGATCACTCAGTCTTCTACCTCAGATTAGGTATCTCTCTCACCTAAACCTGACTGATGTCCCAGACCACTTCGTATAACCTTTCTGTTTGTTTTATGCAGGCATCTCCCAATAGTTTCTTCAACCATACTGCTACCCCAATCACTACATTTTATGTCCACTCTCATGTTTCCACCCCTCACTCCATCATGGTCCCACTGCTCCCCACTGTTCTCCTAAGTGGCCCTCCAGATTCCAGTTATCCAGTTCTAACTGATTTTTCCTTAATGTATTTTTTTCATTGATATCCCATTCATTCCTCATTGCTGAACTTGTCCTTTGGAAAAGTAGAATGGAGGGGAGAGTTAGTTTTAACCTGCAAAGTTCAGAAATCCTTAGTTGCACAAGTGGAAAAGGTAAATGTCTGCTCTTCTATTCCTTTATCACCTTAAGTCAGCAGGTGCACAAAATGGACCTGTGTCCTTGTAGCTTAATTTGATCCATGGCTAGGATGGGGTGAAGGTGGCGGCTGTCCCGGATGCAACTTGTTAGGGACCATGATGGATGGTACTGGTCAAGCAGAAATGGAGTGCCAGCAACGCAGTGCCAGCAGTAGTCATTCAATACTGAGGCCAAAATTCATTTGTTTTTACAAGTCTCAGCTGTGTGGCTGTTTAAATGATTAAATGAAGTAACCTTATAAAAATGAAGAGCTTTCTTTCTCTCTTTCTCTCTCGCTCTCTTTCTTTCTCTTTTTATTTTTAACTTTAGTTTGAGAGGTACCAGTCTGTTGAACTGCCGGAGTACTTCCTCCTAACTTCATGACATGTTAATCCTGTCCTTGATCAGTTCCATCTCAAGGATAGATTGACCATCCCAATCGCTCATTTCCTACTATCAGTTGTTGACGTGCCCAGAAATGGGTGGTTTAACTGTCTGTCCTTGGACTCCTTTGCTTGCTCTTCCTCCTTTCTTCCAACAGAGCACACGGCAAACCCACTTTAAGAGAAATTAAAATCCCTGGTATGTAGATAGTCTGCTACGCTTTGGCCATTTGCCTGCATGCTGGCATTTTTCCTATCATATTTTCTCATTTATTAAACTCAACCAGCCAAATGTCAACTTCCCATTTCTGTTGAATTTGCATTAAAAAGACTCCTGCTGTTTTCTTTTCTCTGTAAGTATTACCCTTCAGAACTACTGAAATGGTGTGTCTGTCTATACTCATTAGAATGAAAGGGGACTTGACTCTTAATGTAGGACCACTGTTGTAGTTTTAGCATAAGAATGTCCCTTCTAATGGCAAATGCTAGTATTTCCTGTTGATAATGACACCGTTTGTCATTAGCGGTAAAAGAAAAAAATGAACCACACAATTCATCTCTTTACAGGTTCCAGAAACCTTTGAGGATGTTGCTGTCACTTTCTCAGAGGAAGAGTGGAAGATGTTAAGAAAACAAGACAAGGAGCTTCACAGAGAAGTGATGGTACAGAACTATGAAACACTGATTTCAGTAGGTAAGTGTGGTCATATCCTATGTAGGTAGATCGTTATATTGAAAACTAGGCGTGTCCTATTAAAATGCAGTGTTAAGATATCTCAACTCTTTGATAAGTGATCTGGTCTATTGTAGGCCGTTTTCAGCCATAACCTGGGACACAGATGTGCAACCTATTTTTATGAAGCAGAGTGAGGTTTGAGTACCTTGAGAAATTTAATAAGACGTAAGAGAAGCATCCAAACTCCCCACTAACTGTAGACATTGATCAGAATTCAATCCTGAACTCTGTAAGTGTGAAGAAACCAGATTATTCATTCAGAAATGTATGCATTGTACTGGGAAAAGATCTATGCCACCTTTTAACTTCAGATGTCATGACAGCTATGTTAACACCATCCTATAAGGAATCTATGTAGTCACGAATAATCTTCCTCCATCCTTTTAGGGGCATTCCTCACATAGTTACAACATCTTCTAGTTTTCAATGTCATTGTTTCTTTCTGTGGGTTATGCTGTGTATGACAATGTTGTAAATTAAATTTTTATTAATTCCACCTTTTCATATTCTTCTCTATATCCTGTCAGGTGTATCCATTTGTTCTTTTACATGAAACTGCAATCTCTTGGTAAATGTGCACTGCCCTATGAAATACTGAATATTCTCTCTCTCTCTCTGTTTCAAGAAAGTAATAATCCAAAGATCCAGCAGTCACTCTTATGAAATAATTTTTTGTTTATAATGTATTATTTATTTACATTGTAAAACCTGTTGGGTATGTTTGGTCCCTTTCGCAAATGACAAAGGGGTCTAGTATCATGCATTAGGAAGGTGGATATTTTGGGAATCAAACCTATTTCTGCAAGATTGTAGTGAAGATACTAAACTGCTCTGCTCTGCCCTGTACAGTCACAGAGCACTCAAGGCAGAGCTTCTGTTGTAGACCTGCAGCTCCAGTTTTCCTCCAGTTCCTGCTTTGGATCCCAGTAGCTCACCAGCCCCACATATAGATTTGTCACTTTATACCCACCCAGGGGCTGTCAGATGTTTATGTGGTTCGTAGCATAAAATCACTGGTCTTGAACAATTTTCATGTGTCTCAGTCCGTACAATGATGACACACAGAGGCAGAGTAACAAGTAAGTGTAAGGATATAGATATGTGGGATGTAATCAGAAAGGCCTGAAAGGGAGGCCCTGCATTACTAAAGTTTGAAGGTAAGATGGACAGTTTCACAAGTATGCCCTATACTTACACTGGTTACCTGAATGGTGACCAGTCAATGACACACAGAGGCACAGTAACAAGTAAGTGTAAGGATATAGATATGTGGGATGTAATCAGAAAGGCCTGAAAGGGAGGCCCTGCATTACTAGAGTTTGAAGGTAAGATGGACAGTTTCACAAGTATGCCCTGTACTTACACTGGTTACCTGAATGGTGACCAGTCAATGACACACAGAGGTAGAGTAACAAGTAAGTGTAAGGATATAGATATGTGGGATGTAATCAGAAAGGCCTGAAAGGGAGGCCCTGCATTACTAGAGTTTGAAGGTAAGATGGACAGTTTCACAAGTATGCCCTGTACTTACACTGGTTACCTGAATGGTGACCAGTCAGTGACACACAGAGGCAGAGTAACAAGTAAGTGTAAGGATATAGATATGTGGGATGTAGTCAGAAAGGCCTGAAAGGGAGGCCCTGCATTACTAGAGTTTGAAGGTAAGATGGACAGTTTCACAAGTATGCCATGTACTTTGTTACACTGGTTACCCGAATGGTGATCACTCAGTGCTACACCTTGACTTTTAAGATGGACAGTGGGTTGTCTTGAGGTACGGCAACCACTGCACATTACACACCAATAGCATACTGAGTAAAGTCAAAAAAGGAGGCGGTTGCCAAAACTAATAAAAAAGAAAAAATACCACCAGCCACGAACAAACTCCTTCCATAAAATGTAAAGACCAGGTAATCCACGACGAAACCAACAGTTTGGTTAACGCTTTTATTCACCACACATAAAAAACATGCGTTTTCGTCCTAACCAAAGGACTCCATCAGACAAATACAATAAAATCCATTCAGCTTAAATACTTCCCATAACTACTAATTTGATTTGGAAACCAATGATTTCCTAATTATAAAATTCAAATGAACAAATCACAGTGGCTTATTCTTGCATATTAATGTCTTCCTTTTAAAGTGTCTTGTGCTTTACTCAGTATTGACCTCCATAGCGTTATATTAGCGGTATAGCGTTATATCACCCCTACACAACAAAAGAAACATTGTAAAAGGGCAATATGTAAGGGGGTCAAGAATGATGGATTACCTGGTCTTTACATTTTATGGAAGGAGTTTGTTCGTGGCTGGTGGCATTTTTTCTTTTTTATACTGAGTAAAGTCACAGGAAATGCTTCACAGACAGAAAATAATTTTTTAATAGAATTTTTAACACTTTTCTCCTTTTGAACTTCAGAAAATGCATGCATGTTCTAACTTCACATTTTATGTAACAAAGTCACATCATCTTAGCTAACTTGAAAGGTGTTTTAAAGTCATACAGTCTCACAGTAAAATATATCCTGAATAAATGTTACGGGTAATAATACATGATCGCATATGAATTATATAAAATAAAAATAGACTTTTCTAGTGTTAAATAGTTTTATTGTATCTAAAAATTTAACCTTCAAAATTAAAACTTAATAAATATTTTATCTATCTGATAACGTGTTTATATGTAAAGCTTTTATTCTCTATAATAAAACTGAACCATAAAATACAAGTTGTAAATTATAGAATTTATGGCTTTCAGTGTAAAACACTGTTAGTCGTTCTGTCATTCACCCTAGCAGCATTTGTTGTGTCCAAACATAACATCAACTGTCTTTATTCTAGAATAAAGTTCAAAGGTTGACCTCTGAAGATAACCTCTAAAGAGACCTTTTTGACCACAAATAATAAATGTTCTTTTTAAAATTCTTGCAGTCCAAAGAAAAAAAATGATTAAGATGGACAGAGAAATAAAACTACAGAATGGGCAAATGTTTTTATGAAAAAATGTGTCTTGTGCAAATGGTGTACTTTGATCAGTGTTAGGCTTTGTGTAGTATTCCCTGCAGGGGTATGTGTGCCTGTAACACTCAAGCAGTTGTGTACCTAGCCAGGTGTTTTTCTTCTGATGGAAATTATGTAGGAAAGACAAAAGAAATTTGGAAAAAAAAATCTTAAGTAAAAATGTCATACAGTTTTAGAATTGCTTTTGTTGTGCTTCTTCCTTAAATCACGTCAGGAAAGTGCAGTGAATAGGTTCATAGGTAGGTACTAGGCTATCTGCCCGAAGGCATTTATAAGCCTAGCCAGAATGTGTTGGCTTTCGCTGCCCCCTTAGATTAGTTCCGTGTGCCTCTGTCCAGCAGAGCCACTGAAGTGACCCCCGGGGTAAACTTTCTGTTTCCCATCCACGCATCAAGGTTCCTCTTGAAGCGTGTTAGTGAGGAGCTCTGCCTAATATAGATTGGAATCTTGTTCCAAAGCATGGGAAGTCTCCGGGACAGGAATTTGTCCCCTCCAGCACATCCTATTTATTGTTGTGGTGAGGTTTAGATCCCTAGAGCATGTGGCTCGAGGGGATATGGTTTTCTTTAGGTGGAGCATGTCCATCAGTTCTGGGTTGGACATGGCCTTGTATTTCAGGGGCAGAGATCACCTCTGAGTAGGCGGTATGCAACTGAGTACAGCTGGAGTTTCTTCAGTCGAGCTGCATAGGGCATCTGTTTGAGGCCAGTGATCCTCTTGGTGATGTACTTCTGTGGTCTTTCCAGCTGTTGCACATGTGTTGTAAGGTACATCCCAAATTGGGTGTTGTACTCTATGATGGGTCTGAAGAGTGATGAGTAGAGGGGCACAATTACCTCTCTTGATCTGGATGCGAACCCTTTTCTGATTAGGTGGGCCACATAGAAGGATTTTCTAACCACTTTGGCAATGTGGTTATCAAAGGAGAGATTACTATCTAGTTGGCTCCCCAGATCCCTTATTACGTCTTCCGTATTTAGGGGACTACCACCTGTGTGGTAGTTTGTGGGTACTTTGTTTTTTCCAAAGGGGATGACTATGCACTTTTTGGCATTTGGCATGAGGCCACGATTTTTAAACCAGGTATCCATCTCAGTGACACCCTCTTAGAGGATGTCTGTGTCAGCCGGAAAGCCATTTATAGCCCCTAGTTTGCAGTCATCTGTGAACTTGGTTAGCCATAGTCCTCCTGCGCTTGCCTGTACCTCTGAGAAGTATATGCCGAACAGGAGGAGTCCTAGGACTGAGCCCTGGGGAATGTCACTTGTAACCGGTTTAGAGTCGGACCTCGCTCCTGCAACTCTCACCATGTGGGTTCTGTCTATGAGCCAGTTAGCAACCCATCTTGTCATGTAGGGGTTTATGTTCAGGCTGGTGAGCTTGTCTATAATACCAGAATGGGGAATAGTGTTAAAGGCCTTTGCGAGGTCTAGGTAGGCTGTGTGTGTACCACCTTTCCCTCATCTATAGCCTTGGTAACTGTCTCAAAGAAGTCCACCAGGTTTAGGAGGCATGATCTGCCCTTAACAAAGCCAAACTGGGTAGGGTCCAGTGTTTGGAGGTTCCCAATGTCTCTGTTAAGGAGTTCCATGATGATGTGCTCCATAGCCTTGCAGACCCAGCTAGTCAGGCTTATAGGGTGATAGTTCCCAGGGTCTGTTGTGGCTCCAACTTTGTGGAGCGGAATAACCATTGCTGTGAGCCTCTCCACAGTAGCCTGTGGAGAGGCTGAGTTTGAACAGTGTGTTTAGGTGAGGGGTTAGCTTTTCTTTGAGCTCATGTAGGATGCAACCTGGGACACCATCCAGTCCCATTGATACTGTGTTTTTGGCTTTGGATAGGGCTGCTTTAACCTGAGTGTCTGTGATTTCACAGGCTGTACATTCTTCTGGTATGGTTATGGGCCCTTTTGGGGGTGAGAGGGGGGTGAATTTTGCACTGAACCTGTCTGCCAGGATGTTGGCGATATCGGTCGGTTCTGTGTATTTGTGCCATTCTGCACTAACTCCAAGCAGATCTGACCATTGTCACTTAGATTCTTGACATAGCTAAAGAATGCCTTGTGGTTATCTTTGGAGTCCTTGACAATTTTTCTTTTGATGCTTGCCATGGATGATTTTATGAGGGATCGTAGTTTCTTGCTGATATTGATCGGGGATGGCTTTCCTTCTTGGGATTTTACTCTTTTCTGTACTAGTTTCCTCCTTCTGTTGTATAGCTCATTTATGGCAGGGGTCCACCAGACTGGTTTCCTTTTCTTGGAGGAGTGTGTCTTGGTTTTGCTTAGGATAGCATGATTCGTGCATTCTTGTAGGTGCCCGTAGAATGCATTAGTAAAGGATTTTGCAGCTTGGACTGTGTTATCCATTAGTATGGGGGCTTTGAAACTTTCCACCTTGGTCTTAAGTAACGTGAAGTTTGCTTTTTGTCCGGGGGTGGGGGTGGAATGTGGATATCCAAAATGATTTGTTTATGGTCAGATCTAACCAGCGAAGGGTTGACTTCCGGTGTGGAACACCGGTCACCCATGTTGGTGATGACCAGGTCCAATATGTTGTCACCTCTGGTGGAAGTGTTGACCAGTTGATCCAGGGCGTTTGAGTTTATAAATTCTAGGAAATGTTGGGCAAGGGGATTAGTGCTTGAGTAGTTCTCCAAGTTAATGTTTGGGTAATTGAAATCAGCCAGTATTAGAGTGTTTGGTAGGAATTTTGTTTCCCAGTGTTTCCAGAAATGTGGAATGGGGATCCTGGGACATGGTGGGTGATCTGTGGCAAGCTACAATTTGAATTGCAGTTTTGCCCATTGTTAATTGCACATGGATGATCTCTGAAGCATCGTGCTGTGCCACTAACCTGGAGGTGTGGGTATCCTTGATGAATATGGATACGCCCCCGCCTTTTCTATTTCGGTCTGGGTTCTGTGTCCAAAATGTATGGTATGAGTTGTAGCCTGATAGTGCTGGGGTGCTCTCTAGAGCCTTAAACCAGGATGTCCTTCAAGAATGCAACTGCAGTCCTTACATATGGGTTGTCCTGCCTCAGGCAGCCCTCGGTCGGCCGGATTCCAAAGTCTGGGTCCGGTGTCGGCTGATGTCGTCTCTTCCCCGATGTCAGAGCAGCTGGGGTATAAAAGCATCAGCCGACGCCATCTTCCTCCGTCTTTCTTGCCGTGCGGTGCCCGAAGCAGAAGCAGTTCGCAAATGCTGGTCTATCAGCTCCTGTGTTTTATGTGTCCGAAGTCATCAAAAAGCTAAGTACCCCGTTGGGGAACCTTTTCTTGCCTCAGCCGATGTCAGAAAAAACTGAAAAAGTTAATAATTGTTTGTCTTGTGGTAAACAAATACCTCATAAGGACTTCCATTCTTACTGCCTCCCCTGCCTTGGCCCAGACCACGACGTCTCGGCCTGTGCTGCCTGTGCTTGCTTCAACAAGCGCACACTCAGGCGCCAGGCAGAGTTTGCTGAAGACTTTTTTGGCAATAAATTCTCTTATACCATGCCATTGGAACAACCGACTCCTCATATTTCCAAAAAACGGAAAGACCGGGACCGACATTCTCGGCCCGCGACTTCCACCGACACCACGCCAAAAACTACCGTGAGTGCATCGGTCTCTTCTGAGGCGGTTGTTCCACCGCTCCGGACCGACGACACCGCTTTACCGATCACTCCGGCCCCGGAGACTGCGCCGGTGCCGGTTGTTGATTTTCCTCCAGAAACTGAAGCCCAAGATTTACCTGAGACCATACCGGTGGACAAGGTTACCCCAGCACGTGGGGCAGCTAGGCCCCCTATGTCTATGTCTATCAAGGCCTACACACGTGCTAAGGCTGCCAGCCAGGCTAAGTCTCACCCTCCTAAAGCTTTGCCTCAGCCCACTACTGATAAGCAAATCATGACCTTAGCTGCACATTTAATTTCCTTAATCAGAGGGTCCTAGGCCCATCCTGTAAGAGGTTCTCAGCCACCTTCAGACAAAAGGCCCAGGGTTGAGCATACAGACACCCTTTCTTCAGATGAAGCCTCTGGTGACTCTGATCACTCAGATACCCAGGAAGAGTCCTTCCAGGCCTACGAGGATTCTGATGCGGAGGAATCTATTCCTTCTGCCTCTCCTCCTGAGGATATTTCTTTTGGGGAAATTCTACACTCCATGAGAGAGCATTTTCAGTGGCAAGGTCAGGAATTCTCCGACTCCAGGAAACTGCTTTGTACCTTCCTTAAGCTTTCCCAACACAGGCCTTTAGCTATCCCTCCAGTGTTAGATGTACTGGATGATGTGTACTCAGATTCGAGTGCTTCCCCTGATTCTCTCCCTCCTGCTCCTGTCAAGCCAGACAGATACTACAGGGTTCCTGAAACTCACAAGCATTTCTTTAAGGCCCATTCTGTTGATCTAGAAACTACTTCCCAGGGGCCCAAAGGGGTGGCCACATCCACGGCCAAAAATCCTTTGCCCTCAGACAGGGAAGCTAGGTCCTTGGAGAGGTGGGGAAAAAAAAATTATACCTCAACCACACTTGCCATGAGGGCCCTTAATTGCCTTTTTCATATGTTTCAGTATCATGATTTCTTGATGGATGATTTGCAGAAAAAGTTAGCCTCTCCTGAGCCTTTAGATAGAAAGGCCTTGCAGGATTTGGTCCATAACACACAGCAGGTTAGCAATCATTTTCTTCAGTGTGGTTATGATGCATTGGAAGCTTCATGTAGGGCAGCTATGACAGGGGCCGTCATACATAGACATGCATGGTTGAAAGAACAGGCATTGCCAGATCATGTTAAAGTAAAGCTTCTAGATGCACCTCTGGAAAAACACAAGCTATTTGGTGCTAATGCTCAGGATGTGTTGAAATCAATTGAGGAAAAGGCTAAATCAGTGCAAACAGTCAAGGATTTCCTCCAGGTTCAGCCACCAAGGTTCAGCAGGAATTGGCCTTCTAAGAATTGGTCCTTTCCGGACACTGACAAGTTTCAAAGGGGAAAAACAGGCGTGCCCGAGGAAGAGGGCAATACAGAGGCTCCTACAGGGGACGCCAATGGCAACCGACTAATCAGAGAGGTGGCGCAGGAACTTCCCCTGCTCCACAGGGACAATCACAATGACTTGACTTTGACACCGCCAACCAAGGCTCAAAGAAAAGCACCTTTAGGCAGAAAATTATCCTTATTTTCAAAAAATTGGCACATTTTAACAAAGGACAAATGGATCCTGGACATAATAGACCAAGGCTACAGGTTCCACTTCCATACTTCACCAACAAGACAAGGCATGCCAAACCTGCCACAAAATCAAAGGGCAGAGGCATTCGAACAAGTTTCAAAGCTGATACAAATCAAAGCAATAGAAAAGGTTCCTCCTCAGGAACAAGGCCAGGGATTTTACTCAAGACTGTTCCTTGTTACAAGAAAAGAAAAGCAATGGATGCCTATACTGGACTTGTCCACTCTAAACACTTTTCTCATTGTACCAAAATTCAGAATGCTGACACTACAGCAACTCCTTCCCATGCTGGGCAAGGGGTCTTGGCTGGTTACTCTGGACCTCAAGGAGGCATACCTGCATGTCCCAATCAGACACAGTTGCAGAAGATCTCAGATTTCTTGCAGGGTCAGAGCATTATCAATTCTCAGCATTGCCTTTTGGCTTATCTACTGCGCCCAGAGTATTCAAGAAATGCCTGGCATCAGTAATTGCACACTGCAGACTCCAGGGGATACAAATATACCCTTACCTGGATGACTGCCTTACACAAGCGGACAGCAAGCAAGCCTTGACAAAAAACTTGAATTATGTCATTCACTTACTACAGGCTTTGTGATACACAGTCAACTTACAAAAATCAAGACTACTGCCATCCCAACAAATTATTTTTCTAGGAGCCAAACTAGACACAGAATCACAAATGGCTTACCTCACAGAAGAGAAGCAAGAACAATTACCACATTACTTCAAAAGCCTAGCAAAGCTCACCCAGATGACTGCAAGGAAAATCCTGCAGGCCCTAGGTTTCATGGCATCTTGCATTCTACTGATTCCACTGGCAAGACTACACATGAGAAAACTACAGTGGTACCTAAAAAGTTTATGGTCTCAACACAGCCACAACTTAGAAGCAATTATCCCACTCATCCCATGTCTACGAAGGGAATTTCTGTGGTGGGCCCAAGCAAGCCAGTTAAACAAAGGTATGCCTTTCAACAAACCTCAAACAAGCCAAACCATTACAACAGACGCCTCAGACCATGGATGGGGGGCGCACATGAAGGGCAGATGCATTCAAGGGCAATGGACCCCCCAGGAAGTACATCTACACATCAATCAAAAAGAGATGTTAGCAGTGATTCATGCAATCGAGGCCTTCGGAAAATATCTTCAACAAGGTCATCTGCTAATAAAGACAGACAACACCACAGTTATGTGGTACATAAACAAGCAGGGAGGTACTCATTCTTACCTCATTTGCAGACTAACAATGACTCTTTGGGAAAAGTCCCTGGAACTGAACATACAGCTGCAATCCCAGTTTGTTCCGGGCAGGGACAATGTTCTGGCGGACAGTCTAAGCAGAAACATCCTGGACCCGCACGAATGGATGTTGCATCCAGACATTTTTGCACAAATAACTCATGCATGGGGGAGGCTGGACATGGATCTCTTTGCCTCCCACCTCAATCATCAACTGAAAAAGTTCTGCTCGAGGACACACCACCCACAAGCCTGGAGAATAGATGCTCTCTCATTCAGCTGGAACTCTCTAACAATCTATGCATTCCCACCTCTACCATTAATGACCAAGGTGTTACTGAAGATCAAAGCAGAGCAACCGAAAGGCATCTTAATAGCTCCAGATTGGCCAAGGCAGCACTGGTATCCATTACTAAGGAGTATAACTTGCACCAAGCCGTGGCCCCTGCCTCAATGGCCTCTACTCTTGACTCAGCACAATTACAGGACGGTTCATCCCAACCTGCAAACTCTGCATCTGACAGCTTGGAGGGTTCCATGATTTCTCCCCATATCTCTCTCTCCAAGGAAGTTCAACAGATATTATTGGAAGCACGCAGACCTTCCACCAGAAAGACTTATTCAGCCAAATGGAAGAGATTCAACATCTGGAATACCAACAGGGGACAGGATGCATCAGTAATGAGCATCCCCCAAATACTGGAATACTTGGCAGAAATGCTGCATAATGGACTTTCCTATTCTTCCATAAAGATACACGCTTCAGCAATTTCAGCAAAATACAACACTGATCCACCTGTGTTTTCACATCCTTCGCTAAGACAATTTCTAAGAGGGATAAAGAATATCAAACCTCCCAGAAAACCACCAGTGCCTGCATGGGACCTCAACTTCGTGTTGGAAAAATTAACTCTTCCTCCTTTTGAACCAGCAGCATCTTCAGAATTGCAATTTCTTTCCTGGAAAACAGTTTTCCTGTTGGCAATTACCTCAGCAAGAAGAGTTTCGGAGATACAGGCCCTCATGGCAGTACCTCCATTCCTCATTTTTCATCAGGACAGGGTTTCTTTAAGAACTAATCCTTCCTTTATGCCAAAAGTGATATCCAGGGTGTCTCTAAATCAAGCAATTCACCTGCCTACTTTCTTCCCCAATCCTCAAAATAAAGGGGAAAAGCTGCTGCACACTTTGGACATACACAGACAACTACGCTATTACTTGGACAGAACAAAGGCCAACAGAAAGTCTGACCAATTATTTGTAGCATACGCTCCTGGAGTGCAAGGAAAGGCAATTTCCAAACAAACATTTTCAAAATGGATTGGGCATTGCATCAGATTCTGTTACTATTTCCATGGAAAGGGTGTGCCAGCCAATATCAGGCCACACTCCACCAGAGCTACAGCCACCTCCACAGCCTTTCTAAGAGGGGTGGCTACAAAGGACATTCTAGAAGCTGCTACATGGAGCTCCGTGCATACATTTTCCAAGCACTACAACCTGCCTTTATATTCCAGATCCCGAGCAGGCTTTGCTTCGGCAGTCCTGCAGGGCATTTTAGCTACACCATCCTTATCTTAGAGCCTACCACCCCCAGCTTGGCTATGGTATTCAACCCATATGTAAGGACTGCAGTTGCATTCTTGAAGGACATAGTACAGTTTTGTACCTACCATAAATGTAGATGTCCGATAGATATGCAACTGCAGTCAGGTTTTCCCTCCCTCCTACCCCTCTGTGTATTGGGTCCACTTCCCCTCCCTTTATACTTAGCTGGAGATATCTGTTATGGTGTATCTGTTTATTGCTATTGTGTATGTCTGGAAATTTTATCTAGTTCTAAATTTAGCCTTCCTTGGAGGGCACCTGGCATCTGTGGCAAGAAACACTGAGGAAGATGGCGTCGGCTGATGCTTTTATACCCCAGCCGCTCTGACGTCGGGGAAGAGGCGACATCAGCCGACGCCGGACCCAGACTTTGGAATCCGGCCGACCGAGGGCTGCCTGAGGCAGGACAACCCATATGTAAGGACTGCAGTTGCATATCTATCGGACATCTACATTTATGGTAGGTAGAAAACTGTACTTTTCTGTTACTGCACATATATCTATTTTCTCCATACTGAGGAGTGCCTCGAGTGCGTGCATTTTGAGGTTTAGACTTCTGGCATTGAGTAGCATCACCCTCAGTTTTTTGTTTCTTGTGTTTTTTATGGAGGTGGGTTTATCTTTTGAGCCTTGCCTAAAAAAAGCACTACGGGGGTGGCAAGAGCCTTCACCAGTATTCAAAAGCCTAAGGGTGACTGGTGCAAGCCGTCTCTAGTGAAGCAGCGTGGCTTGTCGAGCATGTCATCCCAGGTGGACAGACACTGGATCCCCTTTGAATGATACCAGAAACTTAGCCAATTGTTGAAACTGATAATATTTTCTTTATACCATGGTATCGTTCTTGGTGAGGGCAGGATGCCACTCAGGGTCAGGGTCATACCGGCCTGGGCTATGTGATCAGAGAGCTCTTCCATGTCTCTTTTCATGTAGTCCAGGGAGGTACGGCTCGGGTCATTCACACCAACATGGACAATGACAAAGCTACTTGTTCTGGAGTGACCTGAGTGCTTGTGTTATGTGGTGGATCCTAGCACCCAACAGGCAGCTAACAGTAACCTTCTTCTTATTCAGCCTAGTGAGTGAGACATCAGTGTGCCTGACTATAGAGTCACCTATTACTAGTATGTTGGGTATGTTATTTTGCCTTAAGGGCGGTGATTGTGTGGCACACTGGTTTTGTGAAGTATGTGTTTCATGGGTTGTGTTTGGGGGTGGAGGTTGCTTGGATGTCTGCTTTGGAGGTCTCTTTGCTTTTGCAGATTTTTATTTAGAGCCTCCGACTATGTTTTCGTGTATTTGTGTGTTTTTTGCTGGTGCTGGTTTAATGGGTCTGTGTGAGACTGGTGGTCTGATGTCAGTATTTCCCTTCTCCTCTTGACTGTCTGATCCAGTCTTGGGTTGAGAGAGCTTAGCCTCCAGTTTGGAGGAATGATCACAAGTATTAAACTACTTGGGGAACTGCTATACCCTTATCATAGAAGGCTGTATTACATGTGCTGCATTTATTAATGTTACAGGATAACTACATGTAGTCCTACGTACAGACATAGGAAACCAGAGATACCCTTGTCATAGAAGGCTGTATTACATGTGCTGCATTTATTAATGTTACACAATAACTACATGTAGTCCTACTTACAGACATAGGAAACCAGAGATACCCTTATCATAGAAGGCTGTATTACATGTGCTGCATTTATTAATGTTACAGGATAACTACATGTAGTCCTACTTACAGACATAGGAAACCAGAGGTACCCTTATCATAGAAGGCTGTATTACATGCACTGTATTTATTAATATTACAGGATAACTACATGTAGTCCTACTTACAGACATAGGAAACCAGAGATACCCTTATCATAGAAGGCTGTATTACATGCACTGTATTTATTAATATTACAGGATAACTACATGTAGTCCTACTTACAGACATAGGAAACCACAGATACCCTTATCATAGCAGGCTGTATTACATGTGCTGCTTTTATTAATGTTACAGGATAACTACATGTAGTCCTACATACAGACATAAGAAACCAGAGATACCCTTATCATAGAAGGCTGTATTACATGCGCTGCATGTATTAATGTTACAGGATAACTGCATTTAGTCCTACTTATAAATGTATTGGACATGTTCTCCCATTACCAAAGTTGGTTGTATTTACCTTTCTTTTTCAATATAGATGGACTTGTCAAAGGTGATTATTTTTTCCTTCACACCCGAGTGATAAAGTGAAAGTAATTGAAGGAGACGTGAATGTTAGAAATATTTTGTCATGAGTGATATGCACACAAGGAAAAAGATGTGCAACAATGTTCACAGGACAGATTATTGCAGAAGGTAGTATAAACAAAATTATTTTTATACATTCAATAGAGTTTGCCTTTCTCTCTTTACAGTTTTTTGGTAAAAATGTGCAGCAGGTAATAGTGCACAGACGTTTTGAGTTGATGGGAGATAGATGACTCGAGGGGGAGTGGATATTAAAGCTATCTGAAGATGCTGACATTTGGGTTTGCCTCACTGCTTTAACTAACTTATAGGAATCTAATGCAACTTAATGGTATGTTTTATTTCACTGGAATGTATCTGTTGATGGCAAATTTTATATGGCCAGTTTTGAAGTGCCTGTTCAAGGTACCGTGGCATTGTCCTGGTGCTACCATGGAGTCATTCCTGTCCTGCACTTTTGTATCCTTCTATTATGCATGTAAATC
Source organism: Protopterus annectens (assembly GCF_019279795.1). Classification (NCBI taxonomy): domain Eukaryota; kingdom Metazoa; phylum Chordata; order Ceratodontiformes; family Protopteridae; genus Protopterus; species Protopterus annectens. The sequence goes on along the minus strand of NC_056744.1, from coordinate 1,723,128,560 downwards.
ATACCTCTCAACTATACAGATTTACACACAATGTGGAGATGTTGGCCTCATGTTTTGTCTGTTTTTTCATAAAATAGTGGTTTTCTGGCAAATTACTGGCAAGTTCTTAAAAACTGAAGTTCTAAAATAATGACAGACATTTAGGTTTCAGACTTCATATCCTTCAGAAAATTCACGCTAATGCAAAACTTGTCAGTCTATCAACTTTCTAAGTTTGTAATTGAATATTTTGAAATGGTCGCTATTTTTGGGCCTTTGTCCCCCTTTTATTTATGGCGTTGTCCAGATTTCTTGCTCTTAGATGTTGAGCGGTATGATGTAATGATGCTTTGGTGAGTCTAATTTTGAATGGCTGTGAAACTCTTTAGTCTTGGACTTGTGATCTTTTGTTATGCATTCCTTACTTTGTGTGTTGTCCATTCACTGACTAGAATTTGTAAGGTGCTTAAATTTTGTGCCTTCTTTTGTATATATTGTTATGCAGTGCATGGAAATTATTAAGTACATATTATAATAGGCGATCATGGCTATTATACAATGACTATCCATTAGCATTCAAAAACGAGCACACTGACTGGCCAGCCCAACCAGCGTGCCTGTTGTAAAGTCTACAGTATACCAGAGGAAAAAGGTCTGGTCACCAGGACTTCTTTCCGTTGGTATATTATTTCAGTTTTATTTTTATTTCTTAAAAAATAAAAATAAAATCTTTAGCCTCAACTCCGGACATACCAGAGAGGCAGCTTGGACAAAATACTAGGGAAATTGGGTACGTTATTTAAAATTAAACACACGTACCTGATATCCCATGTATTTCTTCCATGCTGTCTTTCTCATACCCCTAAACTGCCTTAAAGTTTCTTCCGTTTCAAAGCATTGATGTACTGGGTATGCATGGGAATGCAAGTTCCATACACATGCACAGTACATCAACACAAGGAAGCAGTATACTACCAGCTGCGGAAGAACAGTATTGCACCATTATACAAAGACATTATTTAAGAAAAGTAAGTATTTTTTTTCTTAAATATTGTCATTGTATAGTACGAGTAACCGACTCTGTGGTTATGGTATAATGAAATTTACCCACGGTTGGCTTTATTTAATCACTCGGGCTTCATCCTCGTGATTAAACAATGCCAACCGTGGGTAAATCTTCAGTATACCACACCGATGTCGTTGGTTATTGCTATAATACGCAACTCCATCATTGTTGTATTGCAGTATATTTTTTGGTTGGGTACAGATGTTCATCGTGTTACCCTGCTGCAGTCATCACACTTGGGTTATCCTGTCATCAGGCGGTCCCGCAGTCGGCCGGAATTCCAAAGTCTTGGTCCGGCATCGGTTGCTGTCACCTCTTCCCTGACGTCAGTGCGCCAGGGGTATATATAATGCAACCAACATATTTTCTTCAGTCTTTCTTGCCGCGCGGTGCCCGAAGCAGAAGCAGTTCGCAAGTGCCGGTCGGCCGACTCCTGAGATTTTCAAATTCAAATTTCAGACTGAAGTCTTCTATAAAGCTAAGTACCCCATTGGGGAAACTTTTCTTGCCTCAGACCGATGTCAGAAAAAGTTAACAATTGTATTTCTTGTGGGAAGCAAATACCTTATAAGGATTTTCATTCTTATTGCATACCTTGCCTAGGCCCAGACCACGACGTCACTTCTTGTCAGTTTTGTGTTAGGTTCAATAAGCGTACTATTAAAGGACGCTTTGATTTCGCACGACACTACTTCGGTAGGAAATTTAACTACACCATGCCGTCGGAGCAACCGACTACCGGCTTGCACAAAAAACGCAGGGATAAGGGCAGGCAGCCCAGGCCTAAGCCAGATTCCGAGGCCTCGGCTGATCCGGTCTCCGGTTCTCAGTGAGGCTCCGACGCAGCCCCTGACTACCACAGATCTGGAACCCGAGACCGCTACGGAAATTTTGACAGAATGTACCAGGCTGACGCAGCCTTTTACTTCAGGCCCTTCCAACGACTTTGCTTCAAAAGACGTCAGTGCTACAGAAACGCCATCGGTTTCTGAAGGCGTTTTCAGACCGATGACTCTCACCTTTAAAACGTTTTCTAAGTCAAAGACTCCTTCTAAATCTAAAAGGACTTTACTTCAGTCTCCTGTTCAAGGCCCTATGCCTAAGAAACAGATGCTCAAAATGGCTGAAGATTTGATTTCTTTAATCAGGGGTTCACAGCCCCCTCCTGACAAAAGGCCTAGACAAGAGGAAGATTTTGCTTCCTCTGAGCAAATGTCCATTTTTTAGACTCCTCTGAGGACCAAGACTATTCCTTCTCTCCTTATGAAGATTCTGATGCTGAGGACTCTATTCCCTCAGCTTCTCCTCCTGAAGACTACTCCTTTGGGGAAACTTTACACACTATGAGGGAACATTTTCACTGGGAAGGTCAAGACTACTCTGATTCAAAGAAAACGCTCAGAGAGTTTCTTTTACTCCTCCAACACAGACCACTTGCCATCCTACCGGTTTTGGACATTGTGGATGATGTCTATTTAGAATCCAGTTTCAACCCAGACTCTGTAGCGCCTGCTTCGGCTAAGCCTGACAGATACTACAGAGTGCCTGATTCCCACAAATTTCTTTACAAAAGCCCAGTAGCTGACCCAGAGACTATCTCCCAGGGTCCCAAGGGGGCTAAGGCTTCTATGGCTAAAAACCCAGTACCTTCTGAGAGGGATTCCAGAGCACTAGACAGGTAGGGGAAAAAGGTTTACACCTCAGCCACATTAGCTATGAGGGCACTGAATTGTCAATTTCATATGCTTGAGTATCAGCAATTTCTAATCTCTCAGTTAAAGCAAAGAATAACCACTCTCCCTCAACAATCTGAATTGAAAGAAGTACAGGATCTGTTGCACGCCACTGAGCAGGTGGGCAAACATACCTTACAATGTGGGTTTGATTCTTTGGAGGCCTCCTGCAGAGCAGCTGTCACTGGGTCTGTTATACGTAGGCATGCTTGGTTAAAGGAACAAACTTTGCCTGATCATGTTAAAGCAAAACTACTAGATGCTCCCTTACAGCAGGATGTTCTTTTTGGAGTTAAAGCAGAAGACGTTTTAAAGAAAATGGAAGATGAGGCAAAATCTATGCAGACTGTCAAAGATTTCTTACAAGTACAACCCCCTCGCTTCAGCAGAAACTGGCCAACAAAAAATTGGTCCTTTCCAGCCATTGACAGACCGCAGAGGGGTAAATACAGACGCCCAAGGGGCAGAGGACAACCACAAGCCCAGTATAAACCTCGCCAATGGGGCACTACAACACAGAAGGAAGGAGAAGACAGGTCTCAATCCACCAGAAGACAAACTCAATGACTTGCACCTCATGTGGCCAAGCAATACTCTCTTGGCAGCCCCCTTGGGGGGCAAACACGCATTTTTTGCAGACAACTGGCACATAGTCACAAAGGACAAATGGGTCCTAGACATAATTTTACGAGGATACAGATTCCACTTTCACACCTTGCCAATGAAAAGAGGAATGCCAAACCTGCCACAAAATCAATGGGCAGAGGCACAAAAGCAAATTACAGCTCTCATGGACATGAGAGCCATTCGACTGGTACCTACTCGAGAGCAAGGCCAAGGATTTTACTCAAGACTCTTTCTAGTGCCCAGAAAGGACAATGCCTGGAGACCAATTCTGGACATTTCAATTCTAAACACTTATTTACAAGTACCCAAATTCAAGATGCTAACACTACAGCAGCTACTTCCCATGTTGGGCAAGTAAGCATGGCTAGTAACGTTGGACCTCAAGGAGGCATACCTGCATGTCCCTATCAGACAAAGTTGCAGGAGATACCTCTGTTTCATTTCAGGTTCAACCCATTACCAATTCTCTGCACTGCCCTTTGGCTTATCTACTGCGCCCAGAGTTTTTGCAAAATGCCTGGCACCAGTAATTGCATACTGCAGACAAAGAGGAATTCAAATATATCCATACCTGGACGACTGCCTCATCCAAGCAGAAAGCAAAGACATTCTCTTACATCATCTGGCCTTTGTAAAGCATCTACTAAACTGCCTGGGGTACACAGTAAATGAAAAGAAGTCAAAACTAGTACCCTCACAAAAAAATGACATTCCTGGGTGCCAACTTGAATACAATGGCCCAGAAGGCTTATCTTACGCCAGACAAGCAAATACAACTGATTCAATATTTCAAGACAATGGCAACAAAGACCCAATTAACTGCAAGAAAAATTCTGCAGGCTTTGGGCTTCATGGCATCTTGCATACTAATAATATCATTTGCAAAGCTGCATATGAGGAAATTACAGTGGTACCTAAAAAGCGTATGGTCTCAACACAGCCACAGCTTGGACACAATGATATCTCTCATTCCCTGCCTACAACAGGAATTTCTATGGTGGTCACAGGCATGTCACCTCTCAAGGGTCAGCCTTTCACCTTGCCCCCAGCCAGGCAGACTGTCACAACAGATGCTTCAGACTACGCCTGGGGGGCACACATGGCAGGACAATGCATTCAAGGCCTATGGACTGTAGATCAAAGAAATCTGCACATAAATCAAAAAGAGATGCTAGCTGTACAGAAAGCTCTGACAGCCTTCAAGGATCTATTACATCCAGGACAACTTGCAATAAAGACTGACAACACCACAGTAATGTGGTACATAAACAAACAAGGGGGTACACATTCCCACCCTCTATACAGGCAAGCAATGATCTTATGGAACACAACTCTGGCCTACCAAGTCCAGTTACAAGCTCAATTCCTGCCAGGACAGAAGAACACATTGGCAAACGACCTCAGCAGAAACATCAAAGATCCCCACGAGTGGAAACTAGATCCACAAATATTTGCAATGATGACTCAAAAATTGGGCCTTCCAAACATAGACCTGTTTGCCAGTCCTCAAAACTACCAACTGACAAAATTTTGTACAAGGACATTCCACCATCAAGCTTGGAAAGTGGACTCTCTCTCTTTCAGTTGGAAAAACCTGACAGCATATGCCTTCCCTCCATTACCTCTCCTCACAAAGGTTCTTTTGAAGGTCAAAAAGGAGAGACCAGGACTGATTCTCATAGCCCCAGACTGGCCACGCCAGCACTGGTACCCGCTATTGAAAAATGTGGCCCACAGCCCACCATGGATATTGCCTCAAATACCTCATTTGCTCACACAACAAAACAAACAGATTCTTCACAGCCAGCTCAAAACTTTAAATCTGGCTGCATGGCAAATCAACTAAACATCCAACCAGCTCCTCTTTCACAAGTAGTTCTGGATGTTATTCTGGAAGCCAGGAGGCCAAGCACCAGGAAGGCTTATTCGGACAAATGGGAAAAGGTTTTGTGCCTGGAACCAAACTAAAGGCCAAGACACAATTCAGCCTCACATGCCTCACATTCTACAGTATTTAGCTGAGATGTTGCACAAAGGACTTTCCTTTTCCTCAATTAAAATCCATGCTTCAGCTATTTCAGCTCGCTACAACACGGATCAAACCTTTATTTTCACATCCTCTTCTAAGGCAGTTCCTCAGAGGGGTAAAAAACATTAGACCACCCAGGAGAGCTCCTACACCAACATGGGACCTCAACTTTGTTCTGGAAAAACTAACACTACCTCCCTTTGAACCAGCTTTCTCTGCAGATCTTCAGTTCCTATCATGGAATACTGCCCTGCTAATAGCAATAACTTCAGCTAGGAGAGTCTCAGAGCTACAGGCACTAATGGCAGTGGAACCTTTCCTCATTTTTCATCAAGACAGAGTTTCTCTATGAACTAATCCTTCCTTCCTTCCTTTATGCCTAAGGTGGTTTCCAGTGTAGCTTTAAATCAAACCATCCACTTACCCACCTTCTTCCCCAATCCACAGAACAAAGGTGAGAGATTCCTGCATTCCTTGGACATTCACAGGCAGCTTCGTTACTACTTGGACAAAACTAAGGCTTTCAGAAAAACTGACTAGCTCTTTGTATCCTATGCTACAGCTTCTCAAGGGAAGGCTATATCTAAGCAAACCATTTCTAAATGGATAGGTCATTGCATACGTTTCTGCTATACCCATCATGGGAAACCAGTTCCTGCTACCATTAGATCCCACTCTACCAGGGCAACAGCTACCTCTGCAGCCTTTCTCAGGGGGGTTCCAACCAAGGAAATTTTAGAAGCTGCAACTTGGAGTTCAGTACACACCTTTACCAAACACTGTCACTTACCTCTTACCTCCAGGGCGGGCTTCGCCACTGCAGTTCTGCAGGGCCTTATTGCCTCCACTAACCCTCTATGATACCTCCCCCCTACCTTAGCTTTGGGATTCAACCCAAGTGTGATGACTGCAGCAGGGTAACACGATGAACATAGTACAGTTTTGTACCTACCATAAATGTAGATGTTCGAGTGTTCACCCTGCTGCAGTCCAGGTTACCCTCCCTCCATCCCCTCTGATCTACTGGCAAAATCTCTTCTATGCCTTACTGATGTATTTGCTTACAGCTGAAGGGATTTTGTGTTGGTGCAGTGATCACTCCATTTGGTACTAATTCTGACCACCTTTTTGGGGGCACCTGACATCCTGGGCAAGAAAAATTGAAGAAAATGGCGTCTGTTGCATTATATATATACCCCTGGCGCACTGACGTCAGGGAAGAGGCGACAGCAACCGACGCCGGACCAAGACTTTGGAATTACGGCCGACTGCGGGACTGCCTGACGACAGGATAACCCAAGTGTGATGACTGCAGCAGGGTGAACTCTCGAACATCTACATTTATGGTAGGTACAAAACTGTACTTTTGTTTTGCACTTACTTGAAAAGCATTCTGTTGCAAAATGTATTTCTTTGCTTTGGATGTGGTCCAACCAAGCTTGCAAGGGAACATTAAGGCTTTATGTTCTACTTTTTCAGGGTTGTGAGCCCCTGCAAATTTGAATTTGTTGCAGGTTCATTTTTACTCGTGTCAGTGTTCCAGGAACTTTGGTACATTTTATATAATGCTGAAATTTTGGATGCATTAAGCTACATTTTTATGGTAGCTTTAATGCTGATGACTATTTGGTATTACTTTATAACCACCACGTAGTATGGACAGAGTAACCAAAATCACCAACCAGACCAAAAAGATACACTGCTCTCAGCTGGACAAAATACACTTGATTCTTGTGTAAAAACACCAGTTTATTCCAAGGTTAAAGTAAAAACTGATTAAGCGCTTTCATCTCAACCACTGGGACTTCATCAGAATCAATCGAGTATCATCAGCAGCACACTTGTTTACAGTATCATCAGCAGCACACTTGTTTACCTTAGTTAATTAGTCAAGATATCACCATTTGAAAATGTAAAGGTGCCATGTTCAAAATACACTCTTCACTGTTAAAATACACTATTACTATAAAATAACATTTAAAATCTGATGAGAAATTCAACTGAAATCAAGCCAATATTATTATCTAACCAGTGTATTTATACAATAGCCCTGTTATTTAATAGAGGCATCCATGAAATATATTCATTTATGCCAGGGATTTGTGTGGCATGTAACTTTATCAGCCATTTCAACTCCCTTTCTTCTATCTGGGATCTAGTGTCTCCACTTTTGGAATTTATTATAACACGTTCTAAAATTCCAAACCCATAGTTCTTAAAACTAGATCAAGTCAAAGAGTGTTTAAACAGGGCATTATTTTAGTTGCCCATCAAAATATGATATTGATGTTCATATATTCTACCACATAGGCACCTCTCCGTTTTGCTCACAAAAAAATGCTAGACAACCCAAACACTTTGCCATAGAAGAAAGGGAGTTGAAATGGCAGATAAAGTTACATACCACACAAATCACTGGCATAAATAATACTTGATTGATTCTGAGGAAGTCCCAGTGGTTGGGATGAATGCGCTTGATGTTTTTTTTTTTTTTTTAATTTTAACTTTGGAATAAATTAGTGTTTTTACACATGAATCCTAAATGTATTTTTTCCAGCTGACAGCAATGTATCTTTTTGGTCTGGTATCACTTTATAGCTGTGTTTCAGTTCAGAGTACTTGAATGTGTATGTTTCATTTATGCTGTAGCATCAGTTTTGCAGTACGTTTTATTTATATTTTTATTTCTATGTCTTTGTATACCTTGCTTTATTTTAGTGGAAGAGCTTAGGGGGGGTGACCTGTATAATAAAACTGATGCTGAAGTTGAAGTTAGTGGCATGAGATACGCAGTGGTCAGTATTAGTGGGCCAGAATGGAAATAAGGAGAGTGGAAGACTGGATTAGATAGTGGTGTGGGAGGTTGGAAGAGGCCCTTAGACGTTGGGGGGGGGGGGGTACATATTAAAAATGTGTGATCTGAAATTCTAAGAAAGTAATTCAAAACTGATGTCAAGGAATGAGGTGTATGCAAGCAGGTTCATTTAGTGTAGGATTGTAGGTGATCAAATGGGGATTTCTTTTGATGTGGTTAGCAAAGGTCAGGTTGAGGAGGTGGAATTCCACCCTGTGGGCCTCAGTTGCAAAAGGGATGTTCTGTTGTATTCATGGGAAACTGTTGTCTGGACAGATGTGGTGCCTGGATTGTGATACTCACAACTAGTTGGGGATTTCAGTTGCTCTGAGTTTGCTTGATAATGGTGAATAGAATCATTAATGCTGCCCTACAGCATGGTTGCAGATAGGATTGTGGCGCTTTATGTAATGGTAAAGCATTTACATTGGTCAGCAGGTGGCACTACTGGCCACAATGATCACAGCGGTTTACAGAATGTCATTGTTTTTATTGGGCGATGGTGAAGTTGTTTCTAACCATGTTAAACTGCAGTATACATTGTAGTTTTGGCAAAATACTATTTGTTATGGCTTTTTAAGCATCTTAGGTTTGTTGAATTGTAGATGTACGTGTTATTTTTAGGCTATTAAGAACTTTTTGTGATCCTTTCTGTGTGATGATAAAGGAGAAATTGTGATTAGGGTGTATGACTAGGTATTCATACATTTGTAGGGGTAAGTTTGTTGTCCCATAGATGTGCAAGATCTAATGATTTAATGTGAAAGATAATTCAGGGTTCCAAATATCATAGTCAAATTTCAAAAAGACAAATACTATGAGTTTGTGGGCATGTACATCAAATCTGTAAAAGCCTTTGTAGGCTATTTAACTCTGTAGTGGTGAAACCAGCAATTAATTGTGTAAGTGGTCATCTCAAGCTGCGGGACATCAGCTACAGGAGTTTGTGAACTAAGAGAGGAGAATGGGATGCAAAGAGACTTGTAAAACTCCTGTAAGAAGGACTGCAGCTTTGAAGTCTGTGTAACTAAGTTGTGCATTAGTCTGCTAAACATACCTCCCAACTGTACCAAATTACTCTGTTTTTACCGAGTTTTGGAGTCCAAATAATGAGTTGCCACAATTCCTGAGTGGCACCCCTTCATTTCTGACTTTTTCCCAGCTTTTTTTTTTTTAATTTTTTAAAAATTTTTTTGAGCTGACTTCACGTGAACGATGACATAGCTCTGTCAGCCTTACCAGCCTGTCGGAATTGACCTCTGCAAGTGGGAAGAATTTGGATGGTAACATTTATTTTTCTATTACTGCTGCTTCAGTGCTGCTTGAATTGGAGATCTGTGAGTGACTGCTTGATGGTAATATATTTATTATCTGGTCTATTTATTTGCGAGTTGGTAGTGAAGTTTTTCAAATCCAGACTACAAGTTGAATGGTAATTTATTTTATCTGGTTGAAATCCAGTGAATGGACTTGCAGTTGCTTTTTGAGGTAGTGAAGCTTTTCAAATCCAAACTGCTTATCTGGCTGAAATCCTGTGAACGGACTTGCAGTTGCTTTTTATAGCACTTACGTGAGCCATTGACTGCTTGAATGGTAATTTATTTTAAACGGACTTGCAGTTCTTGAGCTAGTGAAGCTTTTTATAATGCTTACGTGAATGGCTTTGTGCTTTGCTTTATTGAGAGAGTGGGTAAGGGAACGTTCAATGCAGTAAGGTGCACAGTGTACCCTTGAGAGGTATGGTAAAACATTCCCTGAGAAATACTGGGGAATGAATGTGTAGTGATGCTAAACTGAGAGGTAAAGGTACAATAGTTCATAGGTTTGATATGTTTAAACTAATATTTAAATGCACACTGTGCATGCGTTCTACAGTGACTAACTTGCTGGTCTCTGAAATGTAGATTTTGAACGGGGCGGTGTTATCAAGCGACCTTCCGGTCAGCAGCACTTCCTCACAGGGTTCACAGAGAGTGGGTGAAAACTTTAGGAAGAATCCTGGGAAGTTAGGTTTTGTAATTGTAAAATGAGAGAAAAGATGCTGTTGTAAAAAAAGCTAACAGGATACTGCATGGACAGTTAATGCTTGTGTCTTATTTCTTTCTTTGATCATTATATTTTAATGTGTTGTTTCCTTTGTCTTCTGAAGATACCGGTTTCTAAGTCCCTGCATTTTCTTTTTTATTAGTATTTATCTTTGACAGCACTATAGGCAGTGGAATATAAAACATAAACCAACATAAACTAATGCTATTGCAAAAGTTTTTTTTCTTTTCTTTTTTTTTTTTATGTGATGGCAGCGGACTTTGTCACCTGAATGAAATTTGGCACTTTAATGCTGGAGCCGTGGCATTAGTACCGGAAGATGTGGCTTAAAAATCTTTCTGTGGTTAAGTTCTGATGTTGTTGCTCCTGACCTGAATGCCCTGGTGCATACAAATTTCCCTCATGTTAAGGGACTGAGATCAAGATTAAACAGTGTTGCTACATGTATGATGAGAAAAGAATAAACAATGGATTTCTCTCCATAGAAAAAGTTGAATTGGGAAGTAATATATCCCCAATATTGTGTAGTATTTCTGATTTAAGTGCATTGTCTAAGATTTTTAGTCTTCAGGGAAACCTATTTTATGCAAATTCTGTATCTCAAACTCCACTGAAAGGTGGAAGAAAATATTATCTCTTGCTTTAAAATAATGAAGAGCGATATGGAGAAATGTGGAATGTGTTTAAACAACCAGAGCTCTACATCACTGTAGACGGTAAGTACAATAAACATAGTTGTGATAGCTTATAAAATATGCAAGAGGAAAATGGCACACCTCTTTTAAGAATATAAAGAATATAATTTTGGGCAAAGAATATTTCCTGTCTGGTGGTATCCATGATTTATAAAATGTGATTTATAAAATTTGAGGGCTTTTCTTTTCTAGGCAGCTGAGTTTTTTTTTACAGTTTGTTTAAATGGTAAAGTACCTTTGGCAGGGACATTATAGAGAGCACATTAGCAATGTAGGTTAAGTGGCTGTTAAATAAGATTTGAAATAAGGTCAATAGGCAGCATGCTGACTTGATAGAGAATGTGCTGGTGTTTCAGTTTAGGAGATAAGCACATGAATACACAGACACTGTTAAGACTTGCAATTTGAGTGTATTTCTGAGTCACTTATTATAGACAGGATGTAGTATAACGTTTATATCGGCGTTTTGTCTCCTTTTGTGTTTGTTGGAGTTAGTGGATTGTTTTCATTTCACTTTACTATAATTTGCTGATATAATTATATTTCACAGAGCATGTAAGTAAAACTGTTTGAAGCTTTAAATTTGAATCCAGAGATCTTTTCTGTAGGAATGCCTATTGGGAGGGGATTTGCACTGTTGTGGTTTGCTTTGCAACTTTATTTTATTTGTATAGTCAGCAGCATCATTTTTGACTTTGAGTATTTATACATGCCTCACCATCTATTGCCTATGTGCACCTTAACCCTAATATTTCTTTTTGTTTGTTGTATTATGATTGTACTAAAAAAAATCACTTTTTTCCTTAAGATTTTTTGCTGTTTGACCCAAGTTATGCTTCAAAGGGACCCCTGGACTAATCCAACTACATGGTTAGCAAGTAAATATTGCCCCCATAAGTAAATAAGTTAGTCATTGGTGAAAGCAGTCCATGTTGTTTTAATATAATGTTTTTGTGGATTATTTCAAAATGGTGTTTAACAGACCAAAGTTAAAGCAGATGATTAAGGCAGTGATCTGTTATCAAGCTGCTTCCAGTAGTCCAGGCTTGGAGTCTATCAGAATCACTTTGCCTGCTGTGCAAATCTGAGCAAGTCAGTTAATCAGACAGTGCTCTGGGACATTTGTGAAACTGGCCTATGCTCTTCATTGGTCTCCTGGGGTACATGCCTCATATTTATTTATGAACTAAGGTATTGGTGCAGAGGACAAAGTGGTCTGTTAGCAGAATTCAGAGATGCTGTTAAAGAAAAGAGTAAACCTCCAAGTACTGAACCTTACAGGACTCCGGTCAGTAGTGGTAGAGAGATGAGTGGTGGCTACAGGTACTCAGGCTCAACCCTGTAGGTACAGGTAAAAAGAACCTAAAGTCCCCAGCCACCACCACTTGTGAATTTATGCCTCATATTTTTGTTCTGTTCCTCATAAAAATCTGTATTTTTTAGGATTTTTGTGCCAAATCATTGAAGGATTAAATTCACTAAATAATGACAGGCGTTTGAATTTCAGACTTCATGTTCTTCAGAAAGTAAATGGTAACACAAAACCTTTTATTCTACCAATTTTCTAAGTTTATAAGATCAGTATTTGAAATCTGTCCCTATTTTGGGGTTGTATTCTCCTAATATTGGCTTTGTCCAGTTTCTTTTTGTCTTAAGAGGTTGAAAGCTATGGCAAGAAGTGAGAACTGAATTAACTAAACAATGGCCATTTAAGTTTCAGTCTTCTATTTTTCAGGAAAATGCTGATTTGGCATAGTGGTATGTTGCTTTGACTGTAGTGCACAGGGTCCTGGGTTCAAGACTTGGCAGTAAAATGCATGGCAGTAACACAACATTTTATTCTAGCAACTTTACAAAATTATTCAAGCAATGTTTAAAATGTGCCCCTGTTTTTTGTCCTTTTGCCCCCCCCCCCAAAAAAAAAAAATCGGAAATGGAAAATAAGTGTGAGAAATTATACAAGAGCCTATGGCTTACACTACTGTCATTCTATTTATATATATATATATATATATATGTGCCATTATTGGTTCATGCATTTTGTTTCATTGCCTACTGGAAAATTGTTCAAACAATAAATTTAAAATGCGTTCCAAGTCTAATAAGTGTGCTGTATTTTACAAGGAATATCATTTAATAAAGTCAGGAAGGTGTATCAAAGAACACATGTATGTTTCTTGTTTTGTGTGCAAGGGGTTATGATTTGAAAACAGCCCAAAGGTAATGTATTTTCTTTGGATGTGGTGTAGGTTTCAATGCTGTTTCAATGAATGTGAGTTTCAAGGGCAGAGAAGTTTTAATGCTAAGTCTATTTTCATTGTGAGACAGTATTGCTTTGTTTAGCAGATGTCTATTAGTATTTGTGCATTGTGCTATAAAATGTAAAAATAAAATCCAAATAATCATTGTAGAAGTAAAGCAGTATGCACACATTAGTGTTTATGGTAAAAGGGGCAAAATAGCCAGGTAATGGGACATTGGAATGGCTGCCCGAGGACTCTGGTGCCATATTTTGGTTGTCTGTTCTTCAGTTTGCATTTGAAAGTGGGTATCCCACAGTTCCATTGGAATAGGAGGGTTTCATAATTATGTATGCAAATTTTGTGTTAATCAGTGTTCATATTTGGAACTATTTGTTATGGGCCTTCTCCAGATTTTTGATGTTTCCAGGTTGAGAGGTATGCTGTTAAATGTTTAACCCCTAGATGGGCAAAACTAGTTTGCTTTTATTTTTAGCTCTTGCTGGCATTAACATTTGACTTCTAACTATTCCTGATGGCTGACCTTTTTATATATGCTACTTTATGATTTTTTGCACCATGACAGTGTTTGTTATACCTGCACTTTCTATTGGACTACTATTTTAACCATATTGTAGTTTTACTTTGAATAGGAACATTAGAGGCAAGCAATCATAGGGAAATAAGATGACAGCCATATGCACCTTTAAAAAGACCCTCTTCAAGCACTTAATGATGATGACCACCACTGTATATGATAACTTTGGTGTAAATTTCTCTGCTCATCCAGTCCTCAAGACTAGCTTTAAGGATAACCAAAGTGTCAAAGGAAAAATATACTTTAAAAATTATCAAAACACGGTAGGTTCAGGTTAAGGCACTTTAATCTTGCAGCAAGGAGACAAAAACGTGCTAATACAGAGTTTGTCTAACCAGAAACAGGAAATACATTCATTTTTATAGGTTATCAAATTAATCCTGTCCTACTATGCTGACGTAACAGATTACCACCTTTTCATCATCGTCTGCTGACCATCTTTCCCATGAATTTTTGCTGATTTAAACAATTTTTATGTGAAACTTCCTGAGGAAAACAACATGGCCTTGGTTACTTTCAGTTAGATACTTGTTATGTTACATTCAAGATACTACGGCTAAATCAAGCACAATGCTAGCAGTTCATTTCTCTAAGAATCCTTTGTCTACTTTATCTCTAAATGACTGCAGCTGCAGAGGTTCCCATCTTCTGGACAAGGCTGTTTGTCTAGAATCATTACATTTATAATATAAGCTATTGTTCATTCATATACTTCTGACCTAGCAGATAAACACCTGCTTCTCAAGTACATTTCCACAAGGCATAAACAAGAATATTGCTGTGCTAGCAGTTACTAGGTCAGAGGGCAACTTGCAAGTTTCAGAAAACATGCTGCAGTTTTCAAAAAGCATCTTTTTCAGTCTCATATGAAACTCAATTTGTATAAAACACAGTGCATGAAAAACAGAATGAAAAGTATATTAAAAACACTTGATTTTTAATTTGGCATTAAGCATGCACACATTAATACATATTTTTCTAACATCTCCCTCCTGTTAATACTTTTTATTCTATTTTCAAAAAAGAATAAACAGCTTGCTTCTTTTCCTAACCTCTTCCATTCAGGATTTGCAGTTAGTCATTCAGTTTCGCATTCTAGCAGTTCTTCAAATTCAGTACTTTGATACATAGTCTCAGATATGGATATATCTATGAATTTTTTAATTAATCTCTTCATGCAGGGGATTCCGCAACAAATACAAACTCCTATTAGGAGTAATCCTACCCCAATAGCAATCAATATGTTCATAAAAATGGAGCCCCACCCCCCGAAGGCATTCTGGGAAAAACTCTGTCAGAGGGTTTGGGCCTGGTTTGGTCATGGCCGACACTTGTTGAATTACCTTGAGATGATCATTAATCTCATGCTGATGGTCAGGAATAAACGCACAGCATTCTTCTTTGATTAAAGCGCAAGTTCCGCCTCTCACCGCTAGGGTGAAGTCAAGAGCCATTCGGTTTTGGAGCACTACAGTTCTCATGGCATTCTGTTCATCAGTTATCAGTTCAAGAGCAGAAAAAGTCGCATTACTCGTTATTTCGAGAAGTTTGGACAGTTTTTGCAGCTCCCATATTGATTTAACTCCGCCATACATGGGTGATATACCTGCCCAGGATGTAACAGATTCACTCAAGTCAATGTGAACAAGTTTGGTTCCCATATTACGATGGTCTTTCCACCCTGCTTCGATTCGTCCCACTGGATTCTCAGGTTTCTTAACAGTCTTTTTGGTTACGTCTCGAGTATTTCGAATACTCCCCTGAGGCAAAGCTGCAGTGTGTCGGATGGCCGGAACCAGGTATCCCAAAAAACAACTGCCAGACCAATTCTCAGGTAACCATTTATATGCCTTTTTACCACATACAAAATAACAGTCTTCTACCTTAGTTATTACTTTGTTACGAAATGACTGCCCTGCATGAAACATTTTCCTATCTATTACTGATAACTGTTTAAAAAGTACAGGATTGTGTTATACCTGATCAAGAGTCTTATGCATAGATTTCAAAAATGAGTCATAATCTGTACTACAAGAGCCACTTAAATCATTTGGTTTTCTATAACATTTATATTGTACTGTAACGTTGCATTTACTCCATCCAACTTGGATGGTATCATTTTTATAGAAACATAAAATTCCTTTTTGTGTCACAGGCAAATGCAGTATTACCTTATCTTGTGCTTTAATAGCAACTGTGTCAAAAACCAGATTTTCCCAGGTCTTGTTGACCCCTAGGGGGATAGCAGTCATTAATAAACCCCCGTATGCTGTTGGTATGGCCGTACAGACCCAGCAGTTCAAAACATTAAAAGTCTCTGCGTACACACGTGTAATTGTCTGATAAGTGTTAAAGTTCGGATGCCAGTCTATGTTTGATTCATTATGTCTAATCAGTTCAACCTTTGTGGCAGGAAAAAGGAACGGCCACAACAAAAAGAACAGTCCTATAAGTTTTCTGAGGTTGCTCAATGTCTCTACTCACTCTGTACCTGGCCATTTTGTTCTTGTTGTGCAACAGTAACAAAGTTTTTGTCCAGTTCAAAGTTTTTAACCAGTTTACAGTGTGTCAAATGAATCCAGGAAGCTCGCTCTGCGATCTTGACTGCAGTGGGTGTTGACAATAGTACTTGGTACGGACCTTCCCACTTCAGAGAACTCCAATTTTTCCGCTTCACAATCTTCACTCAGACCCAGGTGCCTGGGGCTACTGGTGCTTCCGATTTCGGTTGCTCTTTATCTGAAACAGAATTTAACTGCAAAAGTTTGTTATTCAAAAATCGCCTCATATATCCTGCAAGTGAACTGTCAGCCTCCTGCTCTGTAGACATGAGAGGTTTCCACTGAGGTGTATAATATATCCTCCCAAACAAAGTTTCAAAAGGAGTTAATCCCTTTACATTTGGAGCAGTTCTCATACTCAACAGTGCTAAAGGCAAACAGTGCACCCAGGTTTTCTGTGTCTCTTCTATCAACTTCCTAAGTTTGTTCTTCAATACCCCGTTATGCCTGTCTACTAGCCCTGCAGATTGGGGGTGATACGCGCAGTGGTGCTTTAATGATATCCCAAAATAACGACTGAGTTGCTGGATCATTTGGTTCATGAAATGTGTCCCGTTATCACTATAAATCTTTTCCGGTATGCCAAATCTGGGTATAATTTCTTTAACAAGGACCTTTGCAACAGTAGCTGCATCTGGATTTTTAGTTGGAAATGCTTCTACCCATTTGGAAAACATGTCTATAATAACAAGGCAATACTTCTTATTTTCACATTTATTCAATTCTATGAAATCCATACAAATAGTATGGAACGGATATGGTGGTGTAGGAAAATTCCCTTGCTTAGGCTTCAACGCCCCTTGTGCATGATGCTTGTTACAAACATGGCATGCTGCACAAAAATTTTTTGGTTGTAAACACTCTATTCACTAACTGTACCATCCCCCCTGTTGAGACATGGCTCTGCCCATGGCTCAAAAACGCTGCATATCTAAACAAATTAGATGGCAAAATTGGTTTCCTTTCCTTGGAGATGTACAGTCCCTTTTTGAGGATTGCTCCTCGTTTTATCCACTTTTGTTTCTCAATATTTGTAGTAAGTGTCTGCTTTGTTTTTAACATTTCTAAATCTAAAGTCTCTGAGGGTTGTAATTCCTCACTCAAAAGAAAAGTTTCTGTGGCTGAGGCTGCCTGCTTCGCAGCTGTATCAGCCCATGCATTACCTTTTGAAATTCTATCCTGTTGCTTCGTATGAGCTACGCATTTGCAAATAGCTGCTTTTTTAGGTAACTGAATTGAATCTAACAAGTCTAAAATAAGTTGCGCACGATTGATCGGTTTACCAGTAGATGTTATCATTCCTCTATTTTTCCACTGTTGTGCAAAAACATGTACAGTAGAAAAAGCATACTGACTGTCAGTATAAATGTTCACTTTCTTACCTTTTGCTAAGGTACATGCCCTTGTTAAGGCAATCAATTCTGCTGCTTGTGCAGATAAGTTGTGTGGTAAAGATTTTGCTTCTAAAGTTTCAGTATCAGAAACAACTGCATATCCCACTAGGTTCTGTCCTGTAGGACCCCTCCTGCATGAGCCATCCACGTAGTATGTCACCTCGGCATCATCCAAGGGAACATCCGTAAGGTCTTGTCTAGGTAATGTCTTTTGCTCAATCTCCTGCAGGCAGCAGTGTGGTTTGCCATCTGCAGGGGTTGGAATCAAAGTTGACGGATTCAAAGTTGTGCATCGTTCAATTGTCATATGAGGTTGGCTCAACAGTATGGTCATACAGGAAAGATGCCTAGCTGGAGAAAGATATGCTACTTTTTCTTGCAGTAAAATAATTGCGACTGCATGAGGCACTCTCAATGTGAGAGGGTGGAATAACACTACTGAGGCTGAAGCCTGCACTGCCATTGCAGCTGCTACTACTGCTTGTACACAGTGGGGCAGAGATCGCGCCACTGGGTCTAACTGTGATGAATAGTAAGCTCTGGGGCGTTGTTTGTCCCCATGTTGCTGTGTCAATACTGATGTCCTATAACCTTGCTTACAATCTACAGTTTGAATAAACTGCTTGTTATAGTTTGGTAATCCTAAAACTAAGGATGATGCTATCAATTGTTTCAAGTTACATAAAACTGCTTCTGCTTCAGGTGTCCATTGTAATATATCTTGTGCTGCCATTGGCTTCTTAAATATTAAATCGACCAGTGGAGCAGATTCCAAAGCATAGTTTGGTATCCAACTCCGGCAAAAATTAGTAATTCCCAGGAAGGACATCATTTCCTTCTTGGTAGTTGGTCTAGGTGCTTGTACAATTGCTGTTTTTCTGTCTTCATCTAGTATTCTACCTTCTTTGGTTATTACATATCCCAAGTACTTAACTTGTTTTCTCCAAAGCTGTAACTTGTTTACTTTGTGACCTTGAGTAGCTAAAAATTGTAATAAAGCTATTGTGTCCTCCTTGCATTCTTGCTGGGTGGGGGCTACCAGCAGAATGTCTACATAAAGTAGAATCTGACTACCTTTTGGTGGGATAAATCCCACCAGGTTGCTTGCCATTTCCTGTGCAAATATTGTTGGACTTTCACAATATCCCTGTGGTAATCTGGTATATGTATACCACTTTCCCTGAAATGTAAACGCAAACCAATATTGGCTGTCAGGGTGTATCGGTATTGAGAAAAATGCATTACTAATATATACCACTGAAAAATATTTCTGTTCTAGCTTTAAATCATTCAATAAGGTGTGTGGATCTGGCACCATTGGTGCCCTGGGTATAACTGCATTATTTACAGCTTGTAAGTCTTGGACCATACGCCATTCCCCGTTTGCTTTCTTGACAGGAAATAAAGGTGTATTACATGGTGAATCAGGAGATTCTATTAAGACTCCTTCCTTAAGTAAGGCTGCTATGATAGGCTTGATTCCTACCTCTGCATCCTTTCTCAAGGGATACTGTCTTTTCTGGGGTCTAAATGCTCTCTTTGGCGTTATGGTAACTGGTCCTGCTCTTCGTATAAGTCCTACATCTGATTTCCCTGCTGACCAGAGAGTCTCTGGTATGTCTCGCAAGGCTTTTTCCTCTTCTTCCAATAAGAGTAATACTCAGCTATTCTCACCAGCCTGTGAGTGTACAGCTGGGTGTGTCTGTGTAATCCAGTTCAATTTCTGTTTCTGTACTCCTTGTTCGGAGAGCTCTAATTCTGTCTGCTTTTCCCACCTTCTGACTTTTTCACCTAAGTCTGCCCATTTTAAAGTTTTGTTCTTAGTTAAACTAACATGTGGCAGTAGATTATATTTGTAACGTGCTAAAAATTCCTGGGGCAGTGAACAGCTTGCTACACTGTTCCCTTCTGCATCCCAGTACAAGTTTTGCAACACTAGCATGTTTGCTTGGTTCTGAAACAATTCTTGTTCATAATCTTTATTAGGTCCTGGTCTATTACAGTAATATAGAGTACAATGCAATAAATGCTGTTTGTCAATGTCGAGGGAGGGGAACTTGCTGATGGCTACATTCATCAGTTCTTCAGTTACGGCCCCTGGATCAGTCGTAACCAAGTCCTGGCTGTACCAATAATACATTTCACCCTCCGGTCGCACTGTAAAAGTGTCCATTTGTCGCTGTGCTTCCATACCCTGCATGGTTGGAACTACGGCTATGCCAAATATCTGCATCAAATCTCTACACAAAAGATTTACTGGGCATTTTGCAGAAACTACAATCTTACTTTTCTGAGTCATCCCTGAAACGGGGTCTGTTATTGTTATGTCATGGGAGAGTGGCTCCCAATACAGCTGTCCATTGGCTGCTTTCACTAGTATATAATCTGGTGATTCTGTATCTTCTGGTAGCTTGGAAGGGTGTATCAGGGTCCGTGAAGCCCCTGAGTCACACAAAGATTTAACTTCCGGTTTTGTGTCTGCTAAGTAAAGCTCTAAGCTCAAAAGAGCTAGGTCCAAAATTTCATTTTCTTCTATGTCTGTGTATTCATATACATCCTCTACCCCTACTATTATATTTGTGCTTACTTTTTCTTGCTTACTCTCTTCCAATGATTCCTGACTATCATATAGTCATTCCTCATCCTCCTTTTCTTCTGTAGTCGCCTTCTTGTTTAACCTACAATCCCTTGCTAAATGTCCTTTTTTCCCGCACTTAAAACATTCACCCTTTTTCTTTCTTTCCTCGAAATCTTCTGATCGTTCGTTTATTTCCCTGGGTATTTTTCATACCCTTTTTCCCAGTTTGGACTACAAACACTTCTGACCCATCTTCTGCAGAAAATACTTGAGTTTTCTTTTTCTTTTTCTTTTTACTATTAAAATGTCTTTCTGCATGTCTAGCATATTCAAGTAATGGCTGTAATCTACTTGTTCGATGATCTACCATGTGCTTCGTAATAAAGCTACTAATGAGAGTTATACTACCCTTCAAGAATGCGTTCTTTAACTGTTGTTCATATGAGGAGTCATGTGTCTGGTTTTCTGGTATCTGCATTCCGCAGTGATTATTAAAACACTCTTAACAGTCTAGCATAATATCTATCAACTGTTTCACCTTCCTGTTGAATGCATTGATTAATGCAAGTCCAATCAGCCCTAGGCTTCCACTTTTCAGAGATTCGGACCTTTCACTCTGCCATCCAGTTCTGCATTAGTGTGTGGGAGTGGTCTAAGTTGTACGTCACGAGGATTCCAGTCGCCACTGATCATGTGCCAGTCTGGAAACACCTGCTTCTCAAGTACATTTCCACAAGGCATAAACAAGAATATTGCTGTGCTAGCAGTTACTAGGTCAGAGGGCAACTTGCAAGTTTCAGAAAGCATGCTGCAGTTTTCAAAAAGCATCTTTTTCAGTGTCATATGAAACTCAATTTGTATAAAACACAGTGCATGAAAAATAGAATGAAAAGCATATTAAAAACACTTGATTATTAATTTGGCATTAAGCATACACACATTAATACATATTTTTCTAACACAAAGTAGTGCTTTGACCTGTAGTGGTAATGTAATCCATTGACTCAGAATGCCTCTGTATGAAGTTATGGTCCTATTTCAAAGGCCATGCATCAGTGTTTTAAAACTGCACCTGTGAAATCATGCTTGTCAAAGTTACTCTAGAGGAAGTCTGCAGTTGAATCTAGTTCTGTTAAGATATTTAATGTTGGATGGAAACCATGTTAGACATTTGTTAGGATTCTGATGAGTTAGATGTGTGTATAAATTGGCTGTAGATTAGTTCTAGTAGGAGTCTGATGTGTAATGTTATGATGTGTTTTTGTGTGCAGGGTACAAAATTCCTCCTGAGAAACTGTTGTTGCTGCTTAAAGATGCTCATGATAAACTGTTAAATGATGGCGTAGAGGGTGACAACACAGAACAGAAGGCGAATCCTGAAGATGAGCTCAACAGTAAGTGAAAACTTTATTAATGATATTTTTTATGAATTTGCTTTCTACTGATATTGATAGTTTTTGAGGAAAATGAGAGAAAATTCATAGTGGAAGACTCAAGGTAAGATGGTCAGTAAGGGTTGTGGTCATTTGTTAAATGCATTTCAGTAAAGTTTAATTTTTAGTGTAAGCAAGTCAGTCACAATTGTGGTATTACTGAACTGAAAGGCAGTGGATTTTTATGGAAGACTTGATGATACAGTGAACAAGAGTTTGTTTTTTGAGCAGTTTCTCATAAAATATTCAGACTTTGGACTCTGTAAGCAGTTTTAAAACAATGTCTTTAATAGAATTTCTCACAGTAGACAAGGTTACTTATACATCATAACTTTCAGTGTTTTTTTAACCCTTCAGTTCAGGGTGTTAAAGTTTACTAGAGTTTAATGTAACATCGGTCTTGGTGCATGAATGTGGATATGAGGATGCAGCAGAGGTAATATTCATGTATTGATTAAGTTAAGAATGTACTCCTCGATTCAAAACAATGCATTAATCTATAAAAGGGATTTGATTTGACTATTCTCATGAGAAAGTGGGGAATATTAACGGTATAAAAAGATAATTAGAGTGTTAACTACAAGAATGGATCATTTAATTGCATGGTCACTGTTCTGTATCTCTGTAGTGTATGAAGTATATGGGTTTAATCTGAATAATAATCAGTAATTCATAGAATCATAAAAAGAAGCTGTGAAGTAACACATCCCATCCTTTACTGCTGCGTAGAAAGGTTGACTTAAATGTGTACCTGTGCAGTCATGCTAACTGGATAAAGGATAGTGATGTACATTCTAGATAAGTTTGACAGTGTCTATATGGCCCCACAAGTACTCCCAATGCAACTGCAGGAATGTGAGGCTTCACATTCATTATAATGCAGGAATCTTTTGTTATCCAGCCCTCTAATCTCTGTAACCCACCATACCCTACCTTGCTATACTGAATCACTTGATTATGGACATCAGCATAACATGGTACTCCTTACCTTATTACAGTGCTTTTTACACAGCTGCAAGTTTAACATACAATACCATATCTTGTTATATTAGACCCGCATATTTATACAGGTCAAAGCCTTACCCTCCATACAGTACTTTGCTACACTGAATCACTTAACAGAGCTGAAAGCCTAACCCATCAATGCCATATCCTGTTATATTAGACCCACGTATTTATACAGGTGAAAGCCTTACCCTCCATGCAGTACTTTGCTACACTGAATCACATAACAGAGCTGAAAGCCTAACCCATCAATGCCTGTCTTGCTGTAATAATTTTTTTATTTACACAGATGAAAGCGAAACCCAGCATACCCTGCCTTTCATCCATCTAGCCATACCAAACTTCTGTAGTAACCATGTGAACAACTGCCACAGTCCATAGAGTTTACTAGGCAAGTAAAGAATGGAATAGATTGCCAGGCCTGTTTTCCAAATCATTCACTTAATCACATAAACAACAACATACACCAGCTGCACACATGCACAAGTAGACACAAACACACACACCCACGCATGCACAAATGCACATGCAAATGTATGCACAAATGCGCACACACACACACACACACACACACACACACACACACACACACACACACACACACACACACACACACACACTATCTGCTTACATAGGGATAATTTAGAGTCCCCAATTTGCCGAGTGCATGTCTTTGGGAGGCTTGAGGAAATTAGAGTACCGATTTAAAAAATAAAATGTGAACACAGGGAAGACTTGCAGGGTCTGAACAGAAGGCACCCCAGCTAAGAATCAAACCAGAGAACCTCTTGCTGTGCAGGAACACTGCTTCTCCCTACACCACTGTGCTGCTCATACCCTACCACTTGATGATCATTTGTCTAAATGTATAAAATCCTAACCCACCTTTTCCTTACCTTCTTCTGTATTAAATCATTGTTTAGACAGATAAAAGCCTAACCCACCACCTCCACTTTTCTGTACTTGCATTTTTCCTCTGTCTTCTTACTGTCAAACTTACAACACCCTTACCTTTGGCTATTTATTCCCGAATAGTTGATAGTACCCACGGATGGCTCTTGATCCATTGCTGGGGATATCATACAGGCAGACATGGAGCTGATTTTATCCTCACCAGCTTCCCCAATATGAATGTATTTCTGTTAGGCCTTAACAGTGCCTCTGCTGGCTGGTGTGAGCACCTACATCAACAAAGGGTATCAGATGGCAAAACAGCATCGGACACTAACTAGCCTCCCCCTGCCTAAACTCTGCTTTTTCAGTGGCCTTTTTGAACTAGGGTCATCTAGCCCATAGTTGGGGCTTTGTCTTGTATGCCTCATAGCCAGACTGACCCACCATCCCTATGAATTGCTTGTCTGTACAGATGAAGTTGTTCTTAATCATACTCCATGTTGTTACAATGAACTGAGCATTTGCACTGCTTATACTTGCCAGGCTGCAAATTAAGATGCGATGTTACATGCTTTAACATCAATGTATGTATACAAACTCCTAGCATCTGTGTTGCATGCTTTAACAACAGTGTATGTATACAAACTCCTGGCATCAGTGTTACATGCTTTAACAACAGTGTATGTATACAAACTCCTGGGGTCAGTGTTACATGCTTTAACAACAGTGTATGTATACAAACTCCTGGGGTCAGTGTTACATGCTTTAACAACAATGTATGTATACAAACTCCTAGCATCAGTGCTTGAAGAACAGCAGAAAGGTTTGGATAAAATGGCTGTGATAGTAGCATTGCACTTAACGTTACCACCAGGTGTGTGCAGTCCTTATGCCATGGACCCCTTAGATCATTGCATGCGTGCCAATGTGAAGACCAGCTTTTGCACTGGTGTTCAGTATTTCTGTTGCATGCAGTTTGGCAACTTTTTGAATCCTACGGAGCCTTTGTAATACATGGAATACCGTTGTTATACTCCTGAAGGTGAGACAATGATGTTGTGATAATTGTGTGTTCGTACATAAGAACCTCAAGGTTGGTAAATGTAAGGCTTGCAGTTAAGAACTTAATGCTAAACAACTTTTACCCTTTCTCATTAAAAGATGGGCAGAGACATGGTCACACACCTACATAACACCCACATAGCTTTAAAAAAAATGAACCAATAATTTTAAAGTCAGCCTCAATGAGATAACTCCTCTTTTATACTAATGCTTGTTAATTTCTGTTCACAAGAAGCCTTAGGCAGAACAGGAAAGGTTCAAGGTTTGGAGTTTTTCCTTTGTCATCTCATAATCACCTAATGACCTAAATGGGAACACGGTTTACTATTCACATACCACTGCTACAAAAAGAAGGACGGAGTGTGGGTGACCTCATAACTGGGATAATGACCTTTCAATTATGTGGTTGTTTATCTTATATTATTGGTGATAACAAGAGCTCAAGAATATGAATTGTTTTCACTTATCTGCTGAGGGCGATGGCACACCATTCAAATGCAGATTTATGTACAAGTTGGGTTTTACCAATTATAAAACAAAACCAGACAACAGAAAACCAAATTAAGTGGTTGTCTATGCCCCCCCCACACACACCCAATGTGGTGGGCTGTGCCCCTACCCCCCTGACTATATATACTAACACCAGGATCGCACTAAAGTGGGGAAAAAGACATCTACCTTTGACTTGCCTTAGAGTACTACTTGTCAGTGAAATGAGTTTTAGGTGAAATTAACATTCAGTGAAATGAACTTTAGGTATTTGGTCTCGGTGAAATGGGTGGTAATGAAATGGTCTTTCAGTGAAGTGATATGAATCCAGGAGAAACATATGTTTGGCTTCCAAGTATGCAGTAAAGTCTGGAAGATTTAGGATTTTTGCTTTGAAGTATTTTCTTAGATATTTCATACCCCAAGCAGGCTCCAAAGATTTTTTTGTCGGGTAGATAGGAATTGTTGGGGTTGTGATGGGGAAGAAAAGGGTAATTGGGAACATATGTTTTGGGAATGTAATGAGTTGACAGACTTTAACAATTCTCTACAGAGAACTCTGCCAGAAATATTAGGTGAGTAAATGTGTGTAAAGAAGTAAATGATTTTTTTGAGCTGGGATACCATATCTGAATTGCCTAGACTTACTAAGGCCTTGTGGAGTTTTAGTTTCATGGCTTCCATAAAAGAAGTTACTAGAAAATGGAAATGAAATTCTAAACCAAACATGTTTGATGCAGTGAATATTGTAACAGAGATAAAAGAACTGGGAGTGGGATCTTTGGAAAAGGGTAAGAGTGAATTATACAGAAAGAAATGGGAATTGTGGGAACAGTACATGCAGAATAATGCTTTGAAGGAAGATTGAGGTTTAATGGAAGGCAGGAATTCAGAAGTTTATGTAATGTATTGATAATTGTACAGAAGAATATATGTGATGTATAATGTTTGTAACTGTGAACATGTTAGTGTTTTTTTTATTTTATAGAAATGTGTGGTTGCCTGTGTCATAAGTGATGATTTAATAAAGATATTAAAAAGTTTAGCAGTTGTTTTTGTATACATATCTCCCACAGGTAGAATTCATATTCCTCACACATGTCCTCTGTCCCTCCTATACGTGTTAAAAGCTAGAGATAACATCAAACTAGTCTCTTCCTTATTTCTGCAGCCTTGAATACATTTTGTCCAGCAAACTCCTACTTCAGATGCCCTCAGTAGGTCTACCTCAGTCCACCATTCTGTGGTCCAAACGCTACTTGTCCAGTTGGTATCCATCAGTAAAATGGCACTCTACCCTCTCTCCATACTTCCCACTCACCACCCCGGTGTACCACTGCACAGATCTGCACAACAGACCTCCCTAATACAATACACAGATGACTCCACACTCCTATGCCTATCAGACAACGTAGCACATCTGCAAACATTTACACTGGAAGGTGTAACAGCCACTGAAATGTAGCTTTGCAACTTACAACTCAAGCTCAACCCCTACCCCCAAAAATTACTAATTTTTTCCCAACTCCTCCTTTCATGAAAAAGCAAAATTAAAATTCCTCTCACTTAATAATAAAACCATTGAAGTAACTTCTTACAAACAAATTGTTCAAGATGATAATGAATGATAATTTTAAATCTGACCTGCACATACTTCTTCTTTCGGCTTTTTCCCAGTTAGGGGTCGCCACAGCAGATCACCTGTCCGCTCATGATTGGCAGTGGAGTTTTGCGGTGTCGAGTTGCCAGCCCGGTGCCCAACCTTCCACAGAAGGCACACACACGCACCACACTCACACCTAGGGCCAATTTAGAGTGTCCAATCCACCTACAGCATGTCTTTAGGATGTGGGAGGAAACCGGAGCACCCGGAGGAAACCTACGCACCACAGGGAGGACATGCAGACTCCACACAGAAGGCACCCCAGTCAAGGATCGAACCAGAGAACTCTTGCTGTGAGGTGGCAACGCTAACCGATGCACCACCAAATTATTAGAGATGATGATGGATGATTTTAAATGTGACCTGTGCATACAAAATTGCATAAAAATCACCAGAAACTAGGTATACTTTTGTAGAGCCAAAAACTTTCTCACTTATACATCTAAAACTACATTTGCCACTAATTACCTCCTCCCCTCATTACTTTATGGCTCTGTCATCCTTACTAACCTCCAGGCATCACAAAAAGCAAAACTTGAACAGTGTTATAATAAAGTGCCTAAATTTGCAGCAGATACCCCTTTCAGAACCCACCATTGTATAGCACTAAAACATTAATTAGAACTACCCCATCAACCAACATATACACAGCTTCTTACCACAGATAAAATTATCCAGCATCCATCTGCTTGTCCAGCACCAAATGTCATTCTACACAACTATGTTCCCACTCTGTCATTGCGATCCATTGACTAAAAACTTCTCTGTCCACAAACCTATCAAATCTGTTGGGCATGGTCTGTACCCTTACCATGTGGCTAAGGCCTGGAACTCCTTAGCTATATTCATATTCATCAGGTCAGTACCCTCCTTCTAGTCCTTTCAAACCATTCTGAAAGACTTTCTATGCACAAACCCCAGCTTCATGCCCAACGTGGTGACAGAGGTCTTCATTATTCAGACTATTAACCTCCTGGTATTCTTCCCTGCCCTACAGGGCAGTGGGTAAAGGATCTTGCCTTTTTCAGGTTCTGTAGGGGAGTAAAGTTTTGACAGTGGACCAGATGACCTGAAATTGATTAACTGCTGAGATGTTTCATAGAGCAGGCCAGAGAGAATGGGCATGTCCACCCTGGAAAGGTATGTCTGGTGACCCTGGTTGACCATGGCAGCAGCTCTGAAAAGAACCACCTCAAAGAGGAGGAGGATGGAAATAAGTCTTGAGTTGGAGGCCAGGCTTGAGAGGGAAGTGGGTGGGCTGTAAAGGAGAGTACATGCTTAGGACTTGGAACATAGATGGTTCATATGTTCATATCAGAATCAAGGGGATGGTTGTTAAATTATAATGTCCTTTAGTTGTTGGGATGGTGGTGAACATTCACATTGTCTACCGGAATAACCGCTCTCTTACTGGAAGATCTGAATGGGCCTCCCACATTGGGAATCATCTCTCCTCTGTGGAATGAATGTTGACATGATGGTTACCATGGCAGAAGAGAAAAAAGGACAGATAAAAGGGAAAGGATGTTGCTACTTTGCATGTGCACAGGCAGCTGAGATTTTACCCAGAAGAAAAATAAAGTAAGGACAATAGATCAGTTATTCACAGCCTGTGTGTAGAGAACAGAGAGAATGCATTTCTCAAAAATAGATGTCTCCAAAATAAATAACCCACTGTGTCTACTCGTGTTAGTCCTTATTTGGTGAAATTGAACCTGAGCATGTAAGGACACAATCCAGAAGAGCAGCAATCGCTACCATGACCTTTCTAAGAGGGGAACAACACCCACCATCTATTGAAAGCAGTTGCCAGGTCAGCTGTTCACACTTTTTCCAAACACTACGGCTTGGACTTTACATCCTGACCCGGGGCAGAATTTATCACAGAGATCCTGCAGGGGTTATTAGGAACTCATTCCTTCCCTAGGACAATAACTCTGTTGTCAAACTGTTGGAATCCCCCCAGACGTTAGCACTATTGTAATAGTGAACAACACAGTGAATACAGATCAATATCTACAGTTATGTGTTTACACAACTGTGCTGCTTTCACTACGTTCAGTTATGCAGCACTATTTTCCATCCTCTGTTTCCTGCCTGTTAGCATGTGAGGGATGCGGTTGTTACCCAATCACTCCTATAATCACCTTCCTGCTTGCTACATCCTTCATCGCACCACCTTCTCAGGTTTGATTAGTATGCATTGTTCCACTGGTTAGGCTGCCATCTCAAGGAGCATTTGCCATCTGTTTTGTATTTTGATAGACCAATAAATTACATAGACAAGAAATAACTAAAAATTGTGTGAGATGACTCCCACCCCCCCTTTTTTATCACAGGAATGTTGATATCTAGCTTGGGGGTCATCCACTGGCCACCTGGGGAATGGTGAATGGTTTATATGTTGGGTCATGTGTCAAGCTTTCTGTTATAGAAGTCTCAAGAATTAGCTTTACTGCAACAGTGATCTTGGTAGAAAATATGTACTTGTGTTATGTTCCTACACAGCTGTACTTTTTAGCTATATGTACAATAAGACTTATCACACATCTTGGGAAGAACGGCTGAGAATAATGTTTCAGACTGAGGGTATGATTCTTTTCTTGTCTAAATTGATGATCTTTCTTTATTGTGATAGTTTTGCACTACTTTTGTTTCTCTTTCAGCTGTTTTGTAAAGACCAAGTTCACATAATTGAGCAATCAGATTTGAATTTGTTTACTTTAGTAATTGTTAATAAGAGGAGAATAAAATAGCTGTTAAATTTATAGTATTACAGAATGTTTAAGCAGTACACGTGCTATTGTGAGTGAAATGTCTGACATTTGTTTCATCATTGTCATGGACACAGTAATAAGGAATCTGTTTTTAGGTTTCAGGAGCAGAGACCGCAGTGTGTTTTGCAGTCAGCAGCCATCACTTGGGACATCCCATCCTCAAGAGAACCTACAGCAGTCTGTTGAGCCTGGGAAGGATTACAAGAAACTTCATCTTTCTCCTGGTTTGCAGCATCACTTGGGTCATAACTGGATCAAGAGCTCTGAATGTGACAGTGCAAAATCCTCATTGCATCACTCTGTACAGAAATCACAGCTGGGTGCTCAGCCTGTGAACAGGTACAACAGGGTTCATCTAATTACTGCCCCAGAGTTTCATTTAGGATATAATTGCAGCAGTGACCCTAAGGGTAACTGTGAACCCCCCCTTATACAGCATTGTCCTCAGCATGTGTTGGACACTGACAGACTTCTTCTCCCTGTTGTACCGCAGCACCAGTCTGGACATAATTGCAAGAAGAGGTCTGAATGCTACACATGTCTTAGTAAGTCAAGTCACAAAGGAGAGAAGTCATATAAATGCACTGAATACAATAAGCAGTTTATGTGTCAAAGTAATCCGGAGTACCATCATCAGCCCATCCACACAGTGGATACTTATACATGGGGAAAAAGATATAACTGTCCAAAATGTAGTAAGTGTTTTACACATAAATATCTACTCAGAAGCCATCAAAATGCACACACAGGTGCAAAGCCGTATAAATATGCTGCATGTAGTAAGTACTTTGCATGGAAAAAGAAACTTATAATGCATCAACAAATTCACACGGGTTCAAAACTGTATAAATGTGCTGAATGTAGTAAGTGTTTTGCACTGAAAAACTACCTTGTAGCCCATCAACAAATTCACAGAGGTGCAAAGCCTTATAAATGTGCTGAATGTAGTAAGTGTTTTACATGTAAAAAGTCCCTTGACATCCATAAGCTAGTTCACACAGGAAAAACACTGTATAAATGTGTTGAATGTAGTAAGTGTTTTGCATGGAAACACAGCCTTATAAGACATCAACTAATTCACACAGGGGAGAACCCTTATAAATGTGCTGAATGTAGTAAGTGTTTTACATATAAACAGTCCCTCGACAGACATAAGGTAGTTCACACTGGGGAAAAACCATATAAATGTGCTGAATGTAGTAAGGGTTTTATATATAAACAGTCCCTCGACAGACATAAGGTAGTTCACACTGGGGAAAAACCGTATAAATGTGCTGAATGTAGTAAGGGTTTTACCCTGAAACATAATCTTATAACCCATCAAAAAATTCACACAGGGGAGAGCCCTTATAAATGTGCTGAATGTAGTAAGTGTTTTGCATGGAAAGGGAACCTTATAATGCATCAACAAATTCACACAGATACAAAACCATATAAATGTGATGAATGTAGTAAGTGTTTTGCACAGAAAAACTACCTTGTAGCCCATCAACAAATTCACACAGGTACAAAACCATATAAATGTGATGAATGTAGTAAGTGTTTTGCACGGAAACACTACCTTGTAGCTCATCAACAAATTCACACAGGGGATAAACCTTATAAATGTGCTGAATGTAGTAAGGGTTTTACACAGAAATGTAACCTTATAACCCATCAACAAATTCACACAGGTACAAAACCATATAAATGTGCTGAATGTAGTAAGTGTTTTGCATGGAAAAACTACCTTGTAACCCATCAACAAATTCACACAGGTGCAAAACCTTATAAATGTGCTGTATGTAGTAAGTGTTTTACATGTAAAAAGTCCCTTGACATCCATAATCTAGTTCACACAGGAAAAACACCATATAAATGTGCTGAATGTAGTAAGTGTTTTGCTTGGAAACACAGCCTTATAAGACATCAACTAATTCACGCTAGGGAGAACCCTTATAAATGTGCTGAATGTAGTAAGGGTTTTACCCAGAAACATAGTCTTATAACCCATCAAAAATTCACACAGGGGAGAGCCCTTATAAATGTGCTGAATGTAGTAAGTGTTTTACATATAAAAAGTCTCTTGACAGACATAAACTAGTTCACACCGGGGAAAAACCGTATAAATGTGCTGAATGTAGTAAGGGTTTTACCCAGAAACAGACCCTTATAACCCATCAAAAAATTCACACAAGGGAGAACCTTTATAAATGTGCTTAATGTAGTAAGGGTTTTGCATATAAAAGGTCCCTTGACATTCATAAACTAGTTCACAAAAGGGAAAAGCTATATAAATGTGCTGAATGTAGCAAGTGTTTTACCCAGAAAAATAACCTTAAAACTATCAGAAAATTCACACAGGAGAGAAAAAAGCCCAGAATTTCCAGACACAAGATATTCAAAATGATTGAGAGAAACTGAATTTAAGAAAAATACTTCCACAGGAAAAACTGTCACAAGCTTCAAATAAAAATTTGCTTTCATTAATACGACAGATTTTCGAAAAAAAGTATATAGATCAAGAAACTTTAGTCTCTTTGGAAAAAGAAGCCCCTGAGGAAGTGAGAAAATATAAACAACAAAACCTAGAGATATTTGAAAAATATAAAAAAAGAAATATGGACATGGGAAAGAGAGAGAGATTTGATATGGTGCAATATTTATGCAAAGGATTAAGCCAAGTTAATTAATATACAGAAGGCAGTCTCAAAGATATTCAAAGAGAAATACAGGCAAAAGCATCCAGATATGGAAAATTTCACAACAAAAAGACTAAAAGCACAAAGATTTAATGTAGAAAAGACGATTAGTAAAGCAGAAGTTAAAGAAATAGAAGTTGAAGTTATGGAGTGCCTGAGAAGTGAAAGATTTAATGTAGAAGGTCTAAAACGGACTACATCACAGCATGATGGACTGAGTCCCCAGAATAAGGAAAAGCAAGAATATCAGGAGACATGTGAAGAAGAAATATGGACATGGGAAAGGAAAAGAGATTTAATGTGGTGTAATATTTATGCAAAGGAGAAAACAAAACTAACCAATACAAAAAGAGCAGCACCAAAAATA
Organism: Protopterus annectens; assembly: GCF_019279795.1. NCBI lineage: Eukaryota > Metazoa > Chordata > Ceratodontiformes > Protopteridae > Protopterus > Protopterus annectens. The sequence continues at coordinate 1,723,095,789 of NC_056744.1, read as the reverse complement.
TTTGAAGAAAAATATAGGGAAAGGAATCCGGATATGGAAAACTTTACAATACAAAAAATAAGAAGACTGAGGAAAAGTAGAAAAAGAGATTAGTAATGGAGAAGTCAAAGAAATAGAAATTGAGGTTGTGGAACATCTGCAAAGAGAAGGATTCAGTGTAGTAAATCAAATGCAGAAAGCAGCACAACAGGATAGAGCAATGGATATCCAAATTAAGGGGAAAAAAGTGGAACGGGAAGTAACTGGTCAGATGCCATATCAATATATTTTGGAGCCTTCCACAGGAAACCAGTATAAATGTTCACTTGAAGCTAGACAACAAGGAAAGGAACAGGAAGCTGTAGAAACTCTGATGCTGTCAATGTTGAGGAGTGATAGGCCAGTGAGTTCCCATATGAAGGAATAACATATGACACAGGAAGAAATTGAAGAGAATGTGCCACAGGAAGATGCTATAGAACTTTCGATAGAATGCCAACAGGAAATGGAAAACATGGAATGTGCCCTCAGTATGGAAGAAAAGGAGTTAAGAGAAGAGTTGTTTGATTTAATAGACAAAGACATGTATATCAAGATCAATAAGAGAAATAGACTGCAGAAGGTTAATAAAACCCCAAATGTCAGAAACTTGATAAAACAAATGAATACAGTAATTAGGACTTTCCATAGATACCCAACTGATATAACAATATATTACTGTGCTGCTAAATTAATAACTGATAAAGTTCTACCACAGGAACATAGGGTAGCGAGGGAAAAGCGGGGGCGAAAGCGAATGCCATCATGGAAATATCGAATAGCGAAAACTGTAAAGCAGCTAAGACAAGAAGTGTTGTTAGAAGATTACAGAAGAGGGATCAGATCAACAAAAATATTAAGAAAGATAGATGTAATAAAAGCAATGTGCAGTATTAGAACAGACCAGTATCTATTATGCACTATTGGAGATAAACTAAAAATTTCAAAATGGGTGGAAAAACTTAGAAGATACAAAGATAAATATAAATATAAGAGAAAAGCACAAAATAAACAATTTACTGATGACCCAAAAAAGTTTTATAGAGAACTGGGAAATAAGGTAAAAGGAATTGATAGACCGCCAAAAAAAGGAGAAAGTAGATACATTTTGGAAAAGTATCTATGAAGATCCTGTGGAACATAACAAAGATGATAAATGGATAGAAGAAGTAAAAGAAAGAATAAGAAGTTTAAAGGTACAGGATATGAAATGGGATGAAATAACAGCCAGACAGATTGAAACAAAGTTGAGAAAAGCCTCTAACTGGAAAACCCCAGGAAAACCCCAGGCACAGATGCAGTACTTAACTTTTGGCTTAAAGTATTAACTTCTTTGCACGAGGATATAACCATGAATAAGAAGTATTTATATGTGCACATCAGGAAATACAATGCTCTTAAGAGTGAACCTGCAACCTACCCTAAAAATTGTAGACCAATAACTTGTCTTCCAACGACGTATAAACTATATACAGGAATTGATGCCAACAGAATTTATAGTCATTTAGAAGAAATTATGGCAGTAGAACAAAAGGGTAAAAAAAAGAAAGTCATATGGAACAAAGGACCATTTGTTAAACAAAGATGTTCATCGTGCATACAGCTGCAGTAATGACAGATGGGTTTTCAGCCGTCAGGCGGTCCCTCGGTCGGCCAAATTCCAAAGTCTTGGTCCGGCGTCGGTTGCTGTCGCTTACTCTTCTGACGTCAGGAAGGCCAGAGTATATAAGACACAGCCGACGCCATGTTCTTCAGTCTTTTTTGCCGTGCGGTGCCCGAAGCAGAAGCAGTTCGCAAGTGCCGGTCGGCCAGCTCCTGAATTACGGAAATATTTGGAACCAAAGTCTTCATTAAAGCTAAGTACCCCGTTGGGGAATCTTTTCTTGCCTCAGACCGATGTCAGAAAAAGTTAATAATTGTATTTCTTGTGGGAAGCAAATACCGCATAAGGATTTCCATTCCCTCTGCATACCTTGTTTGGGCCCAGACCACGACGTCTCGGGCTGTCGCTTTTGCGCTACCTTCAATAAACGCACTATCAAGCGTCGGGCGGAGTTCGCCCAACACTTTTTCGGTAAAGCTTTTGATTATAAAATGTCGTCGGACACTCCAACTACCGCTTTACCCAAAAAATGCAAGGAAAAGGACCGACATACGAGGTCCGCGGTCTCCACCGACACCACGCCGAAACAGGCTCCACGTGGTCCGGTTCTCAGTGAGATGCCTTTGCAGTCCCTGACTACCGACGACACTCCTTCAACGGTGTCTTCTGTACCCGAGACCGCTGGGTCCTCGGCCCTTTCCCAGACTACAACCGAAGCTCCAGCTTATGCCGAGCCTACTAATGTGGACAGATCTACATCCACTCAGGGTGTATTCAGACCTTCAACCTCCTTTTCTATTAAGGCCTTTACCAAATCCAAAGCAGCCAGGCATCATACTAGGCCTGCTGCACAAGGCCCATCTCCTGGACCCATGCCTAAGAAACAGATGCTTAAAATGGCTGAGGATCTTATTACTCTTATCAGAGGTTCTCAGCCCCCTCCTGACAAGAGACCCAGAGTGGAGGAAGAATCCCCCTCTTCTGATCAGGGATCCATTATGTCAGAGCATTCCGATGCTGAGGAACACTCTTATTCCCCTTTTGAGGATTCGGATGCTGAGCAGTCTATTCGTCTGTATCCCCCCCTGAGGATTTTTCTTTTGGGGAAACCTTACGCACCCTGAGGGAACACTTCCATTGGGAAGGCCAAGACTTTTCAGACTCCAAGAAAAGGCTTAGGGAATTTCTTTGGTTACCTCAGCACAGACCCCTGGCTATTCCCCCTGTCTTGGAGGTACTGGATGATGTCTATTCAGAGGCTTGTTTAAATCCGGATTCACTGCCTCCTGCACCAGTTAAGCCTGATAGATATTACAGAGTACCCAGTTCTCACCAATTTCTCTATAAAGGCCATAATGCTGACCCTGAAACCATTTCACAAGGCCCTAAGGGAATAAAGGCCTCCACTTCCAAGAATCCATTACCTGCAGAAAGGGAATCTAGATCCCTTGAAAGGTGGGGTAAGAAGGTTTATACCTCGGCCACCCTTGCCATGAGGGCCTTAAACTGCCAGTTTCATATGATTAAATACCAACAGTTCCTGTTATCACAATTAAAAAACAAAATGTCTCAACCTGAACAACCAGATTTAAAAGAGTTACAGGATATGATGCATAGTGCAGAACAAGTGGGTAAACACACTTTACAATGTGGTTATGATGCCCTAGAGGCCTCCAGTAGAGCGGCTGCTACAGGATCAGTCATTCGCAGACTTTCCTGGCTTAGAGAACAAAATCTGCCTGATCATGTTAAAGCAAAACTTCTTGATGCACCTTTACAGAAGGATGTTCTTTTTGGTACCAATGCTGAGGATATATTACGAAAAATGGAGGAGAAAGCCAAATCTATGCAGACTGTCAAAGCTTTCTTACAGGTTCAGCCACCACGATTTAGCAGGAATTGGCCATCAAAAAACTGGTCCTTTCCAGCCACTGACAAGCCCCAAAGAGGCAGATACAGACGCGGAAGGGGCAGAGGTCAATCACAAGGGTCTTGTAGAGGCAGACAATGGCAATCTCCAGCACCAAGAGGTGGTGAAGACAGTGCACAACAATACAGGAAGCAAACTCAATGACTCCCTCATTTCCATGCCAAGCAAGTCTCAACGGGCAGCACCTTTGGGAGGAAAACTAGCATTATTTGCAAGCAATTGGCATATTGTCACAACAGACAAATGGATACTGGACATTATAAACAGAGGCTACAAATTTCAATTTCACACACTTCCCAAAATGAGAGGCATGCCAAACCTACCACAAAATCAAAGGGTAGAGGCACATCTGCAAATTTCAAAGCTCCTAAACATGAGGGCTATACAAAAGGTACCTACGCACCAGCAAGGCCAAGGTTTTTATTCAAGGCTTTTCCTGGTACCAAGAAAAGGAACCGACTGGAGACCCATTCTGGACTTATCAATACTAAACACATTCCTACTGCACCAAAATTCAAGATGCTCACATTACAGCAACTTCTTCCCATGCTGGGCAAGGAGTTTTGGCTGGTAACATTGGACCTCAAGGAGGCATACCTGCATGTCCCAATCAGACAAAGCTGCAGAAGATACCTCAGATTTCTTGCAGGTTCAATCCACTATCAATTCTCTGCATTGCCCTTTGGCTTATCTACTGCGCCCAGAGTATTCACCAAGTGCCTGGCATCAGTGATTGCATATTGCAGACAACAAGGGATACAAATTTACCCTTATCTGGACGACTGCCTGATCCAAGCGGACAGCAAACATATACTACTGGAACATCTGGCATATGTGACACAGTTACTGCTTTCTCTGGGATACACCATCAACAAGGAGAAATCAAAGCTAACACCTTCTCAGAAAATAACCTTCCTGGGTGCCAGCTTGGACACAAACACCCATACCTTACGCCAGAAAAACAAGGGCAATTATCTCAGTACTTCAAAATACTAGCAAAAAGCACCAGGCTTACTGCAAGGAAAATCCTGCAGGCTCTGGGATTCATGGCATCTTGCATTCTTCTAATCCCTTGTGCAAAGCTGCATATGAGGAAACTTCAATGGTACCTAAAAAATCTATGGTCTCAACACAGTCACAGCTTGGAAGCAATCATTCCAATAATTCCGTGTCTACAAAAGGAATTTCTATGGTGGGCCCAAGCATGTCAACTAAACACAGGCCTCCCATTCTGCAAGTCTCAAGCAAAACAAGTCATAACCACAGACGCCTCAGATTACGCCTGGGGGGCGCACATGAAGGACAGGTGCATTCAGGGCAGATGGTCCCAAAAGGAAAAGCACCTGCACATCAATCAAAAAGAAATGCTGGCAGTAATAAATGCAATTACAGCTTTCAAGGACTTCCTGCATCCAGGACAATTGCTCATACGAACAGACAACACCACAGTAATGTGGTACATAAACAAACAAGGAGGAACTCACTCATACCCCTTGTGCAGACTAGCCATGACTCTTTGGAACTTGGCTCTAGAAAGACAAATCAAACTTCAAGCACACTACTTGCCAGGGACGGAAAACACACTGGCAGACACTCTGAGCAGAAATATGACAGATCCACATGAATGGAAACTACATCCACAGGTGTTTACGGAGATAGTCCAAGCGTGGGGCATGCCAGATATAGATCTTTTTGCCTCTCACAGAAATCATCAATTGAAAAGGTTTTGTTCAAGGACTTTCCATCCAAGGGCCTGGAAAGTGGACGCACTGTCATTCAGTTGGACAACATGGACAGTTTATGCATTCCCACCTCTGCCTCTTCTGCCCAAGGTACTTTTGAAAGCGAGAACAGACAAACCGAGGATGATACTGATTGCTCCAGACTGGCCAAGGCAACACTGGTATCCACTCCTGAGGAGTCTAACACATACTCCTCCCTGGTCCCTGCCTCTAATACCTCTCCTGCTGACGCAGAACAACTACAAGACCCTACACAGCCAGCTGAAAACACTCAACCTCGCTGCATGGAAAATCCCTTAACACCACATCAAACTCTACTCTCCAAGGAGGTGCAGGATGTCATCTTGGAGGCTAGAAGACCATCCACTAGAAAAGCTTACTCCGCAAAATGGAAGCGGTTTTGCTGTTGGAATGAGAAAAAAGGACAGGACCCTAGAAAATTGAACTTACCTCAGGTTTTGCAGTACCTAGCTGAACTACTGAGCAGTGGACTTTCATTTTCTTCAATTAAAATATACGCCTCAGCCATCTCTGCAGAATTCAGCACGGATCCTCCTTTATTCTCACATCCACTCTTACGGCAGTTCCTCAGAGGGGCTAAGAATATAAGACCTCCAAGGAAACAACCAGTACCAGCCTGGGACCTTAATTACATACTAGAAAAATTAACTTTGCCCCCCTTTGAACCTGCTGCTACTACAGATCTACAATATTTGACCTGGAAAACAGCTTTACTTCTGGCCATCACTTCAGCTCGCAGGGTTTCTGAACTCCAGGCCCTCATGGCAGTGCAGCCATTCCTCATCTTCCATCAGGACAGGGTTTCCCTTCGCACCAACCCATCCTTTATGCCTAAAGTGGTCTCTAGGGTAGCCTTAAACCAAGCCATACATCTTCCTACTTTTTATCCTAACCCTCAAAACAAAGGGGAGAGGCTGCTTCACTCTTTAGACATCCACAGGCAGCTACGTTTCTATTTGGACAGAACAAAGCCCTTCAGGAAATCAGACCAACTTTTTGTGTCCTATGCTGTAGGGGCTCCAGGGAAACCAGTTACCAAACAGACCATTTCCAAGTGGATTGCCCACTGCATACAGTTTTGTTACTCTTATCATGGGAAACCTGTCCCCACCGGTATCAGATCTCACTCCACCAGGCCAACAGCCACCTCTACAGCCTTCCTCAGAGGTGTGCCTACTAATGATATCTTGGAGGCAGCCACTTGGAGTTCTGTACATACCTTCACAAAACACTACCATCTGCCTTTATACTCCAGAACAAGAGCAGGCTTTGCCACTGCTGTTTTGCAAGGCATTCTGTCTCAACCCAGTTCCTCATAGTACCTACCACCCTATGCATAGCTTTGGGACTCTACCCATCTGTCATTACTGCAGCTGTATGCACGATGAACATAGTACAGTTTTGTACCTACCATAAATGTAGATGTTCGAGTGCTGATACAGCTGCAGTACAGGTTTCCCTCCCTCCTTCCCCACTTGGCTAGGGCATGGGGCCTAACAACCTTTTCATACCTCCGAACTGGGTTATCCTGCTATGTTTTATTTGCTTGCTTACACTGATTTTGCATTTCTTTGCATAATTTACACTTGTACAAAAGCTTTACTTATGTATTGCCTTCCTTTTGGGGGCACCTGACATCTGGGACAAGAAAGACTGAAGAACATGGCGTCGGCTGTGTCTTATATACTCTGGCCTTCCTGACGTCAGAAGAGTAAGCGACAGCAACCGACGCCGGACCAAGACTTTGGAATTCGGCCGACCGAGGGACCGCCTGACGGCTGAAAACCCATCTGTCATTACTGCAGCTGTATCAGCACTCGAACATCTACATTTATGGTAGGTACAAAACTGTACTTTATAGTGGAGAATTGTAAGAAGGGGAAGAATCGAAGTATGGCATGGCTTGACTACAAAAAAGCATTTGATAATTTCCCACATTCATGAATAAAAGAGTGCTTAAAAATGTATGATACACCCTACACTGATTGACTACATTACAGTAACCAGGAAACAGTGGCAGACCACTTTGCAATTAAGTCATGATAAAGGACAGATCATTATCCCAGGGATAAGGGGAATATTCCAGGGTGACTCTGTCACCCTTGCTATTCTGCCTTGCCATTAACCCATTAAGCTGTTTACTTGACAGCTTAGGCCATGGATACAATTTGGCTTCTAGAAAACAACAAATTTTAATGACTTCTCATCTTCTCTTTGCCGATGATTTAAAACTGTATAGTTCATCAGATGAGGAACTAAAAGCACAGCTGCAGGTTGTCAAAACTTTTTCAGATGATATTGGAATGTCATTTGGTCTTGATAAATATGCAAAAGCAACCTTTAAAAAAGAAAAACTGCAGTGCCAGGAAAACATCAGTCTGGGACAAGAATGTGATATAAAAGAACGAAAGCACAAGGGAGTGTGTAAATACTTGGGAATTGATGAAGGATCAGTAATAGAACATGAAAAAATTGTGAATAAAGCTCAGTAAGGAATATATTAGAAGACTTAAATTAATCCTCAAAACAGCATTGACATCCAGGAACAAGATCCAGGCCATAAATCAAGTTGCTCTTCCTGCCCTAACTTATAGTTTTGGAGTGATTGACTGGCCCCAAAAAGTGTTAGATAGATTGGATAATAAAACAAGAATGCTTCATGCTCACTAAATGATTTATAAAAATCAATGTATACCAAGACTATATATTCCCTGCTCCGAAGGAGGGATGGGCCTCCTTGAAATTGATTAGATGTATAGATCTGCAATCGTGGGACTCCACACATGATTTAGCTTCATAAACTCTTATCACAGTAGTTAGAGTGCTCATATGAGTGACTCGAAACCACGAAAGTGAAAATGTCGACCGTCCTTAACGTTCGAAAAACAGCGAATCGAAAAGCAGATTTGCTGTTTTTCATACAATGTAAAAAAAAAAATGAAGTGTAAAGCAGGGGGGCCCCACCCCCCCTACTTTATTATTCTAACTCCGAGATCGCACTACAGTGGGGAAAGGAGCCATTTCCCAATCCCCACTATGGTGAAATCCTCCCCAGAATGTCGAATGTGCAATGAGTGAATTTCGCTCTGCATTCGCTCATTGCACATTCAAACCTTTTTCCGTTCGGCGTTTGCAAACATTGCAAACTGCCTTTTGGAAAATTGCTGTTCACCCTTGTGCAATATGCACATGTAAAGGTAAACCTCTACACACATCTACTGACCTCACAAGATCCAAATGTAGTGAAAGTTTTGAAACACGAGGAGAATAAATCTAAGATGACATTTCTGCTTAATTTAGCAGAAGCATATCAATGTCAAGCAGGAATGGAAATCAAACCAGACATAGATAAAAACCAGGCAGCAACTGAATGTGCTAAAAAACAAAAGAAAAAATATAAGATGAAGGACCAGATGAGAAAGCAAGAAATGTGGAAAAAAATGTAAATATAGTTGCAAGTATAGAAAACTTCTGGAAGAGCCTCATGTTGATCAAGAATGAATGTAGGAATGGTTAAGGAGAGGTGAATTCACATCAAAAAATGAAAAGTTAATATTGACAGCCCAAGACAGTGGGCTACATCCATACTGGTCTACAAAGTCCATTGAACATGTGGGAGAAACAGACATACGTATGTTTTGTAAAACTGAATTGGAAACGGTCACACACCGTGTTGCTGGTTGCTATGCATTAATGACAGATATACTGAAAGACATAATAATTTGGCGAGATTGTTACACTGGAGATTGTGCAAACATTATGGTATCGAAGTGGTTGCAAAACACTGGAAACATGAGCCACAAAGTGTCACAGAAAATGATAAAGTTTATATCACATGGGATCACCCAATACCAACAGTTCAAAAGATAGATGCTAGAAAACCAGATATAGTGGTCCAAGAAAAGAAGACAAAAGTAGCATTGATCATTGACATCACCACACCCAGTGACTACAGTGTCTTGTGTACAGATCGACACAAAGTCATAAAATACTTTGATCTGCAGTCAGAAATGAGAGCCATGTTGGAAGAAAGATACCCAGACAGTTCCAGTAGTAGTAGGAGCAACTGGTCTTATAAAAAATAATTTACAATCTTATTTAGATATGTTAATTCATGTAACACTGTACGAATTGCAGAAGGAGTCGTTACTGGGCACCTTGCGAGTGCTGCAAAGAGCACTTTTGGCTGACATCAAAGTGTGAAACAATACTAACTTCATGAACTTTAATCGTACTTTGACTTAGGAATGAGGTCCATTCCCGCCATGGTATTAGAAACCCAAAAGACTTGGAGAAATTAAAAAGGGAGAAACCATATAAATATGCTGAATGTAGTAAGTGTTTTGCACTGAAAAATAGCCTTGCAACCTATCAAAAAATTCACACAAGGGAGAAATCATAGTGGAAAACTGTAAAAAGGGGAAGAACTTAAGCATGGCATGGATTGACTACAAAAAGAAGTACAAAATAATCAATTAATGACCCAAAAAAAGTTTTATAGAGAAATGGGAAGTAAGGTAAAAGGAATTGAAAAACTGCCAAAAAAAGAAGAAATAGATATATTTTGGAGAAGTATCTATGAAGTTGACCAGGGTTTATAATAAACTGTTTGTTTCCAGTAGTAAACTAACCATATCAACACAAACAGAATATTTTAGCCATATGCAGATGCATGTAAAAGAGAAAAACAACACAAGCACTTCATTGATACCCTGAAAAACGTTTTATGGAGAACTTGGCAAGAAAGAAAAAACAATGGGAACACAGTCAAAAAATGAATAAATGGCTACATTTAGAGAAGGATGTATGAAGACATTAATGGACATAATAATGGATAGAAGAGTTAAAAGAAATATGAAAACACTCTAATGTAAAAAATGTGAAATGGGAGGAAGTAACATACTAGTAAAATCTTCAAAATGAAAAACTCCAGGGCCATGTCCAGTACCTAACTTCTGGCTAATGTAAAAAAGTTACTAGTATGCTCATCCTAAACAAATACCAACCTGGTTCACAGGAAAAACATGTTCCTCTGTAAGAATGAATCTACAAATCCATCCTAAGAACTGTACACCAATAACTTGACTTCCATCAATGTATACATATTGTTGAATTAATGCACATAGAGAATAGCCATTTAGAATAAAATTTGATTATGGCAAGGTTAAAAGAGGCAAGAAAAGATGATCTTATGGAACAAAGGATTGTCTGTTAAATAAAGCAATAAACAGAGAATTGTAAAAACAGGAAGAAACTACATATGGCATGGATAGATTACAAAAAGCATTTTGTAGCATCCAACATTCATGGATTATGAAATACTGACAGATGTATAACTGAATCCTACATTGTGCTGCCTATGAAATAGTGGCAAACAACTTTGCAGCTCAGTCACTTTTAAAGACAAATTGTTATTGCAAGGATAAAAATTCAAAGGGGTTATTCTGGGGTGATTCTTGGTCACCATTGCTATCTTGTCTTATCCTTAAATCATTAAGCCATTAACTTAATACAGTAGGCAGCAGTTACAGCTTCAATTCCAAAAAAAAAAAAAAAAAACAATCTTGTTCAAGGACATCTCATCTACCTTTTGCACGTTTTTAAGATTGTATTCATCAGATTTGATCTGTAAATGCTACTGCAATTGGATAAAACTGTTTCTTAGATGATACAAGAATGATTGTTTTTGATTGTGTGCAAAACAGCATTTATCACAGGAATGGTGTAGTACCAGGAAAATATCAACATGTGTGAAAGTAATATGATATAAAGGAACTTAAACAAAAAGGTGTGTATAAATATTTGGGAATATATTAAGGGTCAGTTGAAAAACATAAAGCAAATGAGAACAAAGCTTAGTAAAGAATGATTCCAGAAAACTGTTCATCTTGGAATGAAGTCCAAGCTATAAATCTCTTTGCACTTCCTGTTCTAACTTACAGCTTTGGCATGACTGACTAGCCCAAAACATCACTGAATGAGTTGGACAAGAAAACTGCTTCATCCTTATATGTAAAAAAAAAAAAAAAAGAAAAAAACACTGCATGCCAATATAATATATCCCTCATCTAAATGAGATATGGTACTATTCAAATTGACTACATATTGTGGAACTGGATGCATATTTGTGGGCCTCATCTCATCCAAACATACTGAACGTTCTAAAGTGTGAAGAGATGAAGTCTAAGATGACATCTTTGGTTGGTTTAGCAAAAGTATTTTTGAAAGGAGTGAGACTGGAAATCATATCAAAAGTAGATGAGAATTAGGCTGCAGCCTGAGTGCGCCAAAATCACAAAAGAAAGAGCAAAGAAAGGAACCAGAAGAAAAGAAAACTGGAAAGCCCACAAATATAGTGATAAGTGTAGAGTACCCCTAGCTCAACCATAAGCTGAGCAAGTTTTGATACAGTAATGTTTAAGGAGAAGTAAATTTAAACCAAATGTTGAAAGGCTAGTAATGGTGACCCAAGATACTGGTCTCGCATACATGTTGGTTTGCAAAGCCTATAGAAAATGTGGGAAAAGCAAATGCAGGTTCTAAAACAGAACTAGAAACAGTTGCATATCTCGATGCTGGTTACGGTACACTCATATCTGAAATTAAAAAAGAATGAAATATGAATACATTGACTGCAGTATGTGTTTTTCATAGATTGGTAGTCTGTGTACCACCAGAAAGAAAACTGGATGTAGTAGTCAAAGAAAAAAAATAGCCAAACCTTTGAAGCATCTACATCTAGTCTTCACAAAATACCAGGATATACAAGGAGAAACTACAGCAACAGGGACTAAGAACACCCTGCTAGTTCCTGTCATTGTTGTAGCAATAGGGCCAAGAAATAATTTTCAAGCATATTAAAAATGCAACAGATACAGGTAAAACCACACAGACCACATATTAAGGCAATTCTGGATATATTGGCAAATATTAAAGATTGTAGTAGTACTCATTTCATGAACAGTAACTATACCCTGACTCAACTATACTCTGACTCATGATTGGGGTCAGTTCATGTCACATTATTAGAAATCATAACATTTGGATAGACAAACAAAATATGAGTAGCAAACTGAAATTCGAGAAGTTTGAATAAATGCACCCAGGTAGTTCCAACATACTTGTCAACTCTGCAGAATGTTCCTGCTTTTGCCTCATATACTGTTTCCCTTTCCCTGATAAAATCCTTGTAAACTATCAGAGATTACAGACAGAGTTTTATATTTAATATTGTTCAGATAATGGATGTTAATACTAAACCTGCTGTTCTACTGATTAGAGTAATATTTAAACATTGCCCCTGATTTGAGGTCTTTGCTCCCATAATATTTCAGCTTTGTCAAAAGTCTTGATTAAAGAAGTTGAGAGGTCCAAGTTCCAATAGCAGAAGGAGCTACAGGGCTAATAAAATATTATAGCTCACCAATGTATGCTAACAATAAATATATCCACCATATGAACTGTAGAAGGAGGCAATTCAGGGTGCCTTCTGTATGCTGAGAAGAGCATGTTTGTCAAACATCAAATATTAAAAGTAAAGTTGCTGAGTGGATAGAAGAGACTAAAGAAATATTTAAAATGTTCTAAAATAATGATATATAAAATGTAATGAAGTAACAGGCAGAAAACTGAGACAATATTAATAAAGGTTGCTAACTGGAAAATCCCAGATCCAGATGTAGTGTCTGACTTCTGGCTAAAGTCGTTAATATCTTTGCATGGTGAATTAGTCCAGAATTAATTTTTTTTATATGCACAATAACCTGTTCAACAATAGGAAACTGTACTCCATACGAGTGAACCTACATGCTAACATAAGAACTACAGACCAAAAGCTCTCCACAAGTAAACTACATATTAAAATTGATGCACATTGAGTTTATGATCATGCAGTTGTCACAGCAGGACAGAATTATAACAAAAAAATAGTCATATAGGTTACAGAATCATGTGTTACAAAACAAAACAAAACCATAACACAGACCAGTAAAAGGTTTGGATCATATTAATTGCATGGATAAACATCAGAAGGCATTACACCTTCACGTTTTCTAGAATGTTTACAAAGGCATAAAGTGTACCATACACTGAAGGTAAACCACTTTACAACTGAGTAGTCATGAAAGACAAATTGCTATTACTGAGACAAAAATGCATAGATGGATATTCCAGCATGATTATAACCACGGCTGTTTTGCCTTGGTCTTAATCCATTAAGCATGATTTTCAGAAGCATCCATGCTAAGTGATATCTCATCTACTTTTTGTGGATTATATAAAACTGTATAGCTTGCCATATAAGCAACTGAAAGTACAACTACAAATTGTTAAAATGTTTTTCATACTATAATGTCATTTGGTCTTAAATGTGTGAAATTAACTTTTTCAGCAGGAAAATTGAAGCAACAAGAAAATATCAACTTGTGGGAAGAATGTGACAGAACTTTAACATGAGGGAGTTATCAACTTGTGGGAGGAATGTGACAGAACTTTAACATGAGGGAGTATGCAACTATCTGGCACTAGATGAACATTTAGAAATACAGCATGAGGAAATGAGAACAGACTTTAGTAAAGAATATTTTAGAGGACTAAAACTGACACTGAAAACTGCCTTCACATCTAGGAATACAATTTAAGGTATAAATCTGCTTGATCTTCGTATTCTTAATTATAGATTAGTCATGATTTACTGTGTGCAGAAAGTGCTGGATCAACTTGACTAGAAAACAGTACTGCTACATGCTCAGCAAATAATGTATAAAACAATGTATAACATGATTATAAATTCCAGGTATGGACCTCCTGGAAATTGATTGTATAGGTATGCAGTTATGGGATTATACACACATTTGCTGTCATCATAAGACAGAAACGTACCAGAATTTGTAAACTGTCATGAAAAAAGATTGGGATGATATCTCTGATGTCCTTCCTTGTCAGTGTTGCAGTATTCCTTATAAAAGGGATAGGCTGCTGGGGATAGTCATACATTCTGCCAGCATGCCAAAATTTTGGTCCTTTCTGATGAAGTACGTCAGATGTATGGTATATGTCCAAGGCATAAGGTACGTTAAGTAATGTAAAGGCACCAAATCCTCAGAACTACTTTGCTGCCAGTCCTAAGACTGTATATGAGTTTGTTCTGTAAGCTAATTGTCTCATATCAGCTACCAACCCATTGGGGACTCTTTTTCTTATTTTTCCCTTTTGTCATCTGTAAAAGGGAAATGAGAGTGTGGGAGGCAGATTCCCCATAATGACAGGCATGAAAAGTGACTTTTCTGCTTTGGAGCACACAGTGATCACATGCAATGTGATATTTGTCTGGCCTTTGTACCCAGGACCATGCTTAGCCATGTGTCATCTCTGTCTGTGTATTTGGAGAACCAGCAACTTAAGTTTTTGCCTCAGGGAACTATGTCTTCTGAATCCACATGCCCAGATTTTCAGCTGCTTTCTATGAAGACATCAAAAAGATATGCTTAGAGACTTCTGCTTGTACCAGACATCTCCATAGTGTTGGATGAAGACCTTGTGGACCTTCCGGTTCCTACGCCTGCTTAGTGGTGACCACATCGAAAGCTGACATGGTGGTTACCATTTGCACATCTTTTGTCTGCTGCAAATGAATAAAAGAAGCCATGGCTGAATATTTCTTAAGGACTTGGGGGAGTCCCCAGACACTGGCTAGGAAGACTTGCCTGATTCCCTTATTGAAGTTAGGCAGCGTTCAGAACTAAGTTCATTATGGCACTGGATCATGTAAAGAAAAAGACAAAAGATAGGCATGTGGTTCCTTTGCAGAAGACCCTTTAAGGAGTGACAGGACTTCACTCAGGGTGTTTTTAAGACCATCATGGTCATTAATACCGCTTCAAGATTTGTCAGAGCCTTCACCTGTTTTCTCTTCTACTTTCACTCCTAAGAGGTTTAGGGCTTCTGATTCCCCTGATGAAGAAGATCTGGATTCTGGGGAAAAGTCCCTGGCTTATTTCTCCCAGACCCATTCCACTCTTGCTTTGGGATCCAATGAAGATGATATTGTATCTTCTGATTCATCTATTGAGGAGCTTTCTTTTGATGACTCGACCACCATGGAAAAGTGTTTATCGATTTTATTTTTTATTTTAATAAAGTAAATACTAAAACTACAAGTCAGTCCAAAGATCCCAGCCAAGTGCTTTCTACCTTCCGGCCTTCCTCAATCCACCAAATGCTACACTGTTGTTTCCTTATTATTATAGTCAACATCCAATCAATTGTCATCCATAGGGCAGCCACCTCCTTGAATCCAACCTATGATTAAGAAGATGACACTGCCTAATTTAGCAACTAATCATTTTAATCTCAGGAACCACTGCCCCTTAAGAATTGGTTTCACAGGGATAATACCATTTAAACCAGATGAGCGATCTGCTCTTAAAGCTGCAATCAATTTAATTTCTTCAGTTCCAGTCCTGTTGCAAGTCACCTCCTCTTAAGCTATCGGTAACAGTGGCTAACACCATAAACAAAAATGTATGGTCAGGATTAGACATGATGTGCTGTGAGAGGGCTTTGCTTTGGACTTTGTTTTTGATGTCATCCATATGGCAAAGAATACATTCTTTAAAAAGTGTATTGGCTTTGCCAATATAATAACAAGAACAGCAGGTACACGTAGCAATGTAAACTGCATTCCTGGTATTGCAGTCAGCATATTTATTAAGCTAGCATCTTTTGTGAGTATTGGTGTGTGTGAATTTGTTAGTGGTATTGATTGTATTACAAGCCTTACATCTTCCACATGAAAAAGTGCTCTTGAGATGAAAACCATTGGTTGCTAAATTAGGCAGTGTCATAGGTTCATACTAGGCTATCTGCCCTAGGGCATTTATAAACCTAGCCAGAGTATGTTTGGCTTTCGCCACCCATTTTAAATTAATTTTGCTATGCCCTTTTTCGAGGTTAGTATACTGTGCCTCTGTCTAACAGTGACACAGAAGTGATACCCGGGGTAAACCTACGATCTCCCATCCACTCATCAAGATTCCTCTTGAAGAGAGTCAATGAGGGACTCTGCCTAACCTGGACTGGAATTTTATTCCAGAGTGAAGGCAGCCTCTGGGTTATGAATCTGTCCCTCCAGCATGTCCTATTTATTTCAGTGCTGAGGTTCAAGTCTCTCGAGCGTGTAGCTCGATGGGATTTGGATTTTTTGAGGTGCAGCATGTCCCTTAATTCCGGGTTGGACATGGCCTTATACGTCAGGCGCAGGTCACCTCTGAGCAGGCGGATGCCACTGAGTAGAGCTGGAGTTTCTTTAACCGGGCAGCATATGGCATCTGTTTGAGCCCTTTGATCCTCTTGGTGAGGTACTTTTGGGGTCTTTCCAGTTGCTGCAGGTGTTTGGTAAGGTACATCCCAAAAGGGGCATTGTACTCGATTATTGGCCTGATGAGGGATGAGTAAAGAGGCACGATGACCTCCCCTAATCTAGATGTGAATCCCTTCATGATTAGGTGGGCTATATAAAATGTTTTTCTAACCACTTTGGCCACGTGGTTGTCAAATGAGAGATTGCTATCAACTTGGGTCCCCAGGTCCCTATTTACTTCTTCTGTACTTAATAGATTACCACCTATGTGGTAATTTGTGGGCACTTTGTTTTTGCCAAAGGGGATGACTATATACTTTTTGGCGTTTAGCTTGAGGCCATGGCTCTGGCACCAGTTGTCTGTTTCTATGAGGCCCTTTTGGAGGATGCTTGTGTCGGCTGGAGAGTCGATTATGGTGCCCAGTTTGCAGTCATCTGCGAACTTGGTCAGCCACAGTCCTTCCGTGTTGGCCTGTACCTCCGAGAAATATATACCAAACAAGAGAGGTCCCAGGACTGAGCCTTGTGGGACGCCACTTGTAACTGGTTTGGAGTCTGACATGGCTCCAGCAATTCTAACCATGTGGGTTCTGTCCTTGAGCCAGTTTGCAACCCATCTAGTGACATAGGGGTTTATATTTAAGCTGGTGAGCTTATCTATAATGCCCGAGTGGGGTATTGTATCGAAGGCTTTTGCGAGGTCCAGATAGGCTGTGTGGACCACCTTCCCTTCGTCAATGGCCTTGGTGACAGTTTCAAAGAAGTCAACCAGGTTTAAGAGGCAGGATCTGCCCTTAACAAAGCCAAACTGGGTAGGATCCAGTGTCTGTAGGTCCCCAATATCTTTATTTATGAGGTCCATGATGATCCTTTCCATAGCTTTGCAGACCAAGCTAGTCAGGCTTATGGGGCGATAGTTTCCAGGGTCCGTTGAGGCACCACCTTTGTGGAGAGGGATCACTGTTGCTGTATGCCACTCTTTGGGTACATATCCTGTAGTAAGGCTGAGATTGAACAGCAGTTTTATGTTTGGGATTAGCTCTTCTTGGAGTTCATGTAGGACACAGCCTTGGGACACCGTCTGGTCCCATTGATGCTGTGTTTTTTGCTTTGGAGAGGGTGGCTCCCACCTGAGCATCTGAGATGTCAGGGGGGCAGCACTCTGCTGGGATAGATATTTGCCCTTTTGGTGGGAGAAGTTTGCTGAACCTGTCAGCTAGGATGTTGGCAATGTCTGTGGGATCAGTGTATTTTTTGTCATTTTGGACTAATTCTGAGCATATCTGGGAATTCCCACCCAGGTTCCTAACATAACTAAAGAAAGCCTTGTGATTATCCTTAGTGTCCTGTGCAATTTTTCTCTCGAAGCTGGCCTTTGACGATTTTATGAGTGCCCTTAGTTTTTTGCTAATACTGATCAGAGATGCCTTCCCTTTTTGGGATTTTGCTCTATCATGTAGTAGCTTCCTCCTTCTATTGGATAGTTTGTTTATGGCTGGGGTCCACCAGACAGGTCGTCTGCCTTTGGAGGATTGGGTCTTGGTTTTATTTGGGATTGCATGATCCATGCATTCCTGAAGGTGTTCATAGAATGCATTTATAAAGGATTCTGCGGTCTGGGCCGTATTTTCCACAGGCCCGGGGGCTTTGAAGGATTCCACCTCGGTTTATGAATTCTAGGAACTTTTGGGCAAGGGTGTTGGAGCTAGAGTAATGCTCCCAATCTATGTTTGGGTAGTTGAAGTCGCCCAATATAATGGTGTTCGGAGAGACCTTCATATTTTCCAGTGTTCTCAGGAAGGCCGAGTGGGGTTCCTGGGTTTGGGAGGGTGGTCTGTAGCAGGCTATAAACTGGAAGGCAGTTTTACCCACTGTTAGTTGCACATGGATAGTCTCTGATGCTTCGTGCTTTGCCACCAACCTGGAGGTGTGGGTATCTTTGATGAATATCGATACTCCCACTCCTTTTGTGGTTCGGTCCAAGTTTTGGGGCCGAAAAGCATGGTATGAGGTATAACCTGGTAGTGCTGGGGTGCTCTCGGGAGTCCTGAACCAGGTTTCTGTTACTGCACAGATATCGATGTTCTCCATGCTAAGGAGAGTTTCGAGTGCGTGCATCTTGAGGTTTAGACTTCTAGCATTGAGTAGCATTACTCTTAGTTTCTTATCCCTTGTGATACCTATGGAGGTGGGTTTGTCTTTTGAGCCTTGCTTAAAAAAGGCACTATGGGGGTAGCAAGAGCCTTTGCCAATATCCGAAGGCCCAGGGGTGACAGATGCAAGCCGTCCCTAGCAAAGCATCGTGGCTTGTCGTGCATATCATCCCAAGCTGACAGGCATTGGATCCCCTTTGAATGACTCCAATACTTAAGCCACTTGTTGAAATTGATCATCTTGTCTTCATATTGTGGCATCATTCTTGGTGAGGGTAAGATGCTACTCAAGGTCAGGGTCATACCAGCCTGGGCTACATGCTCAGAGAGCTCCTCTATGTCTCTTTTCATGTAGTCCAGGGAGGTACGTCTCAGGTCATTCACACCAGCATGGACAATGACTGAGTCATATTTGTACTTGCCTTGGAGTGACCTGAGTGCTTGTGTTATGTGGCGGATCCTAGCGCCAGACAGGCTGCTCACCATGACCTTCTCCTTGTTCAGCCTGGTGAGCAGGACGTCAGTGTGCCTGACGATAGAGTCACCTATTACAAGTGTATCAGGTGTGTTGTTTAGCCTTAAGGGCTGTGAATGTTTGGCACACTGGCTTTGTGAGATGTGTGTTGCACGTGTTTTGTTTTGGGGTAGCGGTTGCTTGGGTGTCTGCTTTGGAGGTCTCTGCTGCTTATGCAGATCTTTATTTAGAGCCTCCGAGTATGTTTTTGTGTGATTATGTGTTTGGTTTGCTGTCGTGGTAGGTCTATGTGAGACTGGAATTATAGTGAGTGTGGTTTCCTTCTCCTCCTGACTGGTTATGCCAGTACTGAATTGAGAGAGCTTAGCCTCCAGTTTGGCTATATGGTTGCATCTCTCACATGTGTTGGAATTTGTTGGGAGGAGGAGAGGGTTGTCTGTGTACATGAGGCAGTTGTAACATTGCCTCAAGATTCCCATATTCACCAGCTGGACCGGAGAGGAGATTGACAACTGACCTTTGGACATGCTAGAATAATATTGGGAATTCCTTTATAATTGAAAACAAGGGCCAATGGGGAGCGAGGGTGTAGTGCTTTTAATTTTTAGTGCTGACTTATAATTGCTTTAGTGAGCAAGTGCCAGGTAACAAGTGCAATGTGTTACAGGTAACTTAAATGCAAAAATGACAAACAGTAACTTTCTTTCAAACGAAGCAAGGAAATAAGTACAGTAAGCAATGCAGATATCACTAGGGATCCACAGAAGCGCTGAGAAGCTGCGTTTTAGGTGGAATTAGCGATGTTCTTCGTTTCCCATTGCTGCAGTCCTTACTATTGGGTATAGTCCGCGTCCAGTCGGCCCGAATACCAGAGTATAAGGCTGACGTCGGTCAGGGCACATTAGACTGACGTCAGTACGTCAGGGTACTAATGCGCATGACCGACGTCATATCCTCAGTCTTTTTTGCCGCATGGTCCGATGCAGAAGCAGTTTTGCGAGTGCAGGTTGGCGTTCTGAAATATTTCCGAAACCGGAGTTTCAGACCGAAACAGAGTTGGCTAAGTACCCAGCTGGGGAACATTTTGGTTTTTTCTTGCCTCAGTATTTTACCGGATGTCAGAAAAAGTGAATAACTGTATTTCTTGTGGGAAACAGATACCTCATAGGGATTACCATACCTTGTGTATACCTTGTTTAGGGCCTGAGCACGACGTTGTTGGTTGCCGCTCTTGTGCTAGGTTTAACAAACGCACTATTAAGAGGAGGTTAGACTGTGCCAGGTTAGTGTTTGGGAAGCGTTGCAATTATAAAATGCCGTCGGATGCTCCGGCGCCGCTTCGCCCAAGAAGCGCAAGGACAAAACAGTGAAGCCTAGGGTTGATGAACCGGCAGTCCCGGACGCCGGTTCTTTAGAAGGCTCAGTGGAGCCGGAGGTTTTGCCAGGAGTTTCCATGGAGTCTCAGGCAGAAACTTTACTGTTACAGGATGTGCCTTCTCAGGAGGTAGGCCAGGCTGAGGGGCTTCTCAGGTAACTGTTCTTCCCTCTCTTCCCAAGGTAGTTAGAGCCTCTCCTTCTGTTGCCAAAACTTCTTTGAGAGGTAGGCCTAGTTCAGCTTCAGTGGGGCTTCTCCTAGCATTTCGGGTTCTGTACCCAAGAAACATATGCTTAAAATGGCAGAAGATTTGATTACTATGATTAGAGGTTCTATGCCCCGCCTGATAAGAGGCCTAGGGTGGAACCGAGTTTGATAGTTTTGAACAGTGTTCAGAGGCTTCAGAGTCTTCTGGAAGACTTGCAGGAGTATCCTACTTATTCTGATTCTGATGTGGATGATTCCACTCCTACAGCTTCTCCTCCTGAGGATTTCTCATTTTCAGAGACTCTGCATTCCATGAGGGAGCACTTTAAATGGGAAGGCCAGGATTACTCTGATTCCAGGAAAAGGCTTAGGGAATTCTTGTTTTACCCCAGCATAGGCCCTTAGCTATTCCTCCTGTGTTGAATGTGGTGGAAGATGTTTTTGCAGAGGCTTCCCTGAACCCTGACTCTTTGCCTCCTGCTCCTGTTAAGCCTGATAGGTATTATAGGGTGCCCGAAGCTCATAAGTATTTGTTTAAGAGTCCTAGGGCGGACCCAGAAACTATTTCTCAAGGGCCTAAAGGTGTTAAGGCTTCTGTGGTTAAAAATCCTGTTCCCACTGATAAAGAGGCAAGGGCTTTGGATAGGTGGGGAAAGAAAGTGTATACTTCTTCCACTCTAGCCATGAGAGCGTTGAATTGTCAGTTTCACATGCTAAAATATCAGAATTATCTCCTTTCACAATTAAAATCTAAGGTGGATGCTTTGGCGGAAGGTATTGAGTGTAAAGAGTTGCTGGATTTGGTTCATGTGTCTGAACAAGTGGGTAAGCATTCTTTGCAATGTGGTTTTGATGCTGTACAGGCCTCCTCGAGGGTGGCTGCTACTAGTTCTGTTCTTCGCAGGCATGCCTGGTTGAAGGATCAGAATTTAGCTGAGCATGTTAAGACAAGGATTTTGGATGCTCCTTTACAGTCTGATGTGTTGTTTGGATCGCCTGTGGAAGCAGTTTTAAAGAAAATGGAGGACAAAGCTAAGTCTATGCAAACTGTTAAAGATTTTTGCAGGTGCAGCCACCAAGTTTAGTAGAAATTGGCCTGCTAAGGGGTGGACATATCCTGCTTATGATTCCCAGTCTAGGGGTAGGTCTAGACGTGGTAGGGGCAGGGCTCAAGGTTCTTTTAGGCCTAGAACAGGAGTTCACCTGCTCAGACTTCTGGTGAGGGCAGGGGTCAGTCCTTTCGTAAACAGACCCAATGACCTGTCTTTTCAGCTGCCAGTAGATTCTCGTCTGGCAGCTCCTTTGGGAGGAAGACTGTCTCTTTTCAAAGAAAATTGGGATTTAATTACTCAAGACAAATGGGTGTTGGATATCATTCACCACGGTTACAGATTTTATTTCCATACAATGCCCCTTTCAAAGGCATGCCAGACGTTCCTCCTCCACAAAGAAAGGAGGCTCACAAGCAAGTTTCTCAGTTACTCCAGATGGGGCCATTCAGCCAGTCCCTGTATCAGAAAGGGGCCTAGGATTTTATTCTCGCCTGTTCCTAGTACCAAAGAAGGGGAACACGTGGAGACCAATTTTGGATTTATCTCTCCTCAACACTTTTTGGACATTCCCAAGTTCAAGATGTTGACGTTACAACAGCTTTTACCTCTGCTGGGCAAAGATCACTGGATGGTAACTTTAGATCTCAAGGAAGCTTACCTTCATGTGCCTATAAGGCTAAGTTGCAGGAAGTATCTGCGGTTTCGAGCTGGAAATTCTCATTATCAGTTCTCTGCATTGCCCTTTGGCTTATCTACTGCCCAGAGTATTCACAAAGGTTCTGGCTCCAGTGATAGCTTACTTCAGGCTTCAAGGAATTCAAATCTATCCTTACTTGGACGACTGCCTGATTCTGGCTCAAGAAAAGGAAGACCTTCTACAGCATCTGAAATATGTTATAGCAGTGCTAAGATGCCTAGGGTATTCTGTGAACGAAATAAAGTCCAGTCTAGTACCCTCTCAAGACATGTGCTTTCTGGGTGTAAGACTGAATACAGCAGCCCAGATGGCCTTTTAACCCCGGACAAACAAAAGAGTCTGTCACTTTACTTCCATCAACTATCTCATCAGTCCGTGCTGACTGCAAGGACAGTCCTTCAAGCATTAGGGTTCATGGCATCTTGTATTCTGGTGCTTCCCAATGCCAAACTGCATATGAGGAAGCTACAATGGTATCTCAAAAATGTATGGACACAGCACTGCCAGGATTTGGACACTGTCATTCAAATAATACCTTGCCTTCAAAAGAATTCTTGTGGTGGGCTCAGGAATGTCACCTAAACAAGGGACTCTCTGTGACCCGGCCAGAGGCAAGTCAGATTTTAACGACAGATGCCACGGACATTGCTTGGGGAGCTCATCTAAATGGAAAGTGGATACAAGACAAGTGGCCTGCCAGACTACAGCATCTACATATCAACATGAAGGAGATGTTAGCAGTCCAGTTTGCATTAATGACTTTCAAGGAGTTACTTCTTCCAGGGCAGGTGTTGATTCTAACAGACAACACAACTGTCATGTGGTACATCAACAAGCAAGGGGGAACACATTCTTATCCTCTATGCAGGCAAGCAATGATTTTATGGGAGACTGCGCTAAGCTTGCAACTAACTCTTCAGGCAAGGTTTCTGCCAGGAGCACAGAACTCCTTAGCAGATGTGTTAAGCAGACAAATCATGGATCCCCACGAGTGAAAACTGGATCTTCATGTATTTCAGAAATTGACAGTGTCATGGGGAACTCCAGACATAGATCTGTTCGCTTCTCCACTAAACCACCAGCTGCCAAAGTATTGCACAAAGGGGTTTCATCACACAGCTTGGAAAGTGGATGCTCTGTCTTTCAGTTGGAAAAACCTTCATGTGTATGCCTTTCCACCTCTGCCTCTTCTTCCAAAGGTACTATTAAAGGTCAGACAAGACAGGCCAAGGATGATTTTGATAGCTCCAGATTGGCCTCGGCAACACTGGTACCCACTACTGCGGAGTCTGGTAAAGAAGCCTCCATGGCCTTTACCTCTGATTCCTCATCTGTTATCTCAGAAGGACGGTCATCTGCTCAATGTCAAGCTTCACTCTCTTCATCTAACAGCCTGGCATATTCTGTGTTGAAACACAGCAGGTCTCAACTTCCTCAACAAGTTTTAAATGTGATTATGGAAGCTAGAAGACCTAGTACAAGGAGAGTGTACGAGAAAAATGGAAGAGATTTTTATTTTGGAGTACAGCAAAGAATTTGGAGATTTCTGAGCCTAATTTGAGTGTGGCTCTTCAATATCTTACTGAGTTATTGGACAAAGGTTTGTCCTTCTCTTCCATTAAGATTCATGCTGCAGCAATTTCAGCTCACTATGATTGTGACCCACCTTTGTTTTCGCATCCTTTGTTCAAGCAGTTTCTTAGAGGGGCAAAGAATATAAGACCCCACGTGAGCTCCTACTCCTGCTTGGGATCTCAATTTTGTGTTGGAAAAACTTACTCTACAACCTTTTGAGCCTGCAGCTACTGCTGAATTGAAATACTTGTCATGGAAGACTGCTTTTCTGTTGGCTATTACTTCTGCAAGAAGGGTGTCTGAGTTGCAGGCCCTTATGGCAGTAGAGCCCTTTTTGATTTTCCATAAGGATAGGGTATCATTACGTACTAATCCTTCCTTTATGCCTAAGGTGGTTTCTAGTGTGGCTTTAAACCAAACTATTCATTTGCCTATGTTTTATGCCGACCCTCAAAATAAAGGGGAAAAGATTTTGCACACTTTAGATGTACACAGGCAATTGCGTTATTATTTAAGCAGGACTAAGGATTTTAGGCAGTCTCAGCAGTTGTTTGTTTCTTTTGCTTTGAGTTCACAGGGCAAGCCTGTGTCAAAACAAACTATTTCTAGGTGGATTGGCTTTTGCATTGCATTTTGTTATTCCCATCATGGCAAGGAAATTCCAGCTGGGATTAGGCCTCATTCCACTAGGGCTACTGCCACTTCAACAGCATTTCTAAGGGGGGTGGCAACTAAGGATATTTTGGAAGCAGCTACTTGGAGTTCAGTGCATACTTTCTCTAAGCATTATCACCTTCCTATCTACTCTAAGTCTAGGGCTGGTTTTGCCACAGCTGTTTTGCAAGGCATGTTGTCAGCTCCTACTTCTTTATGATTTGCCAGCCTCCCTTACCTCTGCTTTGGGATTCTACCCAATAGTAAGGACTGCAGCAATGGGAAACGAAGAACATAGTACAGTTTTGTACCTACCATAAATGTAGATGTTCGAGGATTCCATTGCTGCAGTCCAATTACCCTCCCTCCTTCCCCTCTGTGTTTAGGGGTGGTTGTGTAGGTGAGTTTACATGCTTATATTTTTGTATATATTCTTGTATATATTGTACATGTTTTTGGTGCAGGTATTTTGGGCCTTGTCTTTTTAGGGTCTTCTGACATCTGGGGCAAGAAAAGACTGAGGATATGACGTCGGTCATGCGCATTAGTACCCTGACGTACTGACGTCAGTCTAATGCGCCCTGACCGACGTCAGCCTTATACTCTGGTATTCGGGCCGACTGGACGCGGACTATACCCAATAGTAAGGACTGCAGCAATGGAATCCTCGAACATCTACATTTATGGTAGGTACAAAACTGTACTTTCCAGGGAAATAACAAGCATACAAACAAAGCTAGATTCAGCAGGCCTGGATCTAGTCTATGCTACAGCAAACAAGGTGTAGCAATTTCAGTAAGATACAGTTCAAATATTCAGGCACTATAAACCTTTAACCAGAAATTCCCAGCTCAGAAGGGCAGAGTCCAGCCTCTCCTCCCACAAGAGTGCAGACCACGAACCTTCTTAATGTAAAATAACTGGCCTGAAGCCCAAGTGCTTAAACCAGAGCTAATACACTTTAAGAATAACAGACACTGAGCTCTCAATCAGCAGTTCCCAACTTAGAAGGATGAAAGCTACCTGTCCTGCTACCACAGTGCATGCCACAAACATTCCTAATGTAGAACAACTGGTCTGAAGCCCAAGTGCTTAATCCAAAAGACTTAGAATGATAGCTACACTTTAACCAAGTTACTACCAAGCAGTAATAAATACAACTGAATACTTTAAATAATGCCTGGATTAGTGCTCAAGTTATACAAACAAAGCTAGATTCAGCAGGCCTGGATCTAGTCTATGCTACAGCAAACAAGGTGTACCAATTTCAGTAAGAAGAAATTCAGATATGCGTGTACTATAAGCCTTCAACCAGAAATTCCCAGCTCAGAAGGGCAGAGTCCAGCCTCTCCTCCCACAAGAGTGCAGACCACAAAACCCTCTTAATGTAAAATAACTGGCCTGAAAGCCCAAGTGCTTAAACCAGAATTAATATACTTTTAGAATAACAGACACTGAGCCCTCAATCAGCAGTTCCCAACTTAGAAGGATGTAAGCTACCTGTTCTGCCACTACAGTGCAGACCACAAACCCTCTCAATGTAAAACAACTGGTCTGAAGCCCAAGTGTTTAAACTAAAAGGCTTAGAATGAGTTACACCAAGCAGTAATAAATACAATTGAGAACGTTTAAGATGATGCAAAAGCAAAATAAAGTAGGAAGAAACACAAGTACAGTAAGATCATCTGCTTGATCATAGGGTGGAATCAAGGAGGTGGCTGTCCTTTGGATGAGAATTGTTTGGATGATGAATACGATAATAAGGAAATTACATCGTTGCATTCTATGGATCTGAGGAAGGCCAGAAGGTTGAAAGTGCTTATCCTGAATCTTTGGACTGACTTTTAGTATTTACTTTATCGATTTAACTTTTTATTTAAATAGTTTTCCATGTTGGTCAAGCTGGTTGTTTTCTTATTTTTATGTTTATTTTATCATCTTAAGACCTTTAGTGACTATCTTGACTCTGTTGTTGCACATGGCTGAAGGGAGCAATGGACAAGTTGGAGCTACTGAAATATCGCATATGCTTAAAGTGAAACTACCTTGGAATTAAAAATGAATCCTGTGCTACCGGAGTTTTCAGTGAGTTCTGCTAATCCACTTCTTTCCCTTGACCTGAATGCTGAAGTACAGAAGACTTCATATTTATCTAATGGGATTGAGACTTTTGATCAAATATTTTTGGAAGTTGACAATGCTGCCTATCATTTGAAAAGGTTACAGTGGCAGCATTTTCATCTCAAGGCTTGCTTGCATCATCATGTTATTCCAAGAGGAATGCTGGTTAAGTGCATGCCGACATATGGGAACACCTTCCCTGATTTACTTGCATGATGGCAAGCGATTACTTTTGAAACTAGTTTTAAAACCATTGAACTGTTAATTGAATATTTCAAATACATTGAAGAGGAAACGGTGAAGTTGATTAAACAGAAACAATTAGAACTTGAAACTGTGACGCTGTCAGATATGTTTTTACATAAATTGGAAACCTTGCAGTGTAACCTTAAGTTGTTTGATAACAGGATGAGAAATGTGAAAAATCATAAGCAAACTAGAGATTTTCAGGATTTTAAAACTGGTAATTTGTCTGAATGGCCTGTGTGTGTGACTGAAACAGCTATGAATAAAACTGGAAAGACTAAGGGAGTTTCCACTAGGCCGTCTACTACATCTGACACAGAGCATCTATATATACAGAAAGTAGCTAACAAAGCAGTTGCATCCAATACTGAGTATATCAATGTGCTCAGTTGTTTAACTGGATCAAGTACAACAGCAACAGCTTCTAATTATGAGCAAGTGACTACAGTTCCTGCCTCTAGCGCTGAAGGTGATACTGAGGCTTTGAATGTAGAAAACGTTATGTTTAAGGGGACAGTCAAAATGATAATTTTCTTAATTTCCAGCAGTTGAATTTAGGGACCAGACTAAAAGAAGGGGCTTCTCATCTTCCAATTTTTCAGGGGCTCCCTATATTTATCAAGCAGCAACAGCATCTGAAACAATAACAGTGGTCCCTGAGCAGTGGGAGGAAGAGGGGAAAAGTATAGCACCATTAGGCACTTTGGTCAATGAGTCTTGTTTCTTGACGTACATTGAATGAGACACGTATACATCTACTGAACAAGGGTTTATCATTCAAACCAGCCCTTAGATCGAGACTTAGTGAATTTAGAATTGATATCAAATGTTTTGGAAGAAATATTACATTTTTGGTAATGAGTGATGAACTACTAATGAATAGATTTAAAAGGCCCACTACTTTTGTACCAATGTCACATCCTGCTGTAGAATTGTTTATGTGAATGTGAGAGAAGGATGTAGCTGAATTCTGGCAGAATAATGATCACAGAGGTTTTTACAACCTCAACAGTGATGACTTAAGAGCTTTGTGTGAACTGATGAATGATGAAAGGACAGTCATCGAGCCTGCTGATAAAGGTGGTGCGATAGCTGTGTTGGATACTGATGATTATCAGAGAAGAATGTATAACATGTTGGCTGATACCTGAACATATATGAAGATACTCAAATGGGAAGTAAATAGGTTAAAACATGTTTGATATTTTACATGACCTGCTCATGACAAGAACTGTTGCACAAGAGATATATGATTAGCTTTGGCTTGAACATCCACAGATACCAGTGATAAATGGACTCTCTAAGATACACAAGAGTTCCCAAGACCCACTCCTTTGACCTATTGTTTCAGGTAACGGAAGGATTACTGAACTTGCCTCTGTCTATTGGGCTCTGTTTGAAGAGATTTTTTTACCGAAAGCTAGTACAGTTCTGCAAGATACTTCCCATTTTTTGGAGACGTTATAACAGACATTGAAAATGGTTGATTCACTAACTTATAGACCTGGACTTATGATGGTCACTATGGAAGTTCACAGTCTCTTTACTGTTATTCCCAATGAATATGGGATATCTGCAGTTAGAGACTTCATACGTACACAAGTTAAAGAAACAACATCTGCTCTTCTTGTTTGTACTTTGCTGAAACTCATTCTTGACTATAATTTTTTCTTAAGTGGATGATTACTATTCGGAGAAATGGGCAGTTGCCAAGGGCACCTCATGTAGCGATAGTTATTCTAGCATTGTCTTGGCTCAGTGGAAAATGAGGTAAATATTTAATGAGATCAATCCATGGGTGAATGACATCGTATACTATGGTTGTTTTGTGGATGACATATTCCTTATATGAAGAGGAGATGAGACCAACCTTCTTCATTTTGTAATGTATTTGGAGATGATTAGCACCTTTTGAAGTTTGATGTTCATATGTCAAGAACAGAAATATGTTTCCTTGATGTCAGAGTCACTAGAAATAAAACTGGGTGTTTTAATACAGCAGTTTATTGCAAGTATTGTTGGAGAAATGACCTCTTGCATAGGATGAATATGCACCTAGGACATATCTTTCCACAAATAGTGAAGGGACAATTCCTTTGTGTGTCAAGACTTTGTACAGATACAGGAACTTATGAACATGAGAAACAAACCCTTTTACGTAATTTTCAAGAACGAGGATATAGAAGTAAGAACACTCAGCTACATACTATGGAGACTTGAGGGCTAAGGAATACAAAAGGATGCCCCTTTTCTGATAAGATGGACAATATTGGGGATAACCAAGACTGTGAAGAAGTAGAGCATCCTGTCAGATGTTGACTTGCCTACAGTTCTGATGTCTCACAAATATGTGACATCATCAAGAATAATTGGTCTATTCTAACTGTAAATGACAACTTGAAATGTATAGTAGGTGAGACACCTCATTTTTGTTTCAAGAATCACATAAATCTTAAGACATTGCTCTGTTACAAGAATAGTTCATAGGACATTACTAGACTAATGGCCCTAGGGCCTTTACAAGCCTAGCCATGTAAAAAAACCCATGTACCCTAATTGACAATAGCTAAATGGTCATTGTGAGTAGAGCATTGTGAGAGACAGCACCAACTACCCCTGTCCATGAGGGGCACAGGTGCCTACCCTGGGGTGAATTTATAGTCACCCATCCAGTAGTTAAGGTTGTGCTTTGGCCCACAGAAAAAAACTACCTCATTTACCTTTAAGTAACCAACCCTTCAGTTCAGTTCCTGATTAATGCAGTCACAATAGCACGAACGACACATCTTCTTGTAGAAGGACGAACAGAAACATTCCCATTCCTGACATGCCCACACAGTTAATCCATTACACCTAAACAGATCTGTGTTAGAATGTTGAATTACCAAAACAATCGTGGTTATGACATCAATCCCAAATGAGAAAATGGCACAATATCAAAGTGCCACAAAAGTGAAATTCAAAACTTTGCCAACACACGTTTTTGTATGGGGCAAGACCCTTTCCATAGGCCCTGCTACTTATATATAGGTTCATAGGTGTGTACTAGGCTAATAGCCCTGGGGCCTTTACAAGCTTATATATAGTTTCATAGGTGTGTACTAGCCTAATGGCCCTGGGGCCTTTACAAGCATAGCCATAGGAGTTCCCTAGCATAGTGCCACCTGCCCTTAGTTCCCAGTGTCTCTGTCGAGTAGAGCCACTTGAATTATCCCCAGGGTGAATTTTCTGTTTCCCCTCCACACATCTAGATTTCTCTTGAACAGGGTCAGCGAGGTGTTCTGCTTGACATGTATGGGAAGTTTATTCCATAGCATGGGCAGTCTCTGGGTTATGAACCTGTCCCTCCAGCATGTTCTGTTAATTATGGTAATGAGGTTGAGGTCTCTGGAGCATGTGGTGCGGAGGGATTGGAATTTCTTTAGATGTAACATTTCTAACAGAGCTGGTGTAGACATGGCTTTGTAAGTCAAGCAGAGATCGTCTCTAAGTAGGCGATATGAGACAGAGAATAGTTGGAGTTTTTTTTATTCTGTCCATATAGGACAAGTGTTTAAGGCTGAAGATCCTCCTTGTGAGGTACTTTTGCGGCCTCTCCAGTTGTTGGAGGTGTCCAGTGAGGTACATGCCAAATTGTACTCGATGATTGGCCTAATGAGATA
Source organism: Protopterus annectens (assembly GCF_019279795.1). Classification (NCBI taxonomy): domain Eukaryota; kingdom Metazoa; phylum Chordata; order Ceratodontiformes; family Protopteridae; genus Protopterus; species Protopterus annectens. The sequence continues at coordinate 1,723,064,899 of NC_056744.1, read as the reverse complement.
AGAGTAGCGGGAGGCAAGGACCTTTTTTTTTCCTGGATGCAAAACCCTTAGTAATGAGATGTGCCACATAGAAGGACTTTCTGACCACAGTGCCAATGTGGTGATGAAAAGAGTGGTTGCAGTCAACCTGTGTTCCCAGATCTCTTATAACGCCTTCTGTGTTCAGTGGACTACCATCAATGTGTAATTCATCAGACCCAGGTTTTTCCCAAAGGGGATGATGACACTTTTTTTGGCATTGAGCTTAAGGCCATGGTTCTGACACCAGTCGGTCTCAGTGAGGCCATTCTGTAGGATGTCAACACCACTTAGGGAGTTTATTAGCTCCCAACTTACAATCGTCTGCGAACTTTGTCAGCCAGAGTCCCTTTATGTTGGCCTGGACTTCAGAGAAGTAGATACCAAAAAGGAGAGGACCCAAAACCAAACCCTGTGGGACTCCACTCATGACTAATCGGGAGACTTACTTGGAGTCGCATACTTTCACACTGTGGGTTCTATCTGTGAGACAGTTTGCAACCCACCTAGTGATATAGGGGTTGATGCCTAGCTTAGTGAGTTTTTCTATGATTCCTGAGTGGGGAATGGTATCAAAAGCCTTGGCCAGATCAAGGTAGGCTGTATGAACCACCTTTCCTTCATCCACAGCTCTGGTGACTGACGCAAAGAAGTCAACAGAGTTGAGCAGGCATGATTTACCCTTGCCAAACTGTGTGGGATTCAGAGTTTTGAGATTCCCTATATCCTTGTTTCTTAGGTCCATGATGATGCGTTCCATAGCTTTGCATATCAGGCTCGTCAGGCTAATGGAGAGCTAGTTCCCAGGGTCTGTAGCCTCTCCTCCTTTGTGGAGAGGGATGACTGTAGCAGTGCACCTTTCGGTAGGGACAAAGCCTGAGGTGAGGCAGTGACTGAACAGGGTACAGAGGTGAGGTGCCAGTTCACTCTGTAGTTCATGTAGAACACAGCCAGGGATGTTGTCCGGTCCCATAGAAGCTGTATTCTTGGCCTTGGAAAGTGTTGTTTTAACCTGTGCAGCAGTAAAACTGGGTGCCTGGCAGTCTACTGGTATTGTGATTGGTCCTTTGGGGGGGGAGAGGGGTAAAGTTGGCACTGAATCTGTCTGCCAGTATACTTGCAATATCTGTTGGCTTGGTATAGGAAGTACCATTGTGCAGTAGCTCAGAGCAAATCTGGGTATTGCCGTAGAGATTCTTTATATAACTATAGAAGGCCTTGTGGTTGTCTTTACTATCCGCTGCAATTCTGTTTTCATAGCTAGCTTTACAGGATTTGATGAGGGATCTCAACTTTTTGTTGAGGCTGATAAGGGAGTTTTTCCTGTCTTGGGACTTCACCTTATTCCGCATCAGATGTTCATCGTGTTTCACTGTTGCAGTCATTACTCTTGGGTTATCCTGCTGGCAGGCTATCCACAGTCGGCCAGATTCCAAAGTCTAGTTCCAGCGTCGGTTGCTGTCGCCTCTTCCCTGACATCAGTGCGCCAGGGGTATAAAAGAAGCAGCCAACGCCATTTTCTTCAGTCTTTCTTGCCACGCGGTGCCCGAAGCAAAAGCAGTTTGCAAGTGCCGGTCGACCGACAACTGAGATTTTCAAATCAGAATTTCAGATCCAAAGTCTTCATTAAAGCTAAGTACCCCGTTGAGGAAACTTTTTTTTCTTGCTCCAGACCGATGTCAGAAAAAGTTAATAATTGTATTTCTTGTGGGAAGCAAATACCTCATAAGGATTTTCACTCTTACTGTATTCTTGCCTAGGCCCTGATCACAACGTTGCTAGTTGTCGGTTTTGTGCTAGATTTAACCAAGCGTCGGTTTGATTTTGCTTTTCATTACTTTGGCTGACGATTTAACTATATAATGCCGTCGGATCAGCTGACAACCGCAGTTTACAAAAAATGCAAGGACAAGGAAAAGAATAGGCATCCAAGGTCCAAAACTGACGAAGCCTCTTCTAGGCCAGTCGCCGGTTCTCAGTGAGGCGCTTTCACAGCCCCTGGCGCCCGCTGCCACAGGCCGTTTTTGACTCCCATGTGGAGCCGACTGGGCCTCTGGATACTCAAGGTATTGGACACTCAGAAATCATTCCCTCAGATGGGTTCGGAGCCGCTGAGCAAGCATCAGCTTCTGAGGGTGTCTTCAGACCTACACAACTATATATTAAGCCATCCTCAGCTTCAAAGACTAAAGCAGCAATAAAGACAAAGAAACAAGTACAGCATTCTCCTACTCAGACTGCCATGCCTAAAAACAGATGCTCAAAATGGCCGAAGACCTAATTACTTTGATCAGAGTTTCCCATCCCCCTTCTAATAAGAGGTCTAGGCAAGAGACCGAGTATGATTCTTATGATCAGGTTTCTTTCCTCTGATTCCTCTTCTGAACAAGATTACTCCATGCTTCCCTATGAGGATTCCGATGCTGAAGAAATCCATTCCTTCAGCCCCTCCTCCTGAGGTTATTCTTTTGGGGAAACCCTGCATACCATGAGGGAACATTTCCACTGGGAGAGCCAAGATTATTCTGAATCTAAGAAAAGGCTCAGAGACTTTCTGCTACTTCCTCAGCACAGACCCCTTGCTATTCCACCTGTACTAGACATTGTGGACGATGTATTCTCAGAGTCCGGCCTGTCCCCAGACTCTCCCTGCACCTGCTAAGCCAGACAGATACTACAGGGTCCCGGATTCTCATAAATTCCTGTATAAAAACCCTGCTGCTGACCCAGAAACTATATCACAAGGTCCCAAGGGGGTTAAAGCTTCCACTGCAAAAAACCCTGTCCCCTCTGATAGGGATTCCAGGGCTCTAGACAGATGGGGGAAAAAAGTCTACACTTCTGCTACCCTGGCTGTAAGGGCCTTAAATTGTCAGTTTCATATGCTTAAATATCAGCAATATTTAATGTTACTGCTTAAACAGAAAATGTTGACAAATACTGAATGTTCAGAAAACAAAGAATTGCAGGATGTATTGCATGCAGCTGAACAAATGGGAAAGCATACTTTGCAATGTGGTTATGATTCACTGGAGGCCTCCTGCAGGGCCGCTGTTATAGGTTCTGTTATTAGAAGGCATGCTTGGTTAAAGGAACAAAACCTGCCTGATCATGTTAAAGCAAAATTATTAGATGCACCATTACAGCATGATAATTTGATTGGTACTAAAGCAGAAGAGGTATTGAAAAAAATGGAGGATAAAGCAAAATCCATGCAGACAGTCAAGGATTTCTTAGTTACAGCCACCCAGATTTAGCAGAAACTGGCCCTCTAAAAATTGGTCCTTTCCAGTGTCAGACAGACTACAAAGAGGCAGATACAGGTGTTCCAGAGGCAGAGGTCAGCCCCAAGGCTCATACAGGCCTAAACAATGGGGTGCTCCTACCTCCAAAAGCAGAGAAGACAAATCACAACCTTACAGGAAACAGTCCCAATGACTTTCCTCTACCAGATCCAAACACTTTTCTTTTGGCAGCCCCCTTAGGGGGAAAACTAGTACTTTTCTCTACAAATTGGCAAAGGATTACCCAAGACAAATGGGTCCTGAACATAGTGTCCCAAGGCTACAGGTTCCATTTCCAGACTCTACCAAGGTCAAAAGGTATGCCAGACCTACCACACAATCAATGGGCAGAGGCACAAACACAAATTACAGCCCTCATGGACATGAGGGCCATTCAGCAAGTACCGCAACAAGAGCAGGGGCAAGGATTTTACTCCAGACTTTTCCTAGTACCCAGAAAGGACAAAACCTGGAGACCAATACTGGACCTGTCTATACTAAATACATTTCTGGAAGTTCCAAAATTCAAGATGCTGACTCTGCAGCAGCTACTGCCCATGCTGGGCAAGAAGGCTTGGCTCGTAACTTTGGACCTAAAAGAGGCATACCTGCATGTCCCAATCGGACAATCTTGCAGAAGATACCTCAGATTCATAGCTGGCTCAATGCATTACCAATTATCTGCACTGCCCTTTGGCTTATCTACTGCACCCAGGGTCTTCACAAAACGCCTCGCACCAGTAATTGCATTTTGCAGACAAAAAGGAATTCAGATATATCCCTACTTGGATGACTGCCTAATTCAAGCAGAGAACAAAGACATTCTTCTAAAACATCTGGCGTTTGTAAAAAGATTACTAATTGGCCTAGGGTACACAGTAAACAAAAAGAAATCAAAACTAGTGGCCTCTCGAGATAATATTCCTGGGTGCAAGCCTAAATACAACTGCCCAGATGGCTCATCTCACACCAGACAAACAAAAGCAACTGACTACTTACTTCAAGAATTTGGCAACAAAAACCCACTTATCTGCAAGGAAAATCCTGCAGGCCTTAGGTTTCATGGCATCCTACATTCTACTAATTCCATATGCCAGACTGCATTATGAGGAAACTACAATGGTATCTAAAAAGTGTTTGGACTCAGCATTGCTACAGCCTGGAGACAGCAATTGCACTCATCCCCGGCCTGCAACAGGAGTTTTGATGGTGGACAGAAGCCTGCCACCACAACAAGGGTCTGCCATTCACTTTACCCACAGCCAGACAGACACTGACAACGGATGCATCAGACTATGCCTGGGGAGCCCATATGGCAGGAAAATGTATTCAGGGCACATTGCCTGCAAACCAGATGCATCTTCACATCAATCAAAAAGAGATGCTAGCTGAATAAAATGCCCTGACAGCTTTCAAGGACCTGCTTCATCCAGGACAATTACAGATAAAGACAGACAACACTACGGTTATGTGGTACATAAACAAGCAGGGAGGTACACATTCCTACCCCCTCTGCAGACAAGCAATGGGACACAGCATTGGTATCTCAAGTACACTTGCAAGCACAATTCCTGCCAGGAAAAACAAATACACTGGCAGAAGAACTAAGCAGAAACCTCATGGATCCCCACGAATGGAAACTGGATCCACAAGTCTTCAGCATGATAAGAAGATGAGAATGCCCAGACATAGATCTATTTGCCTCCCCTCACAACTGCCAATTACAGAGATTTTGCACAAGGATTTATCACAAGCAAGCATGGAAAGTGGACGCCCTATCCTTCAGCTGGAAAAATCTAACAGTATATGCTTTTCCCCCACTGCCTCTCCTTCCCTGGGTACTCCTAAAGGTCAGACAAGAGAGGCCAAGCATGATCCTGATTGCACCAGACTGGCCACGCCAGCACTGGTATCCAATCCTGATGAACTTGTCTCAAGGTCCAGCATGGATATTGCCTCAAACTTCTCAATTGCTGACCCAACAAAACAGTCAGATCCTGCACAGCCAACTCAAGACCTTAAATCTGGCAGCATGGCGAATAATGTAGCCATTCAGAGCACTCCACTTACAAAAGCTGTTATGGACATTATCTTGGAAGCCAGAAGGCCCAGTACCAGAAAGTCTTATGCAGAAAAATGGAAGAGATTCACTGCTTGGAACCAGGACCAAGGCATAGACACAAGTGTATCAAATATCCCTCAGATTTTACAATACCTAACTGAGATGCTAAACAAAAGCCTTTCTTTCTCATCTATTAAGATTCATGCCTCTGCCATTTCAGCCCATTACAATACGGAACCACCTATTTTTTCTCATCTTTTACTAAGGCAGTACCTCAGAGGGGCCAAAAACATTAGGCCTCCAAGGAGAGCACCAATTCCGGCCTGGGACCTCAATTATGTTTTGGAAAAACTCATACTGCCTCCTTTCGAGCCAGCATCATCAGCAGATATAAAATTCTTATCCTGGAAAACAGCTCTGCTCCTAGCAATAACCTCTGCAAGACGAGTCTCAGAGCTACAAGAACTCATGGCTGTGGAACCTTTCATCATTTTCCATCCAGACAGGGTTTCTCTACAAACGAACCCTACATTTATGCCTAAGGTGGTGTCCAGTGTGGCCCTCAACCAAACCATCCACTTGTCAACCTTTTATCCTAATCCACAAAACAAGGGTGAAAAAATTCTGCATTCTTTGGACATACACAGGCAGCTAAGATTCTACTTGGACAGAACTAAAGCTTTCAGAAAGTCTGAGCAACTTTTAGTGTCCTATGCTGCAGGTTCACAAGGAAAGGCTATCTCAAAACAGACTATTTCTAAATGGATAGTCCATTGCATCCGTTTCTGCTATCTCCAACATGGCAAATTAGTGCCTAAGGACATTAGGCCTCATTCCACCAGAGTAACAGCCACCTCAGCAGCCTTCCTCAGAGGAGTACCAACCAAAGATATCTTAGAGGCTGCAACTTGGAGTTCAGTGCACACCTTCACAAAGCACTACCATTTACCTCTTTATTCTAAGTCCAGAGCAGGCTTTGTTTTGCAGGGCCTCATACCTATTTAGACCAGCCACCCTACCTCAGCTTTGGGATTCAACCCAAGAGTAATGACTGCAGCAGTGAAACACGATGAACATAGTACAGTTGTGTACCTACCATAAATGTAGATGTTCGAGTGTATTCACTGTTGCAGTCCAGGTTACCCACCCACCATCCCCCTTTTCTTTGCTGGGGCTTATCTACACTTCTCTATCCTATACAACCTTTTTGGTGTATTTGCTTGTAGATAAAGGACATTTTTGTGCATGTATTTTTATTGGCATATTCTTTCAGCCTACCAATTTAGGGGCACCTGACATCTGGGGCAAGAAAAACTGAAGAAAATGGCGTCGGCTGCTTCTTTTGTACCCCTGGCACACTGACATCAGGGAAGAGGCGACAGCAACTGACGCCGGACCTAGACTTTGGAATATGGCCAACTGCGGGTAGCCTGCCAGCAGGATAACCCAAGAGTAATGACTGCAACAGTGAATACACTCTAAACATCTACATTTATGGTAGGTACACAACTGTACTTTTCCTCCTTCTGTTATAGAGTCTGTTTATGGCAGACGACCACCAGATTGGCTTCCTTTATTTGAAGGAGAGCATCTTGGTTCTATTGGGTATGGTGAGATCTATGCATTTGTGTACGTGTTCGTACAGTGCATTGGTGTATGATTTGGCCGTCATACAACTATTCTCCATTTTCATGGGTGCCGTGAAGTTAGCCACCTCTGTTTTTAGGAGCCCAAAGTTAGCATTGGAGAAGTTTTTCATGGTGGTTACCTTTGGGGGGGGGGGGGTTGGGAGGGATGTGGATTTCCAAGGTGATTAGTTTGTGATCAGATCTAACCAGGGAGGAGATGACTATTGGTGTAGAGCAACAGTCACTCATGTTAGTAATGACCAGGTCAAGGATGTTGCTACCTCTAGTGGGGGTAAGAACGAGCTGGTCCAGGGCATTGGAATTAATAAACCCCCAGGAAACATTGGGCAAGTGTATTGGTACATGAGTAGTTTTCCCATTTAATGGAGAAGTAGTTGAAGTTGCCTAGAAAGAGAGTGTTAGGTTGGACCCTAATATTCTCCAGGCTGCTTAGGAACGTGGAGTGCGAGTCTTGGGACATGTTTGGGGACCTATAGCAGGCTACAACCTCAGTCGCTATCTTACCCAATGTTAGCTGCACCTGAAGTATCTCTGATGCATTATGTTGGGCTACCAGTCTGGAGGTGCACACATTCTTTATGAATATGGAAACACGACCGCCTTTGAAGCTTTGGTCCAAGTTCTGCGGCCAAAAGGTGTGGAATGAGTTGTAGCCTGGTAGTGCAGGGGTGCTTTCTGCTGCCTTGAACCAGGTCTCTGTTTACAGCACAAATGTCAGTGTTCGCCATTTTAAGGAGTGCTTTGAGTGAGTGCATTTTGAGATTTAGACTTATAGCATTGAGCAGCATGACCCTTCGATTGCATTTGTTTGTAGCTGTTACAATGGAATGTGAAGAGTTCTTTAAGTTTTAAGCCTTCAAGGATCATAGGTTCAAAGGATAATAGAAAGTTACTAGGCTCTTGGCACTGAGGCCCTTGTAAGCCTAGCCAAGAGTTTAGCTTATGCATAGACAAATCTAGGAGGGACAAGAGTGGAATTCCAGGGATGTATTTTCTATTTCCCATCCAGTTATCCAGGTTGCACTTAAAAAGGGGTAAAGAGGCACGCTGCTTGAAGTGGAGAGGAAGTCTGTTCCATAGATGGGGGAGTCTCTGGGACACAAATCTGTCCTACCAGCAAGTCCTACTGATGCCACAGACAAGGTTGAGGCCACATGTGTGGGTTACTCGAGTGGAGCTTGACTTGTGGATATGCAGCAATCCCATCAATATGTGCTAACTGAATCGTTTTAATTGCTAACCATAATCCATTAGGTGGATATATGGCACGCACAAGTGAAGCTATTCAATATAAACCCCAAATCATTGCCCTTTATAAATAAATCTATATTAAAAGACATTAAAATACATAACCTAATCAAACATAAAGTCAACTCATTTTAAAATCTTTTCTCCTCACTGCACTTAACAAATACACTCATCCTAGTGCAGCCCATCCATCTAAACCCAAACCTAAAACTAGGCAATAAAATGATAAATCTTGACCAATTCCCTCAAATTAAAAATTTTACTATTTGGCATACTTATAAACTTAAGGATAACTCTTTAAATGATATCAAAAAAGAAGTTAACCTAAATAACAAATGTACAATAATTCTGAGACAAATTAAAGAACTAATTTCTACATTTGGAAACTTCCCGAATGGAGTACAGGAAGAATTAAAACTCACTCTATCCCTCCTAAAAAGTCTAAAAATCAAAAAGAAGATATAACCTAATCACTAATATTAAATATCAATCTTCTCTTACTTTTGCATAATATTGGAGGGGCAAAAATCCTGAATTGACTGATGTCCATATCTCTCACATGACAAATAATATGAACAGATTCTCCCCCTTCAAGAAGCTGATATATAATCAGTTAATGATAAATAACAATGCCTACTTTACCCCAGAGCGTCTAAATATTTTTTTCCCACATACCTCCCCCTTTTGCCTCTTCTGTCCCTCACAGATAGCTGACCTCTTACACATTCTATGGTACTGCAAGTTTGCACAAAATTTATGGAACTCACTAAGGATTAGAGTTGCGAAAATAGGCTATGGGAAATCCACTCTTTCTTGGGAATGTGCTGTACTGCATGTAAGCAAAACTAACAGACCCACTAGAAATTTGGGGACCCTGATTACTCTCTTTATGTTAATTAAGCTTTTTATTACCCAGAACTTGATGGATAGATCTAAATTAGAATGGAAACATTTTGCTAATATGGCATCTAAATATATCCTAGCCCACAAACTAACTGCAGAAAATAACAACAAATGCTTGAAGTACCTTAGCCTTTGGAATTTTACTCTAGATTGCATTCCAGAAATAATATAAAATAGATTTGTTTCTGTTCTCTTATACTAGTACTATTGGCAGTCGTCCCCCCCATGAATCCAACTCTCTGTACTCTTTAACTATTACTCTTAAGAGAGATCATAGTAATAAAACAAGTAAATACCAAACTTAACAAATGTAACACTATATGTAAATAGTTGTGTATATGTTATCTACTATTTAACCACTGAACTTCAGTCTTATGGCAGCTATACAATAGAAAAAACTTAGTGTTAATGATATGCTCCTTTTCAAATTTTGTTTTTCTCTTCTATATTAAGAAAACAAATCTCAAATGTATTTACTTGTTATTTGATGCACTAATGGCCTTATCTGTTTTGTGAAGATTGGCTATTTATCAGTAAAGTATGCTTTGCTATTGTGTATTAAAATATTATTAATGTAACTAAAATAAAATAAAGATTTGAAAAAAAGAATGCATGCATTCCGCATAGAACAGTTACAGTTTCAGACAGACAGAATAAAGATTTAAGAAGGCTTTTTGAAATGAGATTTAAATTTGTTCTGACATAAGGCAAAGCAGCATTTATTCCATGCTGTAGATATCATAGTTCTGAAAGTACTACCACCACAGTGATTACTGGAGAGAGGAGTGCAGATATGGTGAGAGTTTACTGAGCACAAGGTATGAAAGAGTTCATACTATTTAAAAAGTGATTGAATGACAAGAGACTTCAAGAAAGAGTCGAATAGAATGGACAAGTTTCTAATGTAAGAATTTCAAATAATTCTTACATTCAAGCCAGTGCAGTATATGAGAGTACACTAATGAGTCCTGCTGACATAATCTGAAGTAAATTTGTCATTTATGTTAGTACCTGCTTGAGCTGAAGGCATGGTACAGAATGTAATTTAGTGAAGGTGTTAGCCTCATACATTAAAGGAGGACTGCACCTGCAGACTGAAGAATCATGTTTATTTTATCATCTCTTGAGGTTTCCTACATTTTAACAGCACTACTCTATATAATTGTTTTATATTTTTAAATGCAATTCCAGATTCTGCACACATGGAGTCTGGCATCTTGACTTGAGTCTTTAGCCTAGATGTAGGTATCCCACAATGCAGTGTTTGGCTTTAAACTATTACATCATAGCCCCTAAACTCCTGTCAATGCACTGACTTCACGTGTTTTCACATACACCCTGTTTTGGTCAGCCAGGTTTAATTACCATTTCTTGCTTTTCAATGACTACTTAAAAGGCAAACAGGGACAATCACATAAAACTGTATCCTCAGTGCCTGTTACTTCTTTTTCTTTCTAAAGGGGCCAGTTTTAATTCCCTTGTTATGCCTGAGTTGTAGTCCTTAAACTCACTTTCCATCCCCCTAAACACCTCCCCTTCATATCTGTCAATATGGCAAAGGTAAATTGAGCTGTTTTCTGCTGTGATTGAAAGCTCACAACAGGAGACAAAGTTCACGTACTGTTGCCTCATACTATCCACTATTGCTGCCAAACAATGTGTTACCAGTTAGTAAGTAGTAAGTATTAAAATACGTGTCCCATTATAAGTTGGTGGATGGTACAAGGCTTATTCCTGTTTCGGCTTTTCCTGTTTGGGGTCACACCAGTGGAACAATGGTCTGCAAAATTATTGGTAGTGGAGTTTTACATTGTCAAGTTGCCAGACCGGCACCCAACCTTCCACAGAAGACACACACACACACACACACACACACACTCATACCTAGGACCAATTTTAGAGTGTCAAATCCATGTACGGCATGTCTTTGGGATATGGGAGGAAACTGGAGTACCCGAAGGAAAACCACATGACTGCAGGGAGGACATGCAGACTCTGCACAGAAGGCACCCCAAATGAGAATCATTCCAGAGAACTTCTTGTTGTGAGGTGGCAATGCTAACTGCTGCACCACTGTGGCTACCCAGGTGGATAGTGGATAGTACAAGGTAGCAGCACATAAACTTTGTCTCCTGCTGTGAGCTATCAATGACATGCAAATTGTCATGAAAGGACTTATAGTTTTGGATTTTGGCACAACAAGACTGCATAGCATGTTGTATGTTCCTCGGTCCATTGCATTAGGTAAAACTGGCCCCTTCTTTGTGGCATCAGCATGGTTGGCTTCACAGTGCAACCACAACTCTTCTTCCTAAACATACATTGACCAGTGCTCCATGCTGCATTAAAAATGCCCTCACTACCAGCATATTCCACTTTCATGATTTAATGTTTGACTGTTTTGGTACTGGTAAATGGACTTGTCTAACAATCATTTTAAATCATGACACAAGCCATATGCACACACGGCATTAACAAGTTTGTATAAGCATATGAATTGACTAACAGGAAAATGGAATATAATCAGCTTTGAATCAAACATAATTGATAATCACTAGACATGCATTATATTGCTATTCATACATTTGCAATAGAGACATTACTTAATCTTTTATCTGATAATATGTCAAACACAGACCAACTTTAAATGAACTGAAATCACATTGATTGGTTAGAAAACAAGAAAATATATTGGAGAAAATATAAAAAATATATAGTGCAAGTGTTGCAGTATGTCAGTAGGTTATTTAAGAGTGAGACAGATTATTCTGTGCAGTAAAAATAGGCTGCTGGCTAATACGATGTAGCAAAATGTAAGCAAACTGGCTTGGTTTAGATTGTAGAAAGGAAGGTGAAGGTGAAAGCAGTCAGTCACTGTCAGAACATTGACTGGATATGGAGAAGTTAGGGGCTTGTGCGATTTAGTTTTGAAGAGTTCAAGGGATTATTATCCTGTAAGTCTGATGAGAGTTTATTACATGTAAATGATGCTGGTTTTGAAGAGGCCGTTATTCTTTTAGTATGATCAAAGGATAATCTTTTAAGTGTAGTTGCCCATGATTCTAAGATCTCAGATGGCTAGAATAGCTACTACCAGACCATTTATATCTAAATGACAAATTGTATCTCTAGTTTAAGCAATTTAAAAGGCATTATATGTAAAACAAGCATGCCTATGTCTGTGATTGTGATACAGTTTTCATTTTGTAATGAATTGTGGTGATGCCCTCTTGGAACACAAAATCAATTGACTTTATTATAGGTTTATAGGTGTTTACTAGGCTGACGAGCACAAGGGCCTCTCCAAGACTACCCATGCATCCCAAAATCTCTGATAAGCTGTGATACCCTTGATGAGTGTAAGCAGGGGCTTGGGAGAGAAATCACTTACAAGCAGGGGCCTGGGAGATGAACCATTTACACGCAGGGGCCTGGGAGATGAACCATTTACAGGTTGCTTGTGTCCATTAGAGACATTGGTGTCAAACCAGGGATGAATTTCCTGTTACACATCCAATTGTCCAAGTCGCACTCGAATTGGGTTAGGGAGGAACTCTGCTTCACATGGATGGGAAGCCTATTCCATAGATGGAGTAGTCTCTGGGAAATGTACCTGTCTGTCCAGCAGGTCCTATTTATATAACAGACAAGGTTTAAGATGGGTAATTATGATGTTGTTTGTTTTGTAGATATGCAGGAGGTCCATTAGAATGGGGTCTGACAATGCCCTGTTGATAGCAGATTGGAGGCAGACAGCATTATTGCAAGATCTACTTTTAGTTAGACAAAAGGTATGTTACATTTCATGATTGAAAATCTTGTTTGCCAGTGCTTCCCTAATTTCTTGAGTGACTAGTTCAGTGGCGCTATGGTCAACTTCAAATGCAGTATGATTTTGACTACTGTGTGCTTTTATGTGAGGGGAAAAATTATGCCTCTAAGCATTTGTCCAGATATTTAAAGAAAACACCTTTGAGGCAGATTACTTAGGCACAGTTACTGAGACTCTGGTGCACTCCAAACTGTGCTAGGTGGAGTTTGCAGATATATTTAACCTGTTACCTAGTTTCTTATTTGCATAAATACATTATGGGTAACAATGGTGCAGTCAAAGTCACTGGTAATGTTTCACAGTTTGAAAATAAAATCGATGTGCTTAAAACAATATTTTGAGCAGAGCGACAGCCATACATTGCCTTTTAATAAAAGGAAAGATATGCACAAATATGGATCTTACAAACAGTGTAGGTATATTTTATGGTATTTTACAATGTCCTTCTACTTGTCTAACACATTTTAGGAAGTCCTATTGTGTGAATACTTTTTGTAATTTTTTATTTATATTGTTTGCATACTCTTGCTGTGAATGTTTTTATATTGGCAAATGATCAGAAAATTGAATTATAGGATTTGTGAGCATACAAATTATATAAAAAACAGAGACACAAGCATTGCATTATATAAACATATTTGTTTTTATATTTTTTGTATTAGATAATGTTGAAGGAAATAAGGTGAAATTTTAACATATTTTGGAGTATTATTAGTACCGTTGATTGGTTTTAATATAGTTAAACCAGTGATTTTATTGTACATCTTTTTCTGAAGACATCTCTCAGACTTTTATACAAGCAAAAGTGCTAAAGTTTAAATCATTTACTAATCCACTCCAAAGTTTTAATATTTTTTTTTTGTATTGCTTCACTTAACTCACAGCTAGGACAGGGAGTTTCTTTTATGCAAAAGTCTTAAATAGTTAAAGCTATTTTCTTTCTGTAATAAGACTTTTCCTTTATCCGCAGTGGTGGTGCTGCGATAGCATTGTCGCCTCACAGTAAGACGCTGTCCAGTTCGATTCTCACTTAGAGCGTCTTCTGCGTGGAGACATACGTGAATGGGCGTACCTTCGTTGAAGGTTGTGCATCAGGGCTGGTAACTCGGCACGTAAAAATCAACTACCAATCATTAGCAGACCAGAGTTCTGCTGTGGCGACCCATAACCGGGAAAAGCCAAAAGACACAACAACAACAACAACAAGACTTTTCCTTTGGAAAAATTGTCAGTGACAAAGGCATTTGTCAAATAACTCTGCTCACAAGCCTTTCCAGAAAATGCTGTAGCTGGGAATCAGAAAAATATCACTGCTGGGCAATGCCACATTGTTCAACAGCATGATGGTGATGTTCTGGGATTCAGAGACTTGATAAGGCCACAGTGAGCAACATCTCATTAAAGGAGAACCGCACCAACAGACTCAAAAACATGTTTATTTCATCATGGTTTGGTATTTCCTACATTTTAACACCACTCTCTGACTATTTACAGATTTTTAAATATTTTTGAGTCTGACCACATGGTGTCTGGCATCTTGAAGTAATTCTGATTGTTTAGTCTGCTCTAGGTATCCCAAAATGCAGTGCTCATCTATAAAAAGTTGCAAAACACAGGCATCTTTATTCCTAAAGCTCCTGTCACTGCAATTATTTGACATGCATGCACTGTTGTCTTTCAGTCAGTTAGTTTTAAAGGAGAAACACACCCACAGACTCAAAAAACATGTTTATTTCATCATGGTTTGGTGTTTCCTATATTTAAACACCACTCTGGGAATATTTACAGGTTTTTACATTTTATATGTAATTTCTGCATCTGACCACATGGGCTCTGGCATAGTAATTCTGATTGTTTAGTTTGCCTCTAGGTATCCCACAATGCAGTGCTTGTCTGTAAAAAATTAAATCGCGCAGGCTTCTTCCTTCCTGAAGCTCCTGTCACTACATTGATTTTACATGCATACACTGCTGTTTTTCAGTCAGTTTTAAGTAACATTTCATGCCATTCAATGATTACTTAAAACACAAATAGTGCAAATGCCACAGAACAGACTTTCAACCTGCTTTTTACTGCTGCTTCTTTTTAGAATGGCTAAACTGCATTTATTTGTGAAGCCTGAATTGTACTACTTTGACTCATTTCCCATCTGTCTTCACACCTAACTTCCCTAGCTGTCAAAGTGCTAAGGGTAATTTGAGCTGTTACCTGCTGTGATGGACAGCTCACAGCAGGAGACTTGACTAATGTACTGTTTTCCTTGTTGTAGCCTTTACTTTCTGTATGGATAGGAGAAGGACCAGGGAAGATGTGATATCACAGCATAGGTGGGTTTTTAGGACAGTCACGGTGATGTCAGTTTGGGGAGGCTACTGGCCAGAAAACTAGTTGTATTCAGTAGCCTTGATGACATCAATGAATTGGAGACTGCAGCAAGGGCGGGATAAAAGTTTTTTGAAAGTGAAACCATGACAGTACAGTAAGGTACTGTTCTAGTGAGGAGAATCAGTCAATTTAAAATATTTTATATGCTGTGTTATTGTTTATTGCTAGTAGGGACAATAAACAGGGAGAAAAATGACAGATAAGTTGAGCATTTAATAATCGAATCCCAATGTTGTCCTTTAATATTGTCTCTGAATCTATGATTATGGCACTTAGACTTAACTATTCTAGGGTTACACAACCACACACACACACACGCGCACACCTGGGAAAGGCTGGCACAAATTCACCTGCTGTGCCCCCTGCTGTCCAGAGTATAAGGTAGTTATCACAGTTATCACTGCCACAAGACATTAAAAAGCTAGCTACATTATGGCTCTTAGAAGGGTACCCAATTATACTGAAATAAATTAATATTAATACAAATGGTGGTTTCACCAACCACAAGGCTTGAAAGAGTGGCCAGAGTTATCACCAAATAAATACATGCAAATACTCTCAAAGCTTAAATATTTTTATTTTATTTTGTTTATTTATTTTATTTATTTTACATTTGTTGACCAGGCTAGTCTAACTGGATAAATGTCCATTTTCAGTAGAGGCCCGGGGAGATAAGCTCCAAATGAAAAACAGTACTACAGGATTACATTAAGATAGGCAAAGTAGATAATTTTACACATAGTAGCAGTTAATGTAATGTGACAATACAATTTAGGAGCTAACATAAGGTAAAGTAATTCTCAAAAGAAGTAATCTTGTAAATAAAATACTTAATTTACAATTGCTGGTTTATCTGGTAAAGAGCAGCATGGACTTATAAAGAAAGGTAGAAGAAGAAAAAAAAAGTGTTAAAAATACAGTCAAAGGTTAGTCAGTGTTACAACAAGAGCATAGTCAGTGTGCTCTAAAGTAAATCTTATTTTTTGTTTGAAAAGTGTTAGGGAGGATAGTGATGCAAGTTCACTAGGTGAATGGTTCCAGTTTTTCCCAACTGTATTTGAGAAGAGAGAGTCACCTGCTGTGTTACTGGTTTTACTTGTGCTAACTAGTAATTTATTTGATGAGCGTAAGGTGTTAAGAGTTTTGTAGGGGGTGATCAGGCTTGATAATATTAGAGTGTTATGAGGCTGATAAAGGGTTTTATGGGCAATTATAAGTTGGTTAAATTTAAGTTGATTCTGAAGTTCCAGCCAACCTAGTTGAATTAAATTCTGACAATGATGGGTTTTGAAGGGTTTTCCAGTGGCAAATCTGGCAATATTATTATAGGATTTAGCTAGTTTCTGAAGATTGTTTTTAGATAAATTAGTATAGATAGGAGAGGCTTAGAGAAGTGTTGAGATTAGATGGGAGTGGGCAATAGTAGATATAGCTAATGGAGTAAGGAAGGGTTTGATCCTATAGAGGGAGCCAATTTTTTTGTTGATTGATTTTACTGTATTGTTAATATGAGTACCAGAGTTGAGGTTGTTGTCATTTGTAACTCCTAGAAGTTTTCTTACATCAGGTGATATGAGTGTACAGTTGTTAGATGTGACTGAGAAATCTATTGGGGTGGACTTACGGGTAGGAGTAAAGAGCAGGAGCTTTTTTTTTTTGGTTGAAGAGGAGGCAACGTTGAAGAAACCAAGATTCTACTATGTTAAAAACTTTTTGAGTTATGGATTGCAGTTCAGGTGAGGAATTGGCTGAGCATATAATTGTAGAATCATCAGCATATTGTATACAGGTGGCCTGATGGATTGCTAAGTGAAGATCATTGATGAAAACTGAGAATAGAAGAGGGCCTAAAATGGAGCCCTGAGGGACACCTAAGGTGACAGGCAGGTGAAAATATAGGTTATTCTCCCAGAGCACATCTTGCTGCCTATTACTGAACAATTTTATAGCCTGAGCATCAAGAGAGAGTGATTTGAGAATATTTATAAGCAGCTGGTGGTTTACCATGTCAAAAGCTTTGGAAAAATCAATAAAGAGTGCTGAAGAGAGGATGTTGTTATTTCTGTTTTTGTTAATGGAGTTAGAGAAGGATAAGAGTGCAGTAGTCATACTATGGAATGGCCTAAAGCCATGTTGTCATTCAGCAAGTATGTTGTTTTGAATTAGATGGTTTAGTAGCTGTCTATGAATGCATTTTTCCATTATTTTTCTAAGGGGGATAGTATAACTATAGGACGATAGTTAGAATGTTCATTAGAGCTCCCACCTTTGTGTAGGGGGATAATGTGAGAGATTTTCCAGATTGCTGGAATTGTTACCTCGTTTATGGTTCTGTTTATGAGGATGGATATTGGATAGGCTACAGCTTTAGCTGCTTTCTGCAGGTATTCTGCAGGTAGCTGGTCAGCTGATGGAGTACAAGGTTTTAGTTTTTGGATGAGCTTGCAGATGAAGTGTGTTGGGATGGGTTGCAGTTGAAATGTAGAGAGAGAGCTAGTAATGGAGGTAGGAAGGCTTGAGCTGTCAAGTGAGAGTTTATTTGCTAGAGTTTGAATGGTTTCTGTGAAGAAGATATTGAAGGCATTAGCAGTTTGCTTTGGGTTTTTGTGGTTACTACCTAGTGGGGTTGGTGTGCTAGTTTGACCTGGGTGTAGGAGTCTGTTAATGCTTGCCCAAAACTTTTGTGGATTATAATGGTGCGTCTTCTGCATTTGACAATATAAGTTTTTTTATCTGAGACTACAGCTTTTTTTGTCTCATTTCTCATCTGTCTAAATGCTAGTTGATCTAGAGTATTTTTGGTAGTTCGCCACCTGGCTTTGTTTCTGAGTAGGATTTTCTGTCTAGTGTCTTTAGAGGGCCAAGAGGCTAGTTTTTACCTAATTCTTATAATACGTTTTGGAGCATGCTGGTCTAGGATGGCTAAGAATTTAGTGATAAAGTATTTAACTGCCTCTTCAAGAAGGAGGCTTTTTAAGGAAGACCAGTCACTTGCCCTAAGTTCAATTTGAAATAGTTCAGGATTAAAGTCTTTGTTGGACCGTATTGTCCTATATGTGGCTGTGTAGGGAATATCGATCTTTTGCCTGATTATGTAGGTTAATGAGTGGTCGCTTATGTCATCTGGGAAGATTCCTACCTTATATGTCTGGTGGTGTTTATTTATGAGAATCCAATCTAAGGTGCTTTCTTTTTTGTTTGGTTTGTTAATTCGGGTTGGGGAAGTAATGAGTAGGATGTTCAGTACTGATACACTTCCAGTCAATATTGAAATCTCCAAGGATTATAGTTTCTTGTGGGAAGGATGATAACAGGGAGCTGAGGATATCCTCAAGTATACTGGTATTATTACTATGAGGTAAGTAGATACAGCTGATGTATATGGATTTACTAGAATTGAGCTGAAGTTTGGAAATAAGGATTTCTGCATTATTCTCTAGAGGTGGTTTGTAGTCTACAGCGGTAACTTGTAGCTAATTTTTGAAAATGATAGCTACTCCATCACCCTTCCTATTTTTACGGTCTAGCCTTATAATGTTGTATCCAGGTGGGATGACTTCAGTATCTTTGGTATGGGGTTTTAACCATGTCTCTGTAAGGCATAGGACGTCGAAAGAGTGCACATCTAAGAGAGCATGGAGGTGTGCAACTTTGTTATTAATGCTACGTATATTGAGATGTGCAATATAGAGTGAGTTAATGAGTTTGGTAGGGGAAGATGTGATGGAGGGACTGGGGTTATGAAGTTTGTTTGTTAAAGTACTTGCTGGGCCAGGATTAGGGAGAATATCACCGTCTTGTAAGGACTGGCTTATTAGTCTACACAAAGGATTGTATAGGTTGCAGATTTGGTTTAAAGATTTCCTGGTTCTAAGATCATTGTATTTGATGTGGGTCAGTCTGTGGAATTTAGCTAGTAGGTAGCTAGGAATGGAAGTTATGTTTATGTGATTTTGGGAGATAGTGAGAGGTATTGTAGTTTGTTTGGGAAGGTAGTGAGTTATAAGATATTGTGGGTGTTCAAAGGAGGCTAAGAGGTAGGCTGAGATGAGAAAAGGTAAAAGTGTGGCAATGAGTAACAGCTTGAATTTTGCTGTGAAAGTTGATGTAGGCATAGTACAGAAAAGAACAAAGGAATTGTAGTGGAGGTAGGAGTAGTATTAAGGCAAAATTGTAGAGGGATATATGATAGGTTATGAGGTGAAGAGGGTGTGGTTATATAGCCTACAGTAGCGAGAAGTTTAGATTGGATAAGATGGGAAAAAGGGTGTGGTTTTGAAGTATAGGTTTAGGGCCCTTGGGGGTGGATGGGAATTGGGGGCAGGGTAGGGGAGCGGAGTGAGCCCATACGGTGAACCGAGCGGGAAGATACAAGAGGAGAAGCAGCCAAAAGAGCAATCAGTGAAATGGTGTGTATGTAAGGTAAGTAAAGTTGTAAGTGGGTATATAGTTTAAGAAGAGTGGTAGAGGGGGGTAGTAGGGGGATAGATGGGTGCTAAATCTAGCTGTAAGAAGAAAAGTGGACAATATTTACGTCCAGTACTTAAATCTCAAACTGTGAAAAGGTTAGGTCATGAAGTCTCAGGATAGATGTGTGGAAAGGTAGGACTAGGTAAGGTGCCACCTAGGGGCTGAAAAACATATGACAGCAGAAGAGGTTAAAGGGAGAAAGAATGGTCTAGAATAGAGGTGAGAGAGGCTATCAGTTAAGGAGATTTTAGAACTACCGAGGAGAGGTATGCATGCTACAGGGTAGTAAGGGGGTATGACTGCTGGCTGTCCTGACTGTGGAGTGACCTTATAGCCACCTAGAATTAAAGTTTATAAATGTAAACATTACTACCAGGTGTAGTAAAACAACATACTTTCTGGCTTTCTTTTATAAATACAGATGAGGGCTATGAGGCAGTATGGGGAAACAGCAGGTTTTAATGGTTCCTTAGTCGCCTGGCCAGTAGATTCAAAATCCAAGGGCAGGATATGGAGGCTGGAGACCTGGGTATTTCAGGATAGGAAGAGAGAAAAAAGGAAGAGAAGAAAAAACACTGTCTTTAATAGGATACTACACAGTAAGAGCAAATTATAATCAACTACACAGTAATCATCCACACTAACAAGTGAAGTTGCAGACTATCAAGTTTTAGTACATAGGTAGTTGAATGCTAGATTAAGACCTAATCATAACAGCTTAAAAATAACAGTACTTAGCTTTGATAACACAAGATAGTTTAATATCATATAATACCTCCAGGTCAGATTGAGGCACTGTGGCTTATCAATTAAAATCTATAAAGATTCAGTAGAACACACATTTCTTATAAGTTTTAGTATAGTACCAAGGGAGACTGAAAATGCTGCCATTATTCTAAAAACAGAATGGAAATAGTAGATATCACATCTAGGTCATTTCAGGCACTTCTCTTATAAGTTATTATTAATCAATAACAAGCAAAATTACCCTTAGGCTCTAAGTAATAAAACCAGAGAAACATGCAGTCACTAAACATTATTATTATAAGGCATTGATCAGAATATAGGAAAACTAGCTATCGAGGATAGTTAAGGCCTCTAAGCATAATATCATGGTAGCAACCCTTTAATTGCGAGTGTAAAAATGGAAGCGTGTAAGCAAGAATAGGTTAAGCGTTCACGTAATTATGGATCCTATATCTGTAGGCTATAGACTAAGTATATTTGTAGGCTGTAGTTAAGTTTTAGTAAAAAAGCTGGAATGTCAAATAGTTATCTCCAGTGTTTTAAACTAGGATATGTAGTATATATACTTTGATGTAGACTGGCTGGGATAATGTTAGCCTGAAGATAGGAAACCAATACAAGTTAAATCAGTTTGTATGGGCAGGGGGGAATCTAAGCACTAACAGCTGAGCGGACCAGGTCAGTGGAGGTAGCAAATGCCGTCTCCACATGGGAAACGCAGGTGAGATTCAAGCTCTGCCACCATTCACTAGATCTTCTCAACAAGGCAAAAAGTAGGTCTAATGCTTTTCTAAATAGAGTCACTAGCTCTTTAAAAACATAATCTGCTTAGACTGTACAAACACGTACATAGAGTTGCCGATTGTTTTAAAAGTGAAAGTGGTTATATGTTGTAGCTCCGTAATTAGAGTGTGTTTCAATATCTACAGCTTATCCAGTGTGTAAAATCTATTCCAAACTGTTTGCGGAATATAACCCTGAGTATAGGGATACAATGCAAAATATCCTATGGTTTATGCAAGTCAGACTGAAGTGGAACGGTAGCAGCTGAGGACTTCAGATAGAAGGGAGTAGCCAATGCCATCCCAGCATGGGAAACTCAGTAAACGTACAAACTCTAGCACCATCAGTATAAGCTTATGGCTTTACACTTGGGGAAATATAACCAATTCTATGAAAGGACCAGTGCACATTTACACAGTTGGATACAGTGTACAAACATAAAATACGTGAGTCCTAGTCACGCTACTTATACAAACACTAAACACAAGAAGGCAGATTAACAAACAAAAAGATAAAGTGCACAAACAAAACTATGTGAGTTCAGGCACACTCCACATACAAACATATGGATACAAGAAGGCAGTTCACAAGCATAGTAGAAGGTAAATGCAGAAGTTCTTACTTGCAGTAGCCAAAAGACGCTGGGGCCAGGATCTTCAAACTACTAGCCATAATGAAATGTTTAAATATATTTAATAATAAGCAATAACATAAAAATACTAAATATCTATTTGCAGTAAACACCAGAGTTTCAGACCGAGGCAATATTAAAATAACACATGAATAGATTCACACAGATACAGAAGAACTGTACTTAACTAATGTCATTATATTTTCCTGACTAATCTAAAGAATACTATTCCCTAGTTAAATTACTTACTACAGCAAGGCAAGATGAAGTGGGTGAGAGCTCCTTCTATTTCAGGTTATTACAAAACAGACTGCCTAGTCTGACTGACAGACTTTTCAATACCAAAAATCTTGACCAATGAGTATGACGAGTGTGGCATAAGTAATATTGTGGAAAAATGTGGCATTTACATCGTGAGAGACTAGTTAGCATTTGTGAAGTTTTCAGGCTGATTACTTACACCTTCTGTGAGATTTTTATGTGACCTCCCCAATGGCATCAATCTTGACCGAGTGCTGAAATAATCCCTAGAATCTTTTTTTTTAAAAAGCAATGTGAATTTAGCCTGCACTCTTCAGCTACCAATGCAACAAAATGTCGCAAAAGCAAAACAAAGTAGTTGCAAACTGTCAGCTAAAATGTCTCCCATGCTAGCAGAACTCTATTTACTGAAAAAAAGTAATTGTTCTGTTTTCACTTTCATGCTTGGAACCTGAAACTCTTTCAGCTAGGCAGTTTGCAACTATTTCTTTAAGTTTTTTCTCAAGAGGTGTAAAATTTCTAGGGTCTGTATTATAATCTCGAAGGTTAAAAACTTTGAATCACTAAAGATCGAACTTTAGTGATCAAAGTCTTAAACCATTGAAACCAAAAAAAAAAAGAAATACTAAATTAAAAAAAACTAAATAGTGTGTAGGCAGGGGGGCAAGCCCCCCCTGCACCACCCACGTGGCGGGCTGCACCCCCCCACCTACTTAAATATACCAACTCCGGGTACGCACTACATTGAAGTAAACGGAAATCTCTCCCTACGGAGATTTTCTGTTTAAACGTTCGATGTAGTGCACTTTCAGTATTCTCGTGTCGACAATATCATATTCGATATTGTCAGACTTCGAAATTTTAATATAGACCCAAATTTTTATACTGCTCATTTAAAATTGAATTATCGGAAGCAACTGTATCTCTCAATTGTCCCTGATTTTACAGAACACACCTGACTTTGTATCAGTGTTGGGCCTGCCCTCACAATCTGTTTAATTTCCTAGCAAATCATTGAGTATCACATTCAGTAATGGCATACATTAGAGCATTATATTTCTCATTGACAGAATACATATTGATACAAGACAATTAAAGCAATATTTAAACATAGCTTTAAAATGAAAAAAAATGAACAATGATTTGGTACAGACGTATTTTTCTATAAATGCTTTTTCTTTAATATTGTAGCAAAACAGTGACAATAATAACTACTTCCTTGAGTTAACACAAGCAAAGTAAGTCAATTGGGTAGGAAACTACCATAATCAGAACCAATCAAGGAAGTATCTATTTCCCTACAAAATTAAAACAATCATGGTGGTGGTGTCTCCATATTCATAAAGGATATGCACACCTCCAGACTAGTAGCCCAGCATAATGCATCTGAGATACTTCAGGCACAACTAACATTGGGTAAGACTGCGATCCAGGTCATAGCCTACTATAGGTCCCCAACAATTCCCTAGACTCTCACTCCATGTTCCTAAGCACACTGGAATCTATCAATGTCCAACCCAACACTCTCATACTAGGAGACTTCAACTACACCTCCATCAACTGGGAAAATTACTCAAGCACCAATGCACTGGCCAGATGCTTCCTGGAATTCATCAATTCCAATGCCCTTAATCAGCTCATTCTTACCCCCACTAGAGGAAGTAACATCCTTGACTTGGTTATTACTAACACTGGCAACTGTTGCTCTACACCAATAGTCAATCCCTCCATGGTTAGATCTGACCACAAACTAATCACCATGGAAGTCCACATCTCACTCACACCTCCCACGAAGGTATCCACTATGAAAAACTTCTCCAAATATGACTTTGGACTCCTAAAAACAGAGGTGGCTAACTTCATAGCACCCATCCCTATGGAAAATAGATGCATGACTGCCAAATCATAGACCAATGCACTGTACGAACACGTGCATAAATGCATGGAACTAGCCATACCCAACAGAACCAAGATGCTCTCCTCCAAAAAAAGGGAGCCAGTCTGGTGGTCCCCTGCCATTAATAAACTCTACAACAGAAGGAAGAAACTATTGCAGAAAAAGGTGAAGTCCCAAGACTGGAAAAATTCCATTATTAGCCTCAACAAAAAGTTGAGATACCTCATCAAAACCCCCAAAGCCAGCTATGAAGGCAGAATTGTGGCAGACATTAAAAACAGCCACAAAGCCTTCTTTAGTTATATCAAGAATCTCCATGGCAATAGCCAGATTTGCTCTAAGTTACTGCACAATGGTACCTCCTATACTGAGCCAACAGATATTGCCAACATACTGGCTGACAGATTCAGTGCCAACTTTTCCCCTCTCTCTCCCCCTAAAAGACCAATGTCGATACCAGAAGAATGCCAGGCACCCTGTATTACTGTAGCACAGGTTAAAGCTGCATTGTCTAAGGCCAAGAATACAGCTTCCATGGGACCCAACAATATCCCTGGCTGTGTTCTACATGAATTACAAAGTGAACTGGCACCACATCCATGTGCTCTGTTCACTCACAGCCTAAATTCAGGCTTTGTCCCTACCAAATGGTGCATTGCTACAGTCATCCCTCTCCATAAAGGATGAGCAACTGCAGTCCCTGGAAATTATCACTTCATTAGCCTGACAAGTCTGATATGTAAGGCTATGGAGCACATCATCATGGACCTAATTAACAAGGATGTAGGGAATCTTCAAACTCTAGATCTGACTCAGTTTGGTTTTGTGAAAGGTAGATCATGCCTACTCAACCTGGTTGCTTCTTTGAGTCAGTCACCAGAGCGGTGAATGAAGGTAAGGCAGTTCATACAGCCTATCTTCATCTGGCCAAGGCCTTTGATACCATTCCTCACTCAGGAATTATTGATAAACTCACCAAACTAGGCATCAACCCCTATATCGTTAGGTGGGTTGTAAATTGGTTCACACGTAGAACACACAGTGTTAAAGTAGTGGACTCCAAGTCAGACTGCACCAGTCATGAGTGGAGTCCCACAGGGTTCGGTCCTGGGTCCTCTCCTGTTTGGCATCTACTTCTCTGAAGTCCAGGCCAACATGAAGGGACTCTGGCTGACAAGGTTCACAGATGATTGCAAGTTGGGAGCTATTATTAACTCCCCAAGAGATGTTGACATCCTACAGAAAGGCCTCACTGTGACCAATGAGTCAAAACCATGGACATCAGCTCAATGCCAAAAAATGTGTTGTCATCCTCTTTGGGAAAAACGCAGTTCCCATGAATTACCACATTGATAGTAGTCCACTGAACACTGAAGGCATTATAAGAGATCTGGGAACACAGGTTAACAGCAACCTCTCTTTTGACCACCACATTGCCACTGTGGTCGGAAAGTCCTTCTATGTGGCACATCACATTACTAAGGGGTTTGCATCCAGGAAGAAAAAGGTCATTGTCTCCCTCTTTAGGCCAATCATCGAGTAAAATGCCCCATTTGGCATGTCCCTCACTAGACACCTACAACAGCTGGAGAGGCCACAAAAGTACCTCACAAAGAGGATCCTAGGCCTTAAACACTTGTTCTATATGGACATACTCAAAAAACTCCAACTATTCTCTGTCTCATATCGCCTACTTAAAGGCAATCTCTGCATGACTTACAAAGTCATATCTGACCCAGCTCTGTTAGAAATGCTACATCTAAAGAAATCCCAATCCCTCCACACCACACACTCCAGAGACCTCAACCTCATTACCTCAATCAACAGAACATGCTGGAGGGACAGGTTCATAACCCAGGGGCTGCCCATGCTGTGGAATAGACTTCTCATACATGTCAAACAGAGCACCTCACTGGCCCTCTTCAAGAGAAATCTTGATGAGTGGATGGGAAATAAAAAATTCACCCCAGGGATCACTCCAGTGGCTCTGCTTGACAGAGTCACTGGGAACTGAGGTTGGGTGGCATGATGCCAGTGTAATCCTATGGCCTAGTCTTGTAACGGCTCCAGGGCCATTAGCCTAATACACACCTATGAACCTTGAATGTACTAGTATCACTCAACATCCTCCTAACCTCAGCTCTGTAGTAATCTGTATCCATGATCATTACAGCTCCATCCTTATCCACAGGGTGGATAGATATATTATTATCATCTGAATGCAATTCTGTCAAAGCTGACATTTCATCCTTACTCAGAATAAACCGTTTATTCCTTTCATTGTGAGCACCATTTAATAACTATGAAAGATCACATTCACAAGCATTGCAAAACACTTCCAAACTTGCATTTAAAATCGGGTTATATTCACTTGGCTTTCTAAAAACAATCATAGCTTGATCACCAGGAAACATAGTCTGTAGAAAATTACAAGCAAAAAGCTTAATATCTAACATTATCTGTCCCAAATGTACTGCACTTGCTAGAACAAAGTACAGTCCTTGCAGTACAGAAAGTTCAAACTTATTAAATGTTCAACCAGATATGTTATGCACTAACATGCTATGTCCTTTTCCCACATTCGTTTCAGGGGATGGTTCATCAAATCTTCCTGAGAATCCATCCTTCTCTTTTGATCCCTGCTCTTGGATGGATTCCTTTTGCCAGTTCCTTTCTTCTGGATTGGTAATGGAAGCATGGAAGAATACTGCGTAGAATCCATTCTGCTGACTTTTGGGCTTACATCTAGTTTGATCCTCTCTGTTTTTCCCACACTCAAGACCAGTTGCTGAGCACCAGGTCTATGCGATTGGTTGGAATTCTTAGATGTCTCTCTAATCACTTGTTCCTCTGAATGCTGGGCTGCCACTTCACTTGAATGGCCGGCACTCTCCGTTTGCCCTCCAATGGATTGTTCACCTGATACTCCTTGGCCAGAAGTATGTATTTTAACTCTCAGCCAAGAAAAAACATGACTGCTTTTAAAATCAAACAAGTCTCTTTCAATTTTCCTTGCTTTTAATTGCCACAGATGTACCTCATACATTGACACTGTGCTGGCCACATCGTTCAGTCGTGTTGACACTACATCTGCAGGAAATGACTCAACCAGTCACTGCTGTAGCTCTTTAATTCTCTCAGCTAATGATGTCTCTACTGGTTTAAACTATCTCATCAACAATGTTAGGTATCCAAAACTAGTTTGTAAATTATGTTTCTCCCATTGTTTAAGCAGTTCAACATGGGCGGTCTCATACGTAGGCATCATTAACACCAGCATGCCTCAAGGTATGATTTTATAATACAGGCATGCCTCAAAATTAAGACATTGCCACAATAATCAGCTTCTTCAGACCATAAAACAGTATAAAAACAACTTAAATAAATACTTTGAATGCATTAAAATTCAATCAATAAAATACTTGTTTGCATACCATGTGTATTTCCCACCGTGTTCCCTCCATAGTGTTCACTGATTGCTTTTACAGAACACTATTTTTTTTCCAGAACCAGTGCATACTTTAAGTGATATAAAGTAGATGCATGTTACTGAATCTACACTTTTCTGCTTCATTTTTCCGCAAATTCACAGTATTTTCTTATAGAGCACCCCAGTCTCTTACTCTGGCCACATAATACCACCCGCAGTGTGATGTTATCATGCACACCCCTTTCCCACCATCAGTTCTTTAACTACAATCCTTTTTGACCTTTCATACGTTCATAGGTGTGTACTAGGCTAATGGCCCTGGGGCCTTTACAAGCCTAGCCCGTAGAAGTGCCTTGATACTGTGATGCCCAACGTTAGTTTCCAGTACCTCTATAAAGTAGAGCCACTGGAGTCATCTCCAGGGTGAACTTTCTATTTCCCATCCACTCATCAAGATTTCCCTTGAAGAGGGCTAGTGAGGTGCTCTGCTTGACATGTATGGGAAGTCTATTCCAGAGCATGGGCAATGCTACATAACCAAAACTAGTTTGTAAATTACGTTTCTCCCATTTTTTAAGCAGTTCAACATGGGTGGTCTCATGCGTAGGCATCATTAACACCCGCATGCCTTCCTCCAGCATGTTCTGTTAATTGTGGCAATGAGGTTGAGGTCTCTGGAGTGTGTGGTGCTGAGGGATTAGGATTTCTTTAGATGTAGCATTTCTAACAGAGCTGGGTCAGACATGGCTTTGTAAGTCAAGCAGAGATTGCCACTTAGTAGACAATATGAGACATAGAATAGCTGGAGTTTTCTGCCTGTCCATGTAGGACATGTGTTTAAGGCCTGGGATCCTCTACTTGAGGTACTTTTGTTGCCTCTCCAGCTGTTGCAGGTGTCTAGTGAGGTACATGCCAAATGGGGCATTATACTCTATGATTGGTCTAATGAGGGAAGAGTAGAGAGAAATGATGACCTCTTTCTTCCTGGATGCAAAATCCTTGGTAATGAGATCTACCACATGGAAGGACTTTCTGACCACAGTGGTAATGTAGTGGTCGAAGGAGAGGTTGCTGTCAACCTGTGTCCCCAGATCTCCTATAATGCCTTCAGTGTTGAGTGGGCTACCATCAATGTGGTAATTAGTGGGAACTGAGTTTTTCCCAAAGGGGATGAGAACGCTTTTGGCATTAAGTTTAAGGCCATGGTTGTGACACCAGTCACTGGTCTCAGTGAGGCCTTTCTGTAGGATGTCTGCATCACTTAGGGAGTTAATAATGGCTCCCAGCTTGCAGTCGTGTGTGAATTTGGTCAGCCAGAGACCCTCCATGTTGGCCTGGACTTCTGAGAAGTAGATGCCAAATAGGAGAGGACCTAGGATCGATCCCTGTGGGACTCCACTCGTGACCGGTAGACAGTCTGACTTGAAGTCGGCTACTTTCACACTTTGGGTTACATCTGTGAACCAGTGTGCAACCCATCTAGTGATATAGGGTTTGATGCTTAGCTTAGTGAGTTTTTCTATGATTCCTGAGTAGGGAATGGTATTAAAGGCCTTGGCCAGATCAAGGTAGGCCGTATGAACCACCTTGCCTTCATCCACAGCTCTGGTGCCTGATTCAAAGAAGTCGACCAAGTTGAGTAGGCATGATCTACCCTTCACAAACCCAAACGTTGTGGGATCCAGAGTTTGGAGATTCCCTATATCCTTGTTTACTAGGTCCATGATGTTGCATTCCATAGCTTTGCATATCAGACTCGTCAGGCTAATGGGGCGATAGTTCCCAGGGTCTGTAGTCACTCCTCCTTTGTGGAGAGGGATGAATGTAGAGAAGTTTTTCTTGGTGGTTACCTTTGCAGGGGTGGGGCGAAGTGGGGTTGTGAGGGATGTGGATTTCCATGGTGATTAGTTTGTGGTCGGATCTAACCAGGAAGGAGTTAACTGTTTGTGTAGAGCAATGGTCACCCATGTTAGTAATGACTAGGTTATGGATGTTGCTACCTCTAGTGCGGGTAAGAATGATCTGGTCCAGGACATTGGAATTAATGAATTCCAGGATACATTGGGCAAATGTATTGGTACATGAGTAGTTTTCCCAGTTAATGGAGGGGCAGTTGAAGTCACCCAGTATGAGAGTGTTAGGTTGGACCCTAATATTCTCCAGGGTGCTTTGGAACATGGAGTGTGAGTCTTGGGATATGGTTGGGGACCTATAGCAGGCTACGAACTGAATTGCTGTCTTACCCAATGTTTGCTGCATCTGAAGCATCTCTGATGCATTATGTTGGGCTATCAGTCTGGAGGTCTGCACATCCTTTATGAATATGGAAACACCACCACCTTTGGAGCTTCGCTCCAAGTTCTGGGGCCGAAAGGTGTGGAATGACTTATAGCCTGGTAGTGCAGGGGTGCTTTCTGCTGTCTTGAACCAGGTCTCTGTTAGAGCACAAATGTCGATGTTCTCCATTTTAAGGAGTGCTTCGAGTGAGTGCATTTTGAGATTTAGACTTCTAGCATTTAGCAGCATGACCCTCACACTGCATTTGTTTGTAGCTGTTACGGTGGTAATTTGGTCACTGGAACACTGCCTAAAAAAGGTACTATAGGGGGTGGCAGAGCCTTGGCCAGTATCTGGAAGCCCAGAGGTGACAAATGCAGGCCATCTCTGGCAAAGCATCGAGGTCTGTCAATCATGTCATCCCAGAGACAGACAGATACTGGATCCCCTTAGAATGGTACCAGAAACTTAGCCAATTGTTAAAATCATTCATATTCTGCTTGTACTGTGGTATAATTCTGGGTGATGGTAGGATGCTGCTCAGAGCTAGGGTCATACCCACCTGGGCTACATAATCCGAGAGCTCCTCCATGTCTCTTTTCATGTAGTCCAGGGAGGTACGTCTCAGGTTATTCACACCCACATGTACAATGGCAGAGTCATATTTGTAACTTTTGTTGAGGGACCTGAGTACATGCGTTATGTGGTGGATCCTGGTGCCTGACAGGCAGCTGACTTGTTACTTTCTCCTTATTCAGCCTAGTGAGTGGGATATCAGTGTGCCTCACTATCGAGTCATCTATGACTAGTGTGTTGGGCAAGGTGTTTTGCCTTAGGGGCTTTGGTTGAGTGGCACACTGTTTATGAGGGTTATGTGTCTTGTGATTAGTGTTGTGGTGGTCAAGTGCATTTATGCCTTGGAGGTCTCATCAGTCGGGTTTATGATACCATGAAAAGTGTGAACCTCAATTTTCAGAACTGTTGCAGAACTGCTGGAATTATACAAGTACTTGATTGTAGAAAAGCTAGTGATCCCTCTGTTTCAAGGCTTACCCAGAATCCATAAGAATATGTTTAACCCTCCATTCAGACCCATTGTGTCTGGATGGGAGTGGCTCACTAAGCCTATGTTGATTTATGTGGAGAAATGCTTGAGGCCAGTGATTAGTGAAGTAGAGAATGTCCTAATGGACACTAAACAATTTCTGCTCGATTTATTCTTATGTCTTGGTAAGGAACCACTGAAAGATATAGACTTATGTATTACTATGGATATCTATTCATTCTTTACAATGATTGCCAACAAGGTAGGGGTCGAAATGACCAGGAAGTTTTTAGCAATCAACAGTAGGTATGATAGGAAACATATTGATTTGTCTGTTTGTAAAAACCATTTTGGAGAACAACCTGTTTGTATTCAACAATGGGTATTATAAAGAGCGCACAGGAGTGGCAATGGGGACACCTTGCACGAAAAGGTATGCTAACAGTGGTTTAGCACAGCGGGAGAGTGATTCCATGTTTAAAAGTGATTATGCCCCCTCACATCACGTTTTATAGGAGGTTTGTGGATGATGTTTTTCTTCTATGGAGGGATGCACATGGTCTGTACAATGAGTTTTTTGAATATCTACATAGCACCACTAGCTATTTGTGCTTTATGACTCAAGGGTCCTCCACTGCTGTTAGTTTCTTAGATGTTAAACTTGAGAGAGGGGAGGGTAACCAAATAATTACAAGTAGGCATAGGACAGATACCTCTAGGAACCGTACCCTACGTAGGAGTAGTTATCATCCCCAATATGTGTTCAAGAACATAAATAGTGCACAAGGCATGAGGGGTTCGGGGTTAAATAACAACACTGCCAAGTCTGAATCAGAGTTGGAAATTATGAAGGATGTATTAAAAAGAGAAGTTATAGAGATTGTGCGATTAGTATAGAGTTAGATAAACTGAAAAGTTTGAGAGAGAGATTAGCTACACCTTACTTTTCAGACATTGTGAGTATGGAAGGAAGAAAGGGCAGGATGGGAGGTACACAATAGGTGCTACAATATGCCTGTATTATTCCAGCAATGCTAAGTCCATTGTTCAGACTTTGGGAGTATGGAAAGGAAGAAAGGGCAGGATGGGAAGTATGCGCCAGGTGCTGCAGTATGCCTGTATTACTCCAGTAATGCTAAGTCCATTGTTCAGACTTTGGGAGTATGGAAAGGAAGAAAGGGCAGGATGGGAGGTATGCACCAGGTGCTGTAGTATGCCTGTATTACTCCAGCAATGCTAAGTCCATTGTTCAGACTTTGGGAGTATGGAAAGGAAGAAAGGGCAGGATGGGAGGTATGCGCCAGGTGCTACAATATGCCTGTATTACTCTAGTAATGCTAAGTCTATTGTTCAGACTTTGGGAGTATGGAAAGGAAGAAAGGGCAGGATGGGAATTATGCGCCAGGTGTTGCAATATGCCTG
Organism: Protopterus annectens; assembly: GCF_019279795.1. Lineage (NCBI taxonomy): Eukaryota > Metazoa > Chordata > Ceratodontiformes > Protopteridae > Protopterus > Protopterus annectens. Next base: position 1,723,032,555 of record NC_056744.1, on the reverse strand, counting down.
TATTACTCCAGTTATGCTAAGTCCATTGTTCAGACTTTGGGAGTATGGAAAGGAAGAAAGGGCAGGATGGGAAGTATGCACCAGGTGCTGCAGTATGCCTGTATTACTCCAGTAATGCTAAGTCCATTGGTCAGACATTGGGAGTATGGAAAGGAAGAAAGGGCAGGATGGGAAGTATGCACCAGGTGCTGCAGTATGCCTGTATTACTCCAGTAATGCTAAGTCCATTGGTCAAACATTGGGAGTATGGAAAGGAAGAAAGGGCAGGATGAGAGGTATGCACCAGGTGCTGCAGTATGCCTGTATTACTCCAGTAATGCTAAGTCCATTGGTCAGACATTGGGAGTATGGAAAGGAAGAAAGAGCAGGATGAGAGGTATGCACCAGGTGCTGCAGTATGCCTGTATTACTCCAGTAATGCTAAGTCCATTGTTCAGACTTTGGGAGTATGGAAAGGAAGAAAGGGCAGGATGGGAAGTATGCGCCAGGTGCTGTAGTATGCCTGTATTACTCCAGTAATGCTAAGTCCATTGTTCAGACTTTGGGAGTATGGAAAGGAAGAAAGGGCAGGATGGGAAGTATGCACCAGGTGTTGCAATATGCCTGTATTACTCCAGTTATGCTAGGTCCAGTTGTCA
>NC_056744.1:1722991917-1723026917 GCF_019279795.1 Protopterus annectens | reverse complement strand
TTTATTCACCCTTCACCAACCAAGCGACTAAGCAGCTCACCCTACTATTCAGACATGACCAAAGGGCAATTTCAGGTGTACTCTCCAGTCCAGCTGGTGAATCTGGGTATCCTGAGGCAGTGTTACAACTGCCTCATGTACACAGACAACCCTCTGCTCCTACCACAAAACATTAACATATGCGAGAGATGCAATTATACAACCAAACTGGAGGCTAAGCTCTCTCCATCTAAGACTGGAACAGACAGTCAAGAGGAGAAGGCTAACACTTGCACCACACCTCCAGCCACACATAGACCTACTAAACCAGCACTGGCAAAAAATACACATAAATACAAAAAATCATACTTGGAGGCTCTAAATAAAAACCTGCAAAAGCATCAGAGACCTCCAAAGCAGACACCCAAACAACCTGCACCTCCCATCACAAACCAGACAACACATAAAACACAAAATCAGTGTGCCGCACAATCACAGCCTTTAAAGCGAAATAACATACCTAACACACTAGTAATAGGTGACTCTATAGTCAGGCACACGGATGTCCCACTCACTATGGGGGACAAGGAGAAGGTTACTGTTAGCTGCCTGTCGGGAGCCAGAAGCCACCACATAACACAAGCATTCAGGTCACTCCAGAACAAGTACAAATATGACTCGGTCATTGTTCATGTTGGTGTGAATGACCTGAGACGTACCTCCCTGGACTACATGAAAAGAGACATGGAAGAGCTCACTGATTATGTAGCCCAGGCGGGTATGACCCTGACCCTGAGTAGCATCCTACCCTCACCAAGAATGGTACCTCAGTATAAAGAAAAAATGCAATTTCAACAATTGGCTAAGCTTCTGGTGTCATTCAAAGGGGATCCAGTGTCTGTCAGCCAGGGATGACATGCTCAACAAGCCACGTTGCTTTGCAAGAGACGGCTTGCAACTATCACCCCTAGGCTTTCGAATACTGGCCAAGGCTCATGCTGCCCCCATAGCACCTTTTTTAGGCAAGGCTCAAAAGTCAAACCCACCTCCATAAACGACACAATTAACAAAAAACTGAGGGTTATGCTACTCAGTGCCAGGAGTTTAAATCTCAAAATGCACCTGCTCGAAGCACTCCTCAGTATGGAGAACATCGACATCTGTGGAGTAACTGAAACCTGGTTCAAGGCTCTAGAGAGCACCCCAGCACTACCGGGCTACAACTCATACCACACGTTTCAGCCACAGAACACGGACCGAAACACAAAAGGAGGGGGTGTATCCATATTCCTCAAGGATACCTACACTTCCAGGTTAGTGGTGCAGCATGATACCTCTGAGATCATCGATGTGCAACTAACATTGGGCAGATCTGCAGTGCAAATTGTGGCCTGCTACAGATCACCCTCCATAACCCAGGACCACCACTCCGCCTTTCTGGAGACACTGGAAAACATGAATGTCCTACTGAATACCCTGATATTGGGCAATTTCAGTTATCCTACCATTAACTGAGAAAACTACTCTAGTACAAACTCCCAGGCCCAGCGCTTCCTGGAATTCATCAACTCAAATACCCTGGATCAACTGGTAAACTCCCCTACCAGAGGTGAAAACATATTGGACCTGGTCATCACCAACATGGGCGACAGGTATTTCACACTGGAGGTAAACCCGTCACTGGTTAGATCAGACCATAAACTAATCACTCTGGATGTCCACACCCCACCAGCACTCCCAACTAAGGAAACCACAGTAAAAAACTTTTCTAAAGCAAACTTCACCTTACTTAAGACAGAGGCGGTAAGTTTCACAGCCCCCATGTTAAAGGATTATGCTGCCCAAGATGTAGAAACCTTTACAAATGCACTCTATGAGTACCTACAGGATGCATGGATCATGCCATCCCTAGCAAAACCAAGACTCGCTCCTCTAAGAGAGGGAAACCAGTTTAGTGGACCCCTGCCATAAACAGGCTATACAATAGAAGGAGGAAACTAGTTCAGAAAAAAAGCAAATCCTAGGAAGGAAAGGCATCCCTCATCAGTATCAGTAAGAAACTAAGGTCCCTCATAAAATCATCCAAGGCTAACTTTGAAAGAAAAATAGCCAAGGATTCAAAAGATAAACACAAAGCCTTCTGTAGCTATGTTAAGAATCTAAGTGGCAACTTGCAGATATGCACTGAGCTAGTGCAAAATGGCACAGAATATACTGAGCCTACTGATATTGCCAACATCCTGGCAGATAGATTCAGTGTAAACTTCACCCCCCTCTCACCCCCAAAAGGGCCCACAACAATACAGGAAAAGTGTAGTGTCCTGGAAATCACAGACGCACAGGTGAAAACAGCTCTTTCAAACACCAAAAACACAGTGCCAATGGGGCCAGATGGTGTCCCAGGCTGCGTCTTGCATGAACTACAGAATGAACTAACCCCCCATCTAAACACGCTGTTCAACCTCAGCCTCTCCACAGGCTACGTGCCCATAGAATGGTGCACAGCAACGGTTATTCCTCTCTACAAAGGAGGGGCCACAACTGACCCTGGTAACTATCGCCCCATAAGCCTGACTAGCCTGGTCTGCAAGGCTATGGAGTGCATCATCATGGAACTCATTAACAAAGACATTGGGAATCTCCAAGCACTTGATCCGACCCAGTTCGACTTTGTTAAGGGCAAATCATGCTTACTAAACCTGGTTGACTTCTTCGAGACATTCACCAAGGCCATAGATGAGGGAAAGGTGGTTCACACAGCCTACCTTGACCTTGCCAAGGCTTTTGACACCATTCCCCACTCAGGTATTACAGAAAAACTCACCAGCCTGAACATAAACCCCTACGTCACGAGATGGATTGCCATCTGGCTTACAGACAGAACTCACGCGGGCTCCAGGTCTGACTCTAAACCAGTCACAAGTGGTGCCCTATTGTTTGGCATATACTTCTCAGAAGTACAGGCAAACACAGGAGGACTATGGCTAACCAAGTTCACCAATGACTGCAAACTGGGAGCTATAATTGACTCTCCGGCTGACACGGACATCCACCAAAAGGGCCTTACTGAGACGGACAACTGGTGTCAACGCCATGGCCTCAAGCTAAATGCCAAAAAATGCATAGTCATCCCGTCTGGAAAAAACAAAACACCCACGAATTACCACATAGGTGGCAGCCCCCTTAACAGAAGAGGTAATAAGAGATATGGGGACCCAGGTAGATAGTAATCTCTCCTTTGACAATCATATTGCCAAAGTAGTTAGGAAATCCTTTTATGTGGCCCATCTAATTACTAAAGGGTTCACATCTAGAAATAAAGAGGTTATAGTGCCCCTCTACTCGTCACTCATCAGACCCATCATAGAGTACAATGCCACATTTGGGATGTACCTCACAAGACACTTCCAACAACTGGAAAGACCACAAAAGTACCACACCAAGAGGATTACTGGCCTCAAACATATGTCCTATGCTGCCCGACTGAAAAAACTCCGGCTGTACTCAGTGGCATATTGCTTACTCAGAGGTGATCTCTGCCTGACTTACAAAGCCATGTCCAACTCAGAATTGATGGACATTCTCCACCTAAAGAAATCCAAGTCACTGCGAGCCACGTGCTCTAGTGAGCTAAACCTCGCCACAACAATAAATAGAACATGCTGGAGGGATAGATTCCTGTCACAGAGACCCCCCCCCCCCATGCTTTGGAACAAAATTCCTAACTACATTAGGCAAAGCCCCTCACTAACACTCTTCATGAGAAACCTTGACGAGTGGATGTGTAACAGAAAATATACTCCTGGGATCACTTCACTGCCTCTGCTTGACAGAGGCTCAGTTAATTAATCAATGGGGCGGCGAAAGCCGACACACTCTGGTTAGGCTTATAAATGCCTCGAGCAGATAGCCTAGTACCTACCTATGAATATAAGGCAACATTGCCCCTTTAAATGTAGGCGGGCATTTACTAACAAGTTCTACTTCCTGTGCTCTTAAAATGAAACTAAGGAAAAAAAAAGCCCATTGTTATTTCTGAATGTAGGTTCTGAGTTTAATGTTGCAGTTTATTTATTCAGTTCTTTTGCATCTGTATTGACTCTGTGCTGTGGATACCAGTTTTACAAAGCCTACACTGACAGAGTTTGAAATAATGCAACAAAGCCTTCTTTATCTTTATTTATACAGAATTTCCCCAGCAAAAAACCTGAGCAAATTAGTGCTGACACATGCACTTTAAAGATCTCTGGGACTGAAGTTGGAGCACATAAGACAGGCAAAGGAATTCAGATAGAAAGAAGAGATGCAGAATCAGTGTGCTGTAAATGTGAGAACAGAGCAGTGCTGTGGGGAGCACAGACAGAGACTGGAGCTGTTTTGCCAGGAGGATGAGGCCTTTATTTGTGTCCTGTGTGTTCCCAGACATTCCAGCCACAGTTTTCTGTTCCTGCATGAGGCACTCCACGTGTATAAGGTAAGGGTAAGGGACACTTCATGATGTAACAGATTCACTGATTGGGATGCGGGCAGTAATCATAACCCTTCTTCTGTTTTTTCAGTCTGAAAAGTGTATGTTTCATAGTTTTTTTTTGTTAATGAGTAGTAAATGCTTACATAAAGTTCTGTATTTTCAGCAGTCTTGGAGCTTAAAGATTGTGTGCTATTAACTTCTGTCGATTAGGTTCATAGGTTCATACTAGGCTATCTGCCTTAGGGCATTTATAAGCCTAGCCAGAGTGTGTGTGGCTTTCACCACCCCTTAGGATGAGAATACTATACCCATTAGTTTGCTGTGCCTCTGTCCAGCAGTGACACAGAGATGATTCCCGGGGTAAACCTACGATCTCCCATCCACTCGTCAAGATTTCTCTTGAACAGAGTCAGTGAGGGGCTCTGCCTCACATGGACTGGGATTCTGTTCCATAGTGTAGGGAGTCTCTGGGTGATGAATCTGTCCCTCCAGCACGTCCTATTTATATCCGTGTTGAGGTTTAAGTCTCTTGCTCTCGTGGCTCTGGTGGATTTGGATTTTTGAGGTGGAGCATGTCCATTAATTCCGGGTTGGACATGGCCTTGTATGTCAGGCACAGATCACCTCTGAGCAGACGGTATGTGACTGAATAGAGCTGGAGTTTCTTCAGTCGGGCATCGTATGACATATGTTTGAGCCCCTTTATCCTTTTGGTGAGGAACTTTGGGGTCTTTCCAACTGCTGCAGGTGTCGGGTAAGGTACATTCGAATGGGGCGTTGTACTCAATCATTGGTCTGATAAGTGAAGAGTACAGGGTACAATGACCTCTCCTGATCTGGATGTGAATCCCTTCATGATCAGGTGGGCAATGTAGAAGGTCTTCCTAACCACTTTGGCAATGTGAGTGTCAAAAGAGAGGTTACTGTCAACTTGGGTCCCCAGGTCCCTGATAACTTCTTCCGTGTTTAATGGATTACCACCTATGTGGTAATTAGGGGTTACCTTGTTTTTCCCAAAGGCTTTGACTATTCATATTTTGGCATTTAGCTTAAGGCCATGGCTCTGGCACCAGTTATCCATTTCTATGAGACCTCTCTGGAGGATGTCTGTGTCTGATGGAGTGTCAATTATGGTGCCCAGTTTGCAGTCATCTGCAAATTTTGTCAGCCACAATCCCCCTATGTTTGCCTGTACTTCAGAAAAATAAATGCCGAACAAGAGGGGCCCAGGACTGAGCCCTGTGGGACACCGCTCGTGACCGGCTTAGAGTCTGACATGGCACCAGCAACTCTAACCCTGTGTGTTCTGTCCTAGAGCCAGTTTGCAACCCATCTTGTGACATATGGGTTTACATCTAAGCTGGTGAGCTTTTCTATGATGCCCGAGTGGGGTATTGTGTCGAACGCTTTTGCTAGGTCAAGGTAGACTGTGTGAACTGCCTTACCCTCATCAATGGCCTTAGTGACTGTTTCGAAAAAGTCGACCAAGTTCAAGAGGCAGGATCTGCCCTTGACAAAGCCAAATTGGGTAGGATCCAGTGTCTGTGGGTCCCCAATGTCTTTATTTATGAGTTCCATTATGATCCTCTCCATAGCTTTGCAGACAAGGCTCATCAAGCTTATGGGGCGGTAATTTCCAGGGTCCGTAGAAGCACCGCCTTTGTGGAGTGGGATCACAGTTGCTGTACGCCATTCTTTGGGTACGTATCCTGTAGTAAGGCTAAGATTAAACAGCAGCCTTATGTGTGGGTTTAGTTCCTCATTGAGTTCGTGTAGCACACAGCCGGGGACACCGTCCGGTCCCATTGATGCTGTGTTTTTTGCTTTAGAGAGAGAAGCTCTCACCTGGGCATCTGAGATGTTTGGGAGGCTAGACTCTGGTGGGATAGATATTTCTCCTTTTGGGGGAGGGAGGGGAGAAATTTGCACTGAACCTGTCTGCCAGTATGTTGGCAATGTCTGTGGATTCAGTGATTTTTTTATCATTTTGGACTAATTCTGAGCATATCTGGGAGTTTCCACCCAGGTTTCTAACATAGCTAAAGAAGGCCTTATGATTGTCTTTTGTGTCATTAGCGATTTTTCTCTCAAAGTTGGCCTTGGATGATTTTATGAGTGATCGTAGTTTTTTGCTAGTATTGATCAGAGATGCCTTCCCTTTTAGGGATTTTGCTCTGTCATGTAGTAGCTTTCTCCTCTTGTTGTAGAGTTTGTTTATGGCTGGGGTCCACCAGACCAGGCAGATTGTATTTTCAGGTGATGAGAAAATTTTCAGGTGATGAGAAAAGCCTTTGGTGTGAATACAGTAGCTGTTCCCAGTGCAGAACATTGGTTAGGTAGTGAGAAAAGGTCAGGGGGTCTTATTGGTGCAGATGTTTCAGTGGGCCCTTTTCTGTAACCATTTGATGTCAGGACCTGATAGAGCGAGTCCTGTAATACAGAAACTGAATGGGTCGTCTACCAGTGTAGTACCTCGCACTTAGTTCTGCGCAGCTTTGGGTGTGCCGTCAGTGATTAGCACGCCAAATGGGTGGGGATATCAAGGAAGACTGACAGACATGCTAATTTGCATGTCACGTCATGTAAACTGCTAAATATTCACGCCCACAATGAACTCCATCCTCGTAGAAATTACTTTTTCAGGGAGGCAAGCCACACCCTCCCCCCAGATTCTTTTCAGATTTGGATACCTTGCTGAACAAGTGCTGTGCAACAGTGCTGCTACCATCTTCGGGAAACATTTTCAGCTGTTAAAATATAACAGTGTCCTTTAGAGAAACAGTTTTGTGGTGTGGTACTGAATGTGTACAATAAAACATTGGATTGCTTTCAGCACAGTTGCTGAATATTAATTACATTGCATTCCGCACACTGTTAAACAATCATGCTGCTGCTGCCTCCACAGGGCTGGAGACGTGTTTTGGGGCGGGATTTGCTACTGCTCATCCTGCAAGGTACTACACTGATTACCACTGAATGGCCAAAAAGATCAGACTTCTATATACTAAGTCCAAGATGCCATTTCTCAGATTATTCCTTTTTCTCCAAGGTCTGGCAGTCTTAGAGTTGATATATGTATGCCTGGAGGGTATGGGGAGCTTGCCCTTCACATGGGGAGTGCAAGATGGGCTTGCCCCCTTGAAAAAGAAGTTTTAAAGAGAAGAGGGATTTTTGAGATTCACTCTTCTCCTGGGTTTTCATTTTTTTTGGCTTGTTTGCACTCAGCATTTTGAGAGGGTGACATTTCAATAGGGGGGCCATTTTGATTCAAGACAACATGGATTCCCAACAGCAATATCATGCCAGTGAAATATAATAAAGTTATTCTACTGAATAATTGTGGCTTTAGAATAGAAAGGAGCTGTGCCCTGCTTTGACATGCTGGGGTGGGAGCAAGAGATGCAGCCACCCCGGGCACAAGGTGTTTTGGGGTAACAGTCAGTACAGTATTGACATTAATTTCCATGCTGGCATTTCTGAGATACTCATGGTAGTAATTGTAGAAAGGCGACACACTTTGTATTCGCTGTACATAGTTATGCTAGTTGTAGGTATAGTTATTTGTGTTGTTTTGTTGACATTTTCTAAACTTGATGCAAATGAAATATATAGATGCTTCTTTTAGAAAAAATAAATACATGTAAAAAAATGAAAAATGTGTAACCACTCTTCACCTGCTTCCTCTTCTGAAAGATGCACTCAGCATGTTTCATCAAGGTATGTGAATAAATGGTATCTATGTTACATATGTGACACAAGTCATCCCAGATCCTGCATGTTATCCACATGGCATGTTCTGTAGCCACTGATCAGACCCACAGATGTTTACAAGTTTGTAATAAGTCTTGCATGTGGTGATAATATTTTGTTTCACACATCTGGAACCAACTCCCTACTGTCCTGTACCACCCACCAGACAGCAGCACCTTTAGACCTAAACTCCTTTTTCATCTGAAGGAACAAGTTTCACGTAGGCACTTTGGGTATGACTTGGTAGTTTTATCTGTTTATTTTACAAAGTTTATAAAACTACTCGGGACTTGAAGTTGCTGACTGACAACTTTGTATCCTTATGGCATAAATAAATTTTGGTTCTACGACATAAACCGTTGTAAACTTGTCTTCAGTTTTGTCACCGTAGCCTCTGTTGGGTCTTCATCTGAATTATCTATAAGACCTTTATAAATATATTAAGTATTATAATTCTAGAATTAAAGAGAATCTCTCAAAATCACTGGGACAAATGTCTTTTGTGTAAGAAAATAAAACATAAAAGTCTTTTTGTTCTGCTTTGCTTGTTCAGACTTATTTATTTAAATTTTTCCCATGACTGATTTATATGTTGTTTAAAAAAAATACTAGCAGAGGTATTGGGGATCAGTACAGACAGAATCCTAGCCACCACACTTCCTTTTGTATGAGATTCAGGGCAGATGATTTATTGGATGCTGAACCGATGGCTACATGATGTTTTCGCAGAATTGCATACTTTTCTGTATGCAGTTTGTTGATTGGAAGAAATGCACAAAGTATTGTGTGTGTTAACTCTAAAATGCTACACATTTCAGCAGCCCAAACAATGTGTCTGATATGGGGTGGTACAATGAGGCAGAAGCGCTGTCATCTCTTGGCATGGTGGACGTCATGGTAACCTGTGTCCTGCACATAAAGGTCTGAGCACACTGATGATCCGGATATCTACAGAAAGTGTGTGCAGCATAGCAGGCCCTGCACTTTGCCTGTACAAGGGACTTTGAGCCCTTGGGCAATGGGATGTCATCTGGCAAAAGCACACCCTGAGTGTACATAGTACCAAGAATGCGTGACTTATAATAATAACACCCCATGGTTATGGTGCATGACAACCTTTGCTGCCTTTGTTTCAGTAATGATGTTAGCAGTATGTAACAGGACAGTGAAAGAAAAAGATGCATAACTCAGGAGCAGATGGTTTACTGTTACCATTCATAAGTGCTGTCAGTGCTGAGGAAATGGGGAAACAGTAGGGAAAGGTTGTACAACACAGCAGCTGTGTACCCACTGATCTACAGGACCATGTAGTGCAGACATTTACGTGTTTGGATCACCGTGAGTTGGTGTGTGTGTTTGTCTTTGTACTTCACTGCTATATTTTACTCCAGGGACTCTGCTCACACCACTTCATGCAGAGGCAGGCTGACTAGTACCCAGCTTCAAGGACTGAGCTGCGCAGCATTCCATGCAGAACCAGTCAGGGGTGGAACGCACATTTCAGCAAATCTCCATGTACATCTGTTTACAGCTCAGAATTCCATGATGGACATCACTGCTATGTTAGATGTCATAGCCCTATTGGACTGTTCAGACAACAGAAATTATGCACAAGCAGTAACATCAACAGGTTACGGGATGTTTTAGTATTTCTTTTGTGAGTTGGTTGCAATAGACATATTGTATAGCATTACCTGATGTAGTATGTTCTCATCAATGTTCCTATGTAAAGGTGACCTTCTACATATGCTGGGAATGCCTTATGCCTTTAGAGATAGCAAAATTGGCTTAGGAACAGGTGCTGCATGGGCAGAGCAGTGACATTTTGTATAACTGGCACACCTCAGTAACTGCACTGTAAGGACTTTCAGCTGTTGTGCTTAACACTTGGCTCATTGTCTTATTTATTTATTTTATTTTATTTTATTTATTTCACATTTGTTAACCAGGTTAGTCCAACTGAGTTTGCCAACAAACTCATTTTCAGTGGAGACCCAAGGGGAAAAGCCCCAGAAAACATAAGTAAAGATAAAGTGACAATATACAAATATTAAATGACAATCAAAATGCAGGCATAGTGTCCACTAATATAGTGTTCATGTAACTCTGTTGTTCCATTGTCTGTCATGTTTGGGATGTTTCTCTACTTTTCTCTCTACACTTGTACCATGTCTGGTATTTTTCTCTCTTTTTCCCCCTGTGAACTGGTTCCATGTCTGGGATTATCCCCTCCTTTCCTCCTGTACTTTGGTTCCATGTCTGCATTTTTTTTTCTATTTTTCCCTGTACTCTGGTACCATGTCAAGGACTTTTCTCTCCTTTGCCTTGTTCACTCGTACTATGTCTGTGACTTTTCTCTCCTTTTCCCTGTTCAGTCGTACCATATCCGGGACTTTCCCCTCCTTTCCCTTGTGTGCTGGTACCATGTCTGTGATTGCTCTGTCCTTTCCCCCTGTACACTGATAACATGTCTGTGATTTTCTCCTTCTTTCCCCTGTACACTGGTACCATGTCTGGTATTTATTTCTAGTATCCCCTGTGCATTGGTACCATGTCTGGGATTTGTTTCTAGTTTCCCCTGTACACTGGTACCATGTCTGGGATTTGTTTCTAGTTTCCCCTGTACACTGGTACCATGTCTGGGATTTGTTTCTAGTTTCCCCTGTACACTGGTACCATGTCTGGGATTTGTTTCTCATTTCCCCTGTACACTGGTACCATGTCTGGGATTTGTTTCTAGTTTCCCCTGTACATTGGTACCATGTCTAGGATTTGTTTCTAGTTTCCCCTGTACACTGGTACCATGTTGGGATTTGTTTCTAGTTTCCCCTGTGTGCTGGTACCATGTTGGGATTTGTTTCTAGTTTCCCTGTGTGCTGGTACCACGTTGGGATTTGTTTCTAGTTTCCCCTCTGCACTGGTACCACGTTGGGATTTGTTTCTAGTTTCCCCTCTGCACTGGTACCATGTCTGGGATTTGTTTCTAGTTTCCCCTGTACACTGGTACCATGTCTGGGATTTGTTTCTAGTATCCCCCTGTACACTGGTACCATGTCTGGGATTTGTTTCTAGTTTCCCCTGTACATTGGTACCATGTCTAGGATTTGTTTCTAGTTTCCCCTGTACACTGGTACCATGTTGGGATTTGTTTCTAGTTTCCCCTGTGTGCTGGTACCATGTTGGGATTTGTTTCTAGTTTCCCTGTGTGCTGGTACCACGTTGGGATTTGTTTCTAGTTTCCCCTCTGCACTGGTACCATGTCTGGGATTTGTTTCTAGTATCCTCTGTGCACTGGTACCATGTCTGGGATTTGTTTCTAGTTTCCCTGTGTGCTGGTATCTTGTCTGGGATTTGTTTCTAGTTTCCCCTGTGCGCTGGTACCATGTTGGGATTTGTTTCTAGTTTCTCCTCTGCACTGGTACCATGTCTGGGATTTGTTCCTAGTTTACCCTGTGCGCTGGTAACATGCCTGTTTTCCCCTCCTTTCCCCCTGTACACTGGTACCACATCTGGGATTTTGCCCTCATTTCCCCTGTACACTGGTACCATGTCTGTTTTCCCCTGTACACTGGCTCCATGTTGGGATTTCCCCTCCTTTCCCCTGTACACTGGTACTTTGTCTGTTTTCCCATCCTTTCCCCCTGTACACTGGTACCATGTCTGTTTTCCCCTCCTTTCCCCCTGTACACTGGTTCCATGTCAGGATTTTCTTCTCCTTTCTCCTGTACACTGGTTCCATGTCGGGATTTCCCCCGTACACTGGTACCATGTTTGTTATTCCTGTTCAGTGAGACACTCCTAGTGAGCTGCTTCTGCAGCTTGTCTGTTTCTGTAAAGCAGCCTTCAGTGTACTGTGTGGTTTCTAATGATGTAAAGGTCAGACCTTTCCAGTGCAGTCCCTCACTTTTATCCACCTTCTGCATCTTTGCTTGTGTCTTTATACCCATTAAAGTGTAGCTCTTCCAGCTGTCCTACATGTAAGTTTGTGCTTTGGAACAACAGACAGTCTGACTCATCCTTCTAAGAACCTCTGGAATGTTTCATCTGTAATGTGTGAGTTTAAATTATCTAGATTTCATAGATAAATTCTACATTTTTATTGTAGTAATGTCCTGTGAATTTTTCATCAGAACCACCATAGCCATAATGTGTCCCAGAATGTAGAAAAATGCTTTTGGTATCAAAACAGACTTAGTTGCAATTAAGTAAAGCAAACTGACTGTCTACAACACGGGGTCTGTTTTTGAGTAAAATTCTTCAGCTGTGTCTAAAGAGCTCCAATTAAACAGTTCCTGTTAAGAGGGGCTGAGATCTAATTTCTTTGTCAGTCTGCAAAGCCTAGTGAATCCAAAAATGTAACTGACTGTATCAAATCATTCTTTAGTTGTTGCGTTTGTAACTGACTGTATCAAATCATTCTTTAGTTGTTGGGGTTATAACTGACTATCAGATCATTCTGTAGTTGTTGCGTTTGTAACTGACTGTATCAGATCATTCTGTAGTTGTTGGGTTTGTAACTGACTGTATCAGATCATTCTGTAGTTGTTGGGTTTGTAACTGACTGTATCAGATCATTCTGTAGTTGTTGGGTTATAACTGACTATCAGATCATTCTGTAGTTGTTGGGTTTGTAACTGACTGTATCAGATCATTCTGTAGTTGTTGGGTTTGTAACTGACTGTATCAGATCATTCTGTAGTTGTTGGGTTTGTAACTGACTGTATCAGATCATTCTGTAGTTGTTGGGTTATAACTGACTATCAGATCATTCTGTAGTTGTTGCGTTTGTAACTGACTGTATCAGATCATTCTGTAGTTGTTGGGGTTATAACTGACTATCAGATCATTCTGTAGTTGTTGGGTTTGTAACTGACTGTTTCAGATCATTCTGTAGTTGTTGGGTTTATAACTGACTATCAGATCATTCTGTAGTTGTTGGGTTTGTAACTGACTGTATCAGATCATTCTGTAGTTGTTGGGGTTATAACTGACTATCAGATCATTCTGTAGTTGTTGGGTTTGTAACTGACTGTATCAGATCATTCTGTAGTTGTTGGGTTTGTAACTGACTGTATCAGATCATTCTGTAGTTGTTGGGGTTATAACTGACTATCAAATCATTCTTTAGTTGTTGGGGTTATAACTGACTATCAGATCATTCTGTAGTTTTTGGGGTTATAACTGACTATCAGATCATTCTGTAGTTGTTGGGTTTGTAACTGACTGTATCAGATCATTCTGTAGTTGTTGGGGTTATAACTGACTGTATCAGATCATTCTGTAGTTGTTGCGTTTGTAACTGACTGTTTCAGATCATTCTGTAGTTGTTGCGTTTGTAACTGACTATCAGATCATTCTGTAGTTGTTGGGGTTATAACTGACTATCAAATCATTCTTTAGTTTTTGGGGTTATAACTGACTATCAGATCATTCTGTAGTTGTTGGGGTTATAACTGACTGTATCAGATCATTCTGTAGTTGTTGGGTTTATAACTGACTGTATCAGATCATTCTTTAGTTGTTGGGGTTATAACTGACTATCAGATCATTCTGTAGTTGTTGGGTTTGTAACTGACTGTATCAGATCATTCTGTAGTTGTTGGGTTTGTAACTGACTGTATCAGATCATTCTGTAGTTGTTGCGTTTGTAACTGACTGTATCAGATCATTCTGTATTTGTTGGGGTTATAACTGACTATCAGATCATTCTGTAGTTGTTGGGGTTATAACTGACTATCAGATCATTCTGTAGTTGTTGGGTTTGTAACTGACTGTATCAGATCATTCTGTAGTTGTTGGGTTTGTAACTGACTGTATCAGATCATTCTGTAGTTGTTGCGTTTGTAACTGACTGTATCAGATCATTCTGTAGTTGTTGAGTTTGTAACTGACTGTATCAGATCATTCTGTAGTTGTTGGGGTTATAACTGACTATCAAATCATTCTTTAGTTTTTGGGGTTATAACTGACTATCAGATCATTCTGTAGTTGTTGGGGTTATAACTGACTATCAGATCATTCTGTAGTTGTTGGGTTTGTAACTGACTGTATCAGATCATTCTGTAGTTGTTGCGTTTGTAACTGACTGTTTCAGGTCATTCTGTAGTTGTTGCGTTTGTAACTGACTATCAGATCATTCTGTAGTTGTTGGGTTTGTAACTGACTGTATCAGATCATTCTGTAGTTGTTGGGGTTATAACTGACTATCAGATCATTCTGTAGTTGTTGGGTTTGTAACTGACTGTATCAGATCATTCTGTAGTTGTTGGGGTTATAACTGACTATCAGATCATTCTGTAGTTGGGTTTGTAACTGACTGTATCAGGTCATTCTGTAGTTGTTGGGATTATAACTGACTATCAGATCATTCTGTAGTTGTTGGGGTTATAACTGACTATCAGATCATTCTGTAGTTGTTGGGTTTGTAACTGACTGTATCAGATCATTCTGCAGTTGTTGGGGTTATAACTGACTATCAGATCATTCTGTAGTTGTTGGGGTTATAACTGACTATCAGATCATTCTGTAGTTGTTGGGTTTGTAACTGACTGTATCAGATCATTCTGTAGTTGTTGGGGTTATAACTGACTATCAGATCATTCTGTAGTTGTTGCGTTTGTAACTGACTGTATCAGATCATTCTGTAGTTGTTGGGTTTGTAACTGACTGTATCAGATCATTCTGTAGTTGTTGGGGTTATAACTGACTATCAGATCATTCTGTAGTTGTTGCGTTTGTAACTGACTGTATCAGATCATTCTGTAGTTGTTGGGTTTGTAACTGACTGTATCAGATCATTCTTTAGTTGTTGGGGTTATAACTGACTATCAGATCATTCTGTAGTTGTTGCGTTTGTAACTGACTGTATCAGATCATTCTGTAGTTGTTGGGTTTGTAACTGACTGTATCAGATCATTCTGTAGTTGTTGGGGTTATAACTGACTATCAGATCATTCTGTAGTTGTTGCGTTTGTAACTGACTGTATCAGATCATTCTGTAGTTGTTGGGGTTATAACTGACTATCAGATCATTCTGTAGTTGTTGGCGTTATAACTGACTATCCGATCATTCTGTAGTTGTTGGGGTTATAACTGACTATCAGATCATTCTGTAGTTGTTGGGGTTATAACTGACTATCAGATCATTCTGTAGTTGTTGGGGTTATAACTGACTATCAGATCATTCTGTAGTTGTTGCGTTTGTAACTGACTGTATCAGATCATTCTGTAGTTGTTGGGTTTGTAACTGACTGTATCAGATCATTCTGTAGTTGTTGGGTTTGTAACTGACTGTATCAGATCATTCTTTAGTTTTTGGGGTTATAACTGACTATCAGATCATTCTGTAGTTGTTGCGTTTGTAACTGACTGTATCAGATCATTCTGTAGTTGTTGGGTTTGTAACTGACTGTATCAGATCATTCTGTAGTTGTTGGGTTTGTAACTGACTGTATCAGATCATTCTTTAGTTGTTGGGGTTATAACTGACTATCAGATCATTCTGTAGTTGTTGCGTTTGTAACTGACTGTATCAGATCATTCTGTAGTTGTTGGGTTTGTAACTGACTGTATCAGATCATTCTTTAGTTGTTGGTTATAACTGACTATCAGATCATTCTTCAGTTGTTGCGTTTGTAACTGACTATCAGATCATTCTGTAGTTGTTGCGTTTGTAACTGACTGTATCAGATCATTCTGTAGTTGTTGGGTTTGTAACTGACTGTATCAGATCATTCTGTAGTTGTTGGGGTTATAACTGACTATCAGATCATTCTGTAGTTGTTGCGTTTGTAACTGACTGTATCAGATCATTCTGTAGTTGTTGGGGTTATAACTGACTATCAGATCATTCTGTAGTTGTTGCGTTTGTAACTGACTGTATCAGATCATTCTGTAGTTGTTGGGTTTGTAACTGACTGTATCAGATCATTCTGTAGTTGTTGCGTTTGTAACTGACTGTTTCAGATCATTCTGTTGTTGTTGGGTTTATAACTGACTATCAGATCATTCTGTAGTTGTTGGGTTTGTAACTGACTGTATCAGATTATTGTGTAGTTGTTGGGTTGAATGAATGTGTGAACTAAACGGTCATTCATGTAATGAGTAGATATGAATGCCCTGCAACATAGCAGTATGGGCAAGCATTTGGAAACTGTCCTGCCTGCAGTTGACACCGAGTGTGAAGTAGGGAACTAAAAAGTAACATTCCTGCTCTAATTGAAACTGAAAAAATCTCCCAAAAATGCTGTATTTGAAGGATGCATAGTAAGTCATCAGGTCCCTTTTTGTGTCAAATAACTGAAGCTCTGGAGTTTCAGCATTCTCAACTCTTATGATGGGAGCTGCAAGGTTGGTCGTTACTGCTTTCCTTGTTTGAGAATGAGAACAAATTCTCCTGAAAATTAAGATACTTTTTTCTTTGCCTCCTTTTTAACACTTTCTTTTGAATGGTCTCTTGAAAAAATGCATTTTGCATAACTTTGGGACTATTTGCATATTTTTTGTTCATAGTAATTGTAGCTTGTATAACTTTTTGATTTGCTTTCTAGACATAAGTTGAAATGTCTCCAGCTGTTTAAAAAATCTGCAGCTGTACTACAGTTGAGTTTAGCACCCTGATAGAAGAAAAAAAAAACAGAACCTTCTATTCTATATGACCAGGGACTTCAGAACTTATTTTGCTGCATTTTTGTGAATTGCCTTTGTTCGATTCAGAGGGCATGGTCCTATAATGCATTTGATTTCTAGGTTGTCACCTCCATCTAATACTTTTTCAGATACTGTATTTGTAAGGAGAATCCTATAAGCTTTATTATTATTATTATTATTCCAAAGGGCTGTTTTCCATCCTGCCTGAAAAAACAGAATAAATTGAGTATGTGAAACACAGTAAGTAATGTTTTTTTTTCTTTTTTTTTTTTCCTTTATTTTCCAGGGAATTGAATCTAAATGAAAGTATCACAGCAATAAGCACAGGGCCACAGGAAGGGGACCTCAGAAGCTAGGTTTGGGGGGTTCCAGAAACTGAAATTATTAACATTTTTTTAACTTCAGTGCCTCCATTTGAGCATTTGTGGGAACAGAGTGAATTAATGTCACGATTGCCCTAACTTAATCTTCCATCTCCCTCCCTCTGTCATCCCCCCTCTCCCACTCTTTCTATTTCTGTTGGATTCACTGATCCACCTACCGCATATATGTGGGATGTGGGGGATATTTAAGTACCCAGAGAAAACCTATGTGAACATGCAGGGGTATACAGACTGTACATAAAAGGCACCTCACCTGAGAATAAAACCACAGAATCTCTTGCTGTGAGGCAACAGTGCTAAAAGATGCACATAGAACCCTGTGTACAGATGGGGGGCAGTGGGAGCATGCACCCTCCTGCAAGCACCCCAGCTGAGGAATGATGTGAGGTGACCATGCTAATAGAGGCACATAAAACCTTGTACACAGACAGGGAGGACATGCAGACAAAAACAAAAATTCAAACTACGTATCTTTTCTAAATAAATATCTGAGCACTCTAAAACATAATAGTCTTTTTTTACTATTACATTTATTTTCATTGGTATATACAATATATAAAATCACAATTAGTATAAATTTCAAACAGTATTCATTTAACAAATTAATACAAAAGATTAAATATTTGTTATATTCAATTTTTAAGACAAAATGAAGTTAAGAAGAACAAAAACTATGCACAATATGTACATTTTGCTCAACAATTCTTATGATGTTTACATTTATTTATTTTTTGTGGAGCTTCTCTTCCCAGGTTCTCTTGCTTGTGTTTTTTTGAATAAAATCCAAAACAGAAAGCCAAAACCTAAGATTTAACATTTTTGATTTAGAATGCAATTTTATGAAATCTGTTTCTTTAGTACATATACATTCATAGGTAGGTACTAGGCTATTGGCCCTAGAGCCTGTATAAGCCAAGCCAAGATGGTACCCTGGCTTTCGCCACCCAAGAAAATTATTTTCCTGTGCCCCAGTCTAGCAGAGCCAAAGAAGTGATCCCTGGGGTAAATTTCCTATTCCCCATCCAATCATCAAGATTTTTCTTGAAGAGTGCTAATGAGGAACTTTGTTCCAGAGTATGGGAAGCCTCTGGGACAGGAATCTATCCCTCCAGCATGTTCTGTTTATTGTGGTGACAAGGTTTAGGTCCCTAGAGCGTGTAGCTCAGAGGGATTGGGATTTCTTAAGTGAAGCATGTCCAACAGCTCTGGGTTTGACATAGCTTTGTATGTTAGGCAGAGATCGCCTCTGAGTAGGCGATATGCGACTGAGTAAAGCTGGAGTTTTTTGAGACAGTCTGCATAGGGTATCTGTTTGAGGCCAGTAATCCTTATTGTGAGGTATTTCTGCGGCCTTTCCAGTTGTTGTAGATGTCTTGTGAGGTACATACCAAAATGGGTGTTGTACTCTATAATGGGTCTAATGAGTGATGAGTAGAGGGGAACAATGACCTTTTTTTTTTCCTGGATGAGAAACTTTTTGTGATGAGGTGTGCCATGTAGACTACTGTGGCAATGTGATTTTCAAAGCAGAGACTACTGTCCACCTGTGTCCCAAGGTCTCTTATCACACCTTTGGTGTTAAGTAGACTACTGCCTAAGTGGTAGTTCATGGGTACAGAATTTTTACCAAAGGGGATGACAATGCACTTTTTGGCATTGAGCTTGAGGCCATAGCTTTGACACCAGGCATCTGTCTCAGTGAGACCCATTTGTAGGATGTCCTCATTGTTAGGAGTTTCAGTTATGGCTCAGAGTTTGCAGTCATCTGCAAACTTCATTAGCCAAAGACCTTCTGTGTTAGCCTGTACTTCAGAGAAGTAGATACCAAACAGAAGATGACCTATGGTACCCTGTGGTACTCCACTTGTCACTGGTCTGAAGTCTGATTTGGAGTTTGCTACTTTCACAGTGTAGGTTCGGTCAGTGAGCTAGTTGGCAACCCATCTTGTGACATAGGGATTTATACCTAGTTTAGTGAGTTTATCTATTATTCCAGAGTGGGGGATGGTGTCAAAAGCCTTGGCAAGATCTAGATAGGCTGTGTGAACCACCTTACCCTCATCTATGGCTTTGGTGACTGTTTGAAAAAACTCTTATCAGGTTTAGGAGACATGATCTGCCTTTTACAAATCCAAACTGGGTGGAGTCCAGAGTTTGGAGATTACCAATGTCATGGTTTATAAGTTCCATGGCCTTGCAGACCAGACTCGTTAGGCTAATGGGGTGGTAGTTCCTGGGATCCGTCATGACTCCCCCTTTGTGGAGTGGGATAACTGTCACTGTGCGCCATTCGGTGAGTGAGGCTATGATTGAACGTGGTACTTAGGTGAGATGCCAGTTCATTCTGTAGTTCGTGTAGAATGCAGCCTGGGATGTTGTCAGGTCCCATGGATGCTGTGTTCTTGGCTTTGGAGAGTGTGTTTTTTACCTGTGCAGCCATGATTACAGGAACTTTGCATTCTTCTGGTATAGAGATGGGCCCTTATTTCTTCCAACAGAGTAATAAACTCTGAAAATGTAGGTGTGGCCAGTTGTAACCATTTTCTTGTTAGAGTTTTCCAAGTGATAGTTAAATAACTCCACAAAAAAGAATGTTGAGCATTGTCAATATTTGGACGAGTAGGCACCTTATCAAAATCAAATGTCTAGTAATACAAACATTATCGGAGCATAAAGCCTGACAAAACATTTTTACAGGCTTCCAATAATCCATGTAAAGCGGAACAGTCAAATATGACATGAGACCAAGTTTCTTTACAAATCTCCGTTTTTCTTGTGCAGTCACCTAACTGCTTCCAAACTCGAGCCTCTCCACAGCTGATAAATACAGGCCTAGTACCTAACTTTACCTTTCTGTACTACAATCCCATAAATATCAAACTAATACTGTTGCTTAGTTTTATATCCTTCTAACCTCCTAAATCACAACACAAGCAGCACCATCACATTTTACTTTTGAGTAATCTGTTTCAAAACATTAGCCGATGGGTTATCACATGCAGTCTATCCTTATATTATCTTTATGTCTTCTCACTCCTGAATCACTGTCTGACACACAGACTTGTAGCACAGTAGAACACTAGTGTTAGTACCACTTTCAAACATGTGTTTCTGTCTCCCTTTGGCCCTGTGAGTGTGGGATACACTTCATCATTCCTTCTACTTGATAACCTCCCCCAATGATGCTATACTCTGCCATCTGTATGTACTTTTCTACCATTTCTACCTTTATTCTTAAAAAGTGAATGTAAAGTCACTCTCATCTTATGTCTTCCAAAGTAGTTTTAAGTACAACTCTGAATAGTTTATAAATGACAAAGGACTGTGATCAGGTCTCTGATCGTAACCAAGTTGTTGTGTTCAAAAATGCATTGAAGAAGTTCACCTTGAGAGCACAGCTTGAACATTTTAGTTACTGAATTTGCTGTGAGAGCATATCACAAATGATTATGATTGAAGCTGTAACCAAAATTTGTAAAACATGAGAAGTTTTAGCTGCTATACTGTATGACTTATTTAACAGCTTCTAAAGCTGATGGTTGATTAGAGGTGCAGTTTGCTTCTTGCTGCTGTTTGTGGCACCATGAGGTGAGTTACAGCTTTTAAAGCAGTCAGTTGCATAGTGAGTACAGTTCTGTCTGCTACTGTAAGGTTCATTTAGTTCCAGCAGGGAAATTCATACATAAAAACTTCCTCAGAACAAACTTTTTACAATTTGTTGATAACAAGGTTCTATTTTACAGCATTTTGAAGCACTGTTACAGTGTGTGCTTTGTATTACAAAGGTTTTCCCATCCATTTCTATCACCAACCTCCTCTTCCTTTAACAAGAATCTGTCATTAATTTCTTAATAATGCACTAAAATAGTAGCTTTATTATTTGTTTATGTAAAGTGTCAAACTTTACATTTTATAATAACATTAATTTTTGTTTCTGATTATGAAGTTCACGATTGTTTTTGTAGAGCTTTTCTTCCCAGGTTCTCTGTAAAAAGTTTTTTAACATAGTGGTTATCCTGGTTAGAGAAAGAGCACTAAGTAAATTAAAATGGAAATAAAATACTGCAGTGGCTGACTTCCATAGTCAGTAAATTAAATGAATTGGTATCAATCCCTTATGTTAATTTTTGGCTTAGACCTGGCTATCTCATTGCATTTGGTGTTATACATTGTGCAGCTACCCTCATATATTCCTAAATGTCAAAGCAAGCAATTATGAGTTTCATGTTCATTAGGTTAGATTACCATTACCCACTACTGGAAAAAGTAAAAGTCCTCCATATGTATGTTGATTGCCAACTGTTGCATGTAATATTTGCCTTGTGAAACTCTGTGCTGCTCAGACCAGAGGAGAACAACACACACAATGTGCCTGGTTTGCTTGAATGCTCACTTACCGTAGGTGTTTAATGACACAATTGACAGTGAGTTTAGCCAGGTTGTGTAAAGGATAGAAATATTTTGACAGGTCTGTAAGACCTTGTAAACTAGTCTGGAATCAATGTGAGAGTTAACATTTTAACTAATTCTGACCACAGCATATTATTGAGGAATTTAGGGGATTTTTTTTGTGCAACTAAAAAAGCCTCAGCACATAGCAAAGATAGGAACATGCTCCAGAAAATGAATGTCAAAGTTGTTTTGTCAAGGGATGGGCAAAAAGCAACATCAACTGTTAAGCATAACTTCTCAACAGGGCCTGCTGGGTTAAATGTACTTTTCCTAAGTAAAGCAATAAATAATTTTTAGTGTTTACTGTTATTTTTTAAATACGTCAAGCAGGGTTTGTACCTCCTATATGTATAGAATCATTTGTAATACCTAAACATAACTGTCCACCATGTTGCAGTAATTACCCTTATCATCCGTAAGCCTTTCAAGTATAAGTGATTATTTGAAAATATACTAATACAGAAATTACCAAGCGAAGCAAAGCAAGATTCAGATGTCGACCAACATAGATTTATGAAGAACAATGCTTGACTAATCTTGTTGGCTTTTGCTTGAATCTGATTGATAAGGAGTTGTAGGGAGATGCTATGCACTTTTGTAGGTCCAGGCCTTTGACTCCGGTTTTAATTAGGCCTGTATGTAGAACAATGTAATCTTTGTGAATTTACATCTACATTATTAAATGGCCAAAGACAAGTTTAGAGGACTGAGTATATAGGGTGAGATTAAGGAACACGTACTCTGAGAGAGTTGTTGAACTGTCTCTGTTCTCCATAGGCTACAGGCTGATTTAGAGGGGAGATGATCCTAGTTTATAAATGCTACAAAAATGTAGGGTGTAGGATGTAGGGTGAGATTAAGGAACACGTACTCTGAGAGAGTTGTTGAACTGTCTCTATTCTCCATAGGCTACAGGCTGATTTAAAGGGGAGATGATCCTCGTTTATAAATGCTACAAAAATGTAGGGTGTAGGATGTAGGGTGAGAGTAAGGAACACGTACTCTGAGAGAGTTGTTGAACTGTCTCTATTCTCCATAGGCTACAGGCTGATTTAGAGGAGATGATCCTAGTTTATAAATGCTACAAAAATGTAGGGTGTAGGATGTAGGGTGAGAGTAAGGAACACGTACTCTGAGAGAGTTGTTGAACTGTCTCTATTCTCCATAGGCTACCAGCTGATTTAAAGGGGAGATGATCCTAGTTTATAAATGCTACAAAAATGTAGGGTGTAGGATGTAGGGTGAGAGTAAGGAACACGTACTCTGAGAGAGTTGTTGAACTGTCTCTATTCTCCATAGGCTACCAGCTGATTTAAAGGGAGATGATCCTCGTTTATAAATGCTACAAAAATGTAGGGTGTAGGATGTAGGGTGAGAGTAAGGAACACGTACTCTGAGAGAGTTGTTGAACTATCTCTATTCTCCATAGGCTGCAGGCTGATTTAAAGGGGAGATGATCCTCGTTTATAAATGCTACAAAAATGTAGGGTGTAGGATGTAGGGTGAGATTAAGGAACACGTACTCTGAGAGAGTTGTTGAACTGTCTCTATTCTCCATAGGCTACAGGCTGATTTAGAGGGGAGATGATCCTAGCTTATAAATGCTACAAAAATGTAGGGTGTAGGATGTAGGGTGAGAGTAAGGAACACGTACTCTGAGAGAGTTGTTGAACTGTCTCTATTCTCCATAGGCTACCAGCTGATTTAAAGGGGAGATGATCCTAGTTTATAAATGCTACAAAAATGTAGGGTGTAGGATGTAGGGTGAGAGTAAGGAACACGTACTCTGAGAGAGTTGTTGAACTGTCTCTATTCTCCATAGGCTGCAGGCTGATTTAAAGGGGAGATGATCCTCGTTTATAAATGCTACAAAAATGTAGGGTGTAGGATGTAGGGTGAGAGTAAGGAACACGTACTCTGAGAGAGTTGTTGAACTGTCTCTATTCTCCATAGGCTACCAGCTGATTTAGAGGGGAGATGATCCTCGTTTATAAATGCTACAAAAATGTAGGGTGTAGGATGTAGGGTGAGAGTAAGGAACACGTACTCTGAGAGAGTTGTTGAACTGTCTCTATTCTCCATAGGCTGCAGGCTGATTTAAAGGGGAGATGATCCTCGTTTATAAATGCTACAAAAATGTAGGGTGTAGGATGTAGGGTGAGAGTAAGGAACACGTACTCTGAGAGAGTTGTTGAACTGTCTCTATTCTCCATAGGCTACAGGCTGATTTAAAGGGGAGATGATCCTCGTTTATAAATGCTACAAAAATGTAGGGTGTAGGATGTAGGGTGAGAGTAAGGAACACGTACTCTGAGAGAGTTGTTTAACTGTCTCTATTCTCCATAGGCTACCAGCTGATTTAAAGGGGATATGATCCTAGTTTATAAATGCTACAAAAATGTAGGGTGTAGGATGTAGGGTGAGATTAAGGAACACGTACTCTGAGAGAGTTGTTGAACTGTCTCTATTCTCCATAGGCTGCAGGCTGATTTAGACGGGAGATGATCCTAGTTTATAAATGCTACAAAAAATGTAGGGTGTAGGATGTAGGGTGAGATTAAGGAACACGTACTCTGAGAGAGTTGTTGAACTGTCTCTATTCTCCATAGGCTACAGGCTGATTTAAAGGGGAGATGATCCTCGTTTATAAATGCTACAAAAATGTAGGGTGTAGGATGTAGGGTGAGAGTAAGGAACACGTACTCTGAGAGAGTTGTTGAACTGTCTCTATTCTCCATAGGCTACCAGCTGATTTAAAGGGGAGATGATCCTCGTTTATAAATGCTACAAAAATGTAGGGTGTAGGATGTAGGGTGAGAGTAAGGAACACGTACTCTGAGAGAGTTGTTGAACTGTCTCTATTCTCCATAGGCTACCAGCTGATTTAAAGGGGAGATGATCCTAGCTTATAAATGCTACAAAAATGTAGGGTGTAGGATGTAGGGTGAGAGTAAGGAACACATACTCTGAGAGATTTGTTGAACTGTCTCTATTCTCCATAGGCTGCCATCTGATTTAGAGGGGAGATGATCCTCGTTTATAAATGCTACAAAAATGTAGGGTGTAGGATGTAGGGTGAGATTAAGGAACACGTACTCTGAGAGAGTTGTTGAACTGTCTCTATTCTCCATAGGCTGCAGGCTGATTTAAAGGGGAGATGATCCTAGTTTATAAATGCTACAAAAATGTAGGGTGTAGGATGTAGGGTGAGAGTAAGGAACACCTACTCTGAGAGAGTTGTTGAACTGTCTCTATTCTCCATAGGCTGCAGGCTGATTTAAAGGGGAGATGATCCTAGTTTATAAATGCTACAAAAATGTAGGGTGTAGGATGTAGGGTGAGAGTAAGGAACACGTACTCTGAGAGAGTTGTTGAACTGTCTCTATTCTCCATAGGCTACAGGCTGATTTAAAGGGGAGATGATCCTAGTTTATAAATGCTACAAAAATGTAGGGTGTAGGATGTAGGGTGAGATTAAGGAACACGTACTCTGAGAGATTTGTTGAACTGTCTCTATTCTCCATAGGCTACCATCTGATTTAGAGGGGAGATGATCCTCGTTTATAAATGCTACAAAAATGTAGGGTGTAGGATGTAGGGTGAGAGTAAGGAACACGTACTCTGAGAGATTTGTTGAACTGTCTCTATTCTCCATAGGCTACCATCTGATTTAAAGGGGAGATGATCCTAGTTTATAAATGCTACAAAAATGTAGGGTGTAGGATGTAGGGTGAGAGTAAGGAACACGTACTCTGAGAGAGTTGTTGAACTGTCTCTATTCTCCATAGGCTACCAGCTGATTTAAAGGGGATATGATCCTCGTTTATAAATGCTACAAAAATGTAGGGTGTAGGATGTAGGGTGAGAGTAAGGAACACGTACTCTGAGAGAGTTGTTGAAATGTCTCTATTCTCCATAGGCTACCAGCTGATTTAAAGGGGAGATGATCCTCGTTTATAAATGCTACAAAAATGTAGGGTGTAGGATGTAGGGTGAGAGTAAGGAACACGTACTCTGAGAGAGTTGTTGAACTGTCTCTATTCTCCATAGGCTACCAGCTGATTTAAAGGGGAGATGATCCTCGTTTATAAATGCTACAAAAATGTAGGGTGTAGGATGTAGGGTGAGATTAAGGAACACGTACTCTGAGAGAGTTGTTGAACTGTCTCTATTCTCCATAGGCTACAGGCTGATTTAGAGGGGAGATGATCCTCGTTTATAAATGCTACAAAAATGTAGGGTGTAGGATGTAGGGTGAGAGTAAGGAACACGTACTCTGAGAGAGTTGTTGAACTGTCTCTATTCTCCATAGGCTACCAGCTGATTTAAAGGGAGATGATCCTAGTTTATAAATGCTACAAAATGTAGGGTGTAGGATGTAGGGTGAGAGTAAGGAACACGTACTCTGAGAGAGTTGTTGAACTGTCTCTATTCTCCATAGGCTGCAGGCTGATTTAAAGGGGAGATGATCCTCGTTTATAAATGCTACAAAAATGTAGGGTGTAGGATGTAGGGTGAGATTAAGGAACACGTACTCTGAGAGATTTGTTGAACTGTCTCTATTCTCCATAGGCTGCAGGCTGATTTAAAGGGGAGATGATCCTAGTTTATAAATGCTACAAAAATGTAGGGTGTAGGATGTAGGGTGAGAGTAAGGAACACATACTCTGAGAGATTTGTTGAACTGTCTCTATTCTCCATAGGCTACCAGCTGATTTAGAGGGGAGATGATCCTCGTTTATAAATGCTACAAAAATGTAGGGTGTAGGATGTAGGGTGAGAGTAAGGAACACATACTCTGAGAGATTTGTTGAACTGTCTCTATTCTCCATAGGCTACCAGCTGATTTAAAGGGGAGATGATCCTCGTTTATAAATGCTACAAAAATGTAGGGTGTAGGATGTAGGGTGAGAGTAAGGAACACGTACTCTGAGAGATTTGTTGAACTGTCTCTATTCTCCATAGGCTGCAGGCTGATTTAAAGGGGAGATGATCCTCGTTTATAAATGCTACAAAAATGTAGGGTGTAGGATGTAGGGTGAGAGTAAGGAACACGTACTCTGAGAGATTTGTTGAACTGTCTCTATTCTCCATAGGCTGCAGGCTGATTTAAAGGGGAGATGATCCTAGTTTATAAATGCTACAAAAATGTAGGGTGTAGGATGTAGGGTGAGAGTAAGGAACACATACTCTGAGAGATTTGTTGAACTGTCTCTATTCTCCATAGGCTACCAGCTGATTTAAAGGGGAGATGATCCTCGTTTATAAATGCTACAAAAATGTAGGGTGTAGGATGTAGGGTGAGAGTAAGGAACACGTACTCTGAGAGAGTTGTTGAACTGTCTCTATTCTCCATAGGCTACCAGCTGATTTAAAGGGGAGATGATCCTCGTTTATAAATGCTACAAAAATGTAGGGTGTAGGATGTAGGGTGAGAGTAAGGAACACGTACTCTGAGAGAGTTGTTGAACTGTCTCTATTCTCCATAGGCTACCAGCTGATTTAAAGGGAGATGATCCTCGTTTATAAATGCTACAAAAATGTAGGGTGTAGGATGTAGGGTGAGAGTAAGGAACACGTACTCTGAGAGATTTGTTGAACTGTCTCTATTCTCCATAGGCTACAGGCTGATTTAAAGGGGAGATGATCCTAGTTTATAAATGCTACAAAAATGTAGGGTGTAGGATGTAGGGTGAGATTAACGAACACGTACTCTGAGAGATTTGTTGAACTGTCTCTATTCTCCATAGGCTACCAGCTGATTTAAAGGGGAGATGATCCTCGTTTATAAATGCTACAAAAATGTAGGGTGTAGGATGTAGGGTGAGAGTAAGGAACACGTACTCTGAGAGATTTGTTTAACTGTCTCTATTCTCCATAGGCTACCAGCTGATTTAAAGGGGAGATGATCCTCGTTTATAAATGCTACAAAAATGTAGGGTGTAGGATGTAGGGTGAGAGTAAGGAACACGTACTCTGAGAGAGTTGTTGAACTGTCTCTATTCTCCATAGGCTGCAGGCTGATTTAAAGGGGAGATGATCCTAGTTTATAAATGCTACAAAAATGTAGGGTGTAGGATGTAGGGTGAGAGTAAGGAACACGTACTCTGAGAGAGTTGTTGAACTGTCTCTATTCTCCATAGGCTACAGGCTGATTTAAAGGGGAGATGATCCTCGTTTATAAATGCTACAAAAATGTAGGGTGTAGGATGTAGGGTGAGAGTAAGGAACACGTACTCTGAGAGAGTTGTTGAACTGTCTCTATTCTCCATAGGCTACAGGCTGATTTAGAGGGGAGATGATCCTAGCTTATAAATGCTACAAAAATTGAATTAGCCCTTATGAGGGATGATTTTTTTTACAGCACTTCTGCATGAGGACTAATCAGGCACTAAGTTACATTATCAGTCTGTAACTCAAACCTAAAAATTAAAACTGTCCATTATATGGCTGGGAGGTTCTGGAACTTACCATTACATATTAGGAAGGCAGATAGTTTAGTCAGCTTTTAGAACCAATTAGATGTGGTAATGTGGTGCGGCGGCCATGGTGGTGCAGCGGTTAGCATTGCTGCCTCACAGCAAGAGGTTCTCCGGTTCGATCCTCGGCTGGGGTGCCTTCTGTGCGGAGTCTGCATGTCCTCCCTGTGGTCGCGTGGGTTTCCTCTGGCTTTCCTCCCACATCCCAAAGACATGCTGTAGGTGGATTGGACACTCTAAATTGGCCCTAGGTGTGAGTGCGTGCATGTGTGCCTTCTGTGGAAGGTTGAGCGCCGGGCTGGCACCTCGGCACTGTATAGCTCCACTGCCAGTCCTGAGCAGACAGGTGATCTGCTGTGGCGATCCCTAACTGGGAAAAGCCGAAAGAAAAAGAAGAAGATTTGGTAATGTGGTGTTTCCCCAGTTTTACATGCTGGCAAACCCTGTACACTGAGCATTGAACAATAGTATTATATAACTTCAGGACTGCCTGTTTCCATCCCACGATTAGTTTTTCCTCCTTCCTGTTTGATAGAATAACAAACTATAGTCAAGTTAAAGAAAACAAGTATATAAATCCATTTTTATAACAGAGTATATTTGTGTTTACTGTAATTTGTGTTATTTTTATTCTTATTTCCAATTATTGTAAAATGTGCATAATCAAGGAGGTACAGTTTGAACTTGTGGTGTTGACAGCTCTGGCATGTCTGTCACTAGTGGTTCTGAAAATCTCTGTATGTTTGTCCATTTTTGCATTTCTTTCCAAGAAAAGTAGTTGATTTAGTAGTTTGCTTGGCTTACTGATCTCCAAATGTATGTAAATTGTTTAACAGCCAGCCTTTTTGTTTATTTTATTTATTTTTTATTAGACATTTAAGCTCCAAAAAGTACAAGTAACAAACGTAATCACATGACAGAGTTATAACTAAAATTACAATAATCGCAACATGTATGAGATGTATGTTGTAACAACATGATAGAAAATGGTCATTAAATTGTAAACGTAATATAGTACGAAGGTTCATACAGTAGTAAGCAGAATGCAGAAAATATAGACAAGTTTGTAAAACAGAAAGTAACAAATACATAAACAATAGATAAGCCCAGGGAAGAGCCAATTTCCAAGACTACAGCTGTGGAAGTTGTAAGAGCTACTGACTGTTAGTAGGCTTTATTAGAAGCAGAGGCAGAGAGAGGAGTGAGAAAAGGTTGCTGCGATAGTATAGTTTTAGTTATGCAATTCATTTAATTTATGTACACATTTATTAATTCATATATTTATTTAATATTCACAGGACAAGCTAAAAACAGCCTTATCATTCCTGGAACTAAAAGTCGGACATCTTAAAGATCAGCAGAAGACAAATGAGAAGGAACTCCTGGACATGCATGTAAGTAAAGGGATTGTGATCATTTCTGAGTGTCCTGAATGCAGGTGGTCAGTAGCAAAGGTAGAAGACTGTGTTGTCCTTTGTAGGTCTGTCTGTGGCTAGTGACAAAGAAAAGGTGAGCCAATTTTGGAACCCAAAGCAGTCAGGATATTTTACTATTGGCCAGATAGACGCCAACTTAAGGTTTATTTAATTTCATTACACCTTATCCATTTATGTCACCAGACAGTTCATTCATAGAATATTTAACAAATCATTTATTGATTATTTCTGGTATTATTTAATCATTTAATAGTAAGGTCATAAGAAGTGTTCATGCATGTGTGTGGGGTGGACATCATATAAAACTGTTGTACCAAAAGATAAGTTTGAGTCTTTAAGTCTGATAGAGTACTTGACGAGTGATACAAAGGTATATTATTTACTGTTACTGCCACTCAGTACTCGATGGGTGACACAAAGGTACAGTGCTAGTTACTGTTACTGCCACTCAGTACTCGGGTGGTACAAAGGTACAGTACTCGAGTGGTACAAAGGTACAGTACTCATTTGACACTCAGTACTTGATGGGTGACACAAAGGTACAGTACTCGTTACTGTTACTTCCACTCAGTGCTTAGATGACTAGTGAGGTTTCAGATTTTAGGGAAGGAGGCTTCTTTACAGCTTTTGCATGTCCTTCTGACCATCAGGGTTTTGTTGTACGCCTTATTTTCTTCCAACACCCCATAAGTGTGTGTGTGTGTGTGTGTGTGTGTGTGTGTGTGTGTGTGTGTGTGTGTGTGGTATGAATACTGTAATAGACTGACATCTCATCAAGGATTTATTCTCCAACTACGAGGATTTGTTCATTTCCTTATACCTGTTGGTTGTCAGGATAGGCTGTGCTGTCCCCATAATACTGAGTAAGATAAAGTGGATATCAGAAAATGAGTGAATGAGCACAGCATGTTTCCCATACTGTTAGTGGCTGCTGAAGTCAGAGTCTGCAGGGAGTGTAGTTGTATAAGGAGTTCTTCAAGGATGGTGTAATCTGTGCAGGAATTCATAAGTTGTAGACATACTTACGATTCACCAGATCCCAAGAGGATTTTGTAAGCAATCCTGTACCTGATGAAGGCTGGTGTCCATTCCATGGTGTCTCATATAGGTCTACCATGCAAAAATCAACAAATTCACTGATAACAATAAATGAAAAAAACTGAACAATTGCCTGTAAGCAAAATGCAGCTAATGAGACCAAAGGTTTAATTTTTACAAAATTTATTGCCAAAAATCATCAAGAAATTCTGCTGCATCACCCAATACTGGTGAGGAGCTGGGACCAGTTAAGATTGCATATTAAGTAACCTTTTCCACATATGTACAGTGGAAATTTATGATCCCCTTCCAGTCATTTTGACTGGTTTTAAAGGTTGACAGGGGTGCCTGACAGGTAAGGACAGTCTAGTTTGGAAACTTGGTATATATTGAGTTAGTTACCTGACATGCAATTTGGTGGTACTAATGCCATAGGACATGTGTTTGCCATACTACTGGTTCTGTTTAGGTTTAGGGATTCGAGAGAGTTGGGTCATGCATAACATAGAAGACTAAGCAGAGATCACCCCTCAAGGTTTTGCATCACACTGAGTAGAGGAACGGGGCTTTTAATACAGCAGAGTAGTGAAGAGTACTTATTTCTTTTTCCATGGGGGCAGTATAGGAAACATTGCCCTCCACATCCCCTAATTTAAACACACTAATTGCTCAGTCATGCAACCATGGAGAAAATGGACATCTTGACAGGGTGAAAACAGAAGCTGTAGGAACTGTGAACTTCTTGTCAAATCACACAATAGAAAATACTGTTAAAAAAAAAAATTGGAGAAATGTGAACTGGAGAAACATTTGTCTTCAGTTTACTTGTTAACCACTTGTAAGAAAATCCTTTGTTCTGTGTGATCCAAGTGTCCAGTGCTCTCTCCTGTTCACTGTAACCAGAAAATATGGCTGTATTAGACCCATTAGTTCATAGACTGATATGCCAGCACCACCAAAATGAGCTTGTAATATCACTATAACCTGTTGACCTAAAAGAAGCTTTTTATGTCAAAAAGTCTTCATATGATATTACAAGAATTACATGAAGGAGTTAATACTAAATTCATATAAACAACCAATAGTCCAAGCAACTACCTAAACACTTCATACTATAACTGTGGTAAGAATGGATATGTGATAAGCATATATTTGACTGGATTTGATAATTCATGAACTTGAAGTAGAGGTGGGCTCCTCCTATGCCTTCTATGGGAATATAGATATACACTGCTAATGCATGTTGCTAATCTGTAAGGAGTTAAATTATTAAAGACCATCTAATGCACTATATTCTGGCCATCAATTGAAGCATTTTAAAAGATTAGGAGACATGCCATTTGGCTCATTTCATAACTATGACTCCTGGGACAAATCCAGTCTCCAGCATGTCAAACCAGCATTGGGATAAAATTGCAATACTCCCTGGGGTTCATTAAACTCCGGGTAGACTTCGTGTGAAGCTTAGAGTTTACGTTTGTGCAGTGAGAAGAAGAGTTTAATGTGTATTCATGCCACTCACCGTATTCAAACATAAGCAGTGTTTCCTGGCTGGCAACAGAGATATATTGTGCTTGTGCTTGGTCTAATACAGATTACAGTTAACAGCAGGGCATTTATGCCAGTAGTACAGATTCTAAAATCTGTAATATTATTAAAGATTTAGCAGTATTGTTTAGCTCCTACTTGTGATATTTGAACCCAGAACCTCTGACTGTATTCTTACACTTGACCCCTTAAATTGGTTTGTGCTACAGAGTTATGCATGCATACTTGCTTGTAGAGTTAGGACATCCATGTGTAATGTGCTACTACTGTATAGAAGACAATATCCTTCTACAATTTTAAAACTACAACAAGACTTCTGTTGTGCTGCATAAATACCTTTAGCTTCCCCCAACCTCCCCAAATATTCATTGTGAGTGCGACAGTTCACATCTGTCTCTGGATTTGCTGTGAAATAACAAAAAAAAAAGAAGAGCATTATGCATATCAGTCTGGTCTACATGTAGCTTTCGTTGTACTATAAATTCTCTATATAAGCTTACTTACACAGCGGTGGGATGTATCTTGTTCTGAACTCGGCCAACCACTGGTTGAGTGCATCCTGTGTAATTCACTAAAAAGGTGCCTATATTGTTCTCCAATGTGTGGGATACCAGTTGCAGTGGATACAGCCTGATGCAAACTATTCCATGCCTCAGACTTGTACTGAGAGACAAAATATTCCCTCTGCAGAAGCCTTTGGATATGCCACTTTACCTTGAGTCCAGTAAAGATTCTGGACTCCTGAACACCCCACCTCTTAGCCCTACAATTGGGCACCTTCTCTAACCCCAACCATGTCTAGTTCCAAGAATAGTACAATGGACCATGATTAATTCCCTCCAATTCCTGTTATCACATTTACTGGTAGGAAGCACACTTGAGAAATGATGCCAAGTGTGTTTGCACGAAGTTAAGGAATGAACAACAGTGTGAAAGAGAGATTAAATCAATTTTTGAAATTGGAAGGTTAATCTGACACTTGATATTTCTTTGGGGGTTGCCTGCTGTTAGGTGATTTAACTTTGGAAACATGCACTGGGGACATAAATGTCTAGATCTGGCACATGTTTGCTTGGCTTTATACATTACTAAAATTAATGTTTATAGTGTGGAGTTCAAACCCACGCATACGGGGCATAACATTTTTTCTACAACGGTGTTTTTCCATCTTTGCCAAAGAAGAAGTGCTTCATGCATCATTGATAAATACAGAAGACAGACTGAGGTGCTAACCATGGCTGTGTGTGACCTGACAAGGTCCTTGTATACGCATTCATTTGTGTTGTGTGACTTAGTCAAGTATGACTGCCACCAAAGTCCAGATAGCAGAATAACAGAAACATAATAGACAGTATATCCTCAGTCATACATCTGAACCTTCAAAACATAGTATGGGAGTGTTATCCCTCATACTTGTAATTCATATCAGCTACACTATTTATAAAGTGAAGTATCACAGCACTAAAATTGTTACAACTCCTGTATCAGAACCCAAGACCTTCTGTATTACTATCCTACACTTACACCTGTTGCCACAGGAATAGTGAAATAAAAGTTGCATAATTTTCTACTCATTCTTAACTTGTGTGTTAACCACCATGCATGGTGCCCGGGGGAATTGATTAAATGTGTCTGTTCTGCAATTGACTATCTGCTTCCTGTCTGCAGATGTTGGATGGCTGCAGGTATTGGGGGAGGTTGCTAAGCACCGTGCAACATTGCTTAGCAACCTTACGTGATGGAAAGCAAACTCTACAACAGTGTATACTTTTGACCTTTGCACCGTCTCCACCCTATCTGCAGCTGTTCTCTCTGTCTGTCTACTGCGTGGTTCACTAGTCCAGGATTGTGTTCTGCTAAATGGTGCTCTAATTAGATAAGCATAGCTAAAACCTTTACCCTGTTTGAGTGAAGCTGCGCATCACACAAACGGTGACATTTAAAAAAAACATCTAAAAATTTTAAACCCCCCCGTGTTACTCTTCATTATGATGCTGGTGGGCTTACCTTTTGCTTCACTTCTTACAGGACCATCACACATACCCAAGCAGTGAAGCATCTACACATGGTAAGCCAAACATTTATTATTTTGCCCCTACTGATAATGAGTTCAAAGAAACCTTTTTTATTTTCTAATGTGTGTGTTGTGTGCATTGCTATGCTGTCTGTAATATTGGCAGCACTGCTAGTTTGTTAGCATATATTGGACTATAGCAGTTTGCTTTCCTGTTTGCTGCTTATCCTTACAGTGGAAATGTGGGAATCCTACTACCTGATGTTAGCGTATTGGCAGGTTCTTATGATTATGGTGGGCAAACAGAAGCATAGTAAGGAGCACAGAGTTTGAATCTCACACTGAGGTTGACATCAGCCATCACTTGTAATTCCAACACAGCCAGTGTGCCTCTGCCAACACATTCCAGTGAGCCATCAAATATTGGTCAGGTGGAGGGTGATGCACTCAGTCAGGGTAGTGTGGTTACTGTGGCTTCAGTACCTATTGACTCTGGCAGTAGCCAAAGTGTGGGTGAATTACCACACAGGAGTGTTGTTAGGGGGTACTTGTAGGAGGTTTACCGTCCATCCTCCACCTGAAGCAGGTGAGTCTTCCCATGCCACTAAATGTATGTTTAGGGCCATCATGGAGGCACAGGCATGTTCCAATAAGTACTCCAGAGCAGTGTTTAGGGTTGTAGATATTGCACAGGTTGACATGTGTGACTGCCTGCAATGTGTTGCCAGTCCTGCGGATTGGATGAATGACGTTACAGGGATCGTCTGTGAGGTGTCAGGCTCATTCTGTCTCACTGGTCAT
>NC_056744.1:1722874427-1722945494 GCF_019279795.1 Protopterus annectens | reverse complement strand
TATATTGCATGTGCTGCATTTATTAATGTTACAGGATAACTACATGTAGTCCTATTTACAGACATAGGAAACCAGAGATACCCTTATCATAGAAGGCTGTATTACATGTGCTGCATATATTAATGTTGCAGGATAACTACATGTAGTCCTACTTACAGACATAGGAAACTAGAGATACCCTTATCATAGAAGGCTGTATTACATGCCCTATATGTATTAATGGTACAGGATAATTGCTTTTGCTGCTATTCATAGATGTACTGGACATGTTCTCTCCTTACCAAAGTTGGTTGCATTTACCTTTCTTTCTCAGTATATAAACTTGTCAAAGCTGATTATTAATTTATTAATATATTTAACATTTATTAATGTTACAGAATAACTACATGTAGTCCTACTTACAGACATAGGAAACCAGAGATACCCTTATCATAGAAGGCTGTATCACATGTGCTGTATTTATTAATGTTACAGGATAACTACATGTAGTGCTACTTACAGACATAGGAAACCAGAGATACCCTTATCACAGAAGGCTGTATTACATGTGCTGCATTTATTAATGTTACAGGATAACTACATGTAGTGCTACTTACAGACATAGGAAACCAGAGATACCCTTATCATAGAAGGCTGTAGTACATGTGCTGTATTTATTAATGTTACGGGGTAACTACATGTAGTCCTACTTACAGACATAGGAAACCAGAGATACCCTTGTCATAGAAGGCTGTATTACACGCGCTGCATGTATTCATGTTACAGGATATCTGCATTTAGTCCTATGTATAGATGTACTGGACATGTTCTCCCCTTACCAAAGTTGGTTGTATTTACCTTTCTTTTTCAGTATACATGGACTTGTCAAAGGTGATTATTTTTTCCTTCACACCCGAGTGATAAAGTGAAAGTAATTGCAGCAAATGTGAATATTAGAAATATTTTGTCATGAATTATATGCACGGATGGAAAAAGACATGCAACAATGTTCACAGGAGGGATTATTGCAGAAAATAGTATAAACAAAATGATTTTGTATACATTCAATAGAGTTTGCCTTTCTCTCTTTACAGTTTTGTGGTAAAAATGTGCAGCAGGTAATAGTGCACAGATGTTTTGAGGTGGTGATGCGAGAAAGATGACTTCGGGGAGTGCATGTTAAAACTGTTTGAATATGCTGACATTTGGGTTTGCCTCACTGCTTTAACTAACCTATAGGAAGGTTTGGTAGTTAAGCTGCCAAAATAATGCAACTTCATGGTATATTTAATTTCAAATGCAACTTCATGGTATATTTTATTTCAGTGGAATGTATCTGTTGATGGCAAATTTTATATGATCAGTTTTCAAGCCCCTGTTCAAGGTATAGTGGGCTTGCCCTGGTGCTACCGTAGAGTCATTCCTGTCCTCTACTTTTGTATCATTCTATTATGTATGTAAATCATACCTCTCGGTTGTAAAGTTTACACACAGTGTTAAGATTTTGGCCTAATTTTTGTCTGTTTTTCATAAAATAGTGTTTTTCTGGCAAATTACTAGTAAATCGCTAAAGACTGAATTTCCAAAAATCATGACAGATATTTAGGTTTCAGACTTTATATCCTTCAGAAATTTCACACTAATGCTAAATCTGTTATTTTATCAACTTTCTAAGTTTGTAAGTGGACTATTTAGAAATTGTCATTATTTTTGGGCCTTTGTCCCCCTTTTATTTATGGCTTTGTCCAGATTTCTTGCTCTTAGAGGTTGAGTGGTGTGATGTAATGATGCTTTGGAGAGTCAGTTTGATTTTGAATGGCTGTGAAACTGTTTATTCTTGGACTTGTGTGTTGTCCATCCACTGACTGTCTGGAATTTGTAAGGTACTTACATTTTTTTGCCACCTTTTGTATTTATTATTATGCAGTGCATGTAAAATTGTTAGGTACTTAGTCAGAGTATCATGGCTAATCTGTAACTCCATCATTGTTTTATTGCAATGCATTCTTTGGTTGGATGCAGTTTGTTTTGCACCTACATGAACAGCATTCTGTTGCAAAATATATTTCTTTTCTTTGCATGCAGTCCACCCAAACTTGCAAGGGAACGTTATCAATTATTCTACTTTTTCAGGCTTGTGAGCTCCTGTAAATCTGAATTTATTGCAGGCTCATTTTTACTTGTAGTGTTCCAGGAACTCTACAGTACCTGCTCTATACTGTTGAAATTTTGGATGCATTAAGCTACATTTTTATGGCAGCTTTAATACTGATGGCTGTTTGGTATTACTTAATAGCTGTATTTCAGTTTAGAGTGCTTGAATATATATGTTTCATTTATACTGTAGCTGTTTCATTTATATTTTTATTTCTATGTGCTTGTATGCCTTGCTTCATTTTAGATGAAGAGCTTAGGGGGGGTGACCTGTATAATAAAACTGACGTTGAAGCTAGTGGCATGAGGGAGACAGAGGTCAGTATTAGTGGACCAGAGTGGAAGACTGGGTTAGACAGGGGTGTGGGAGGTTGGAAGAGGCCCTTAGAAGTTGGGGGGGGGGGTGTACATATTAAAAATGTGTGATCTGAAATTCTAAGAAAGTAATTCAAAACTGATGTCAAGGGTATGCAAGTGAGTGCGTTTAGTGTAGGATTGTAGGTGATCAAATAGTGATTTCTTTTAATGTGATTAGCAATGGTCAGGTTTAGGAGGTGGAATTTCCACCCTGTGTGCTTCAATTGCAAAAGGGATGTTCTGTTGTATTCATGGGAAACTGTTGTCTGGACAGATGTGGTGCCTGGATTGTGATACTCACAACTGGTTGTTGATTTGAGTTGCTCTGAGTTTGCTTGATAATGGTGAATAGAATCATTAATGCTGCCCTACAACGTGGTTGCAGATAGGATTGTGGCCCTTTATGTAATGGTAAAGCATTTACATTGGTCAGCAGGTGGCACTACTGGCCACAATGATCACAGCTGTTTACAAACCGTCATCATTTTTGATGGGCTTCATGCAATTTGACAGTGAGGTTGTTTCCAATCATATTAAGCTGCAGTATACATTGTAGTTTTGGCAAAATAATATTTCTTATGTCTTTTTAAGCATGTTAGGCAAGTTGAATCATAGATGTACATGGTATTTTTAGGTTGTTAAGGATTTTTTGTTATTCTTTCAATGTGGTGATAAAGGAGAAATCATAATCAGGTTGTATGACTAGGTATTCATAAATTTGTAGGGGTAATTTTATTGTCCCGTGGATGTGTAAGATCTAATGATTTACTGTGAAAGATAATTCAGGGTTCCAAATATCATAGTTAACTTTCAAGAAGACAAATACTATCAGCGTGTGGGCATGTGCATCAAATCTGTAAAAGCTTTTGTAGGCTATTTAACTCTGTAGTGGTGAAAACAGCAATCACTTGTGTAAGTGGTTATCTCAAGGTGTGGGAGATCAGCTAGAGGAAGTTATGAACAAAGAAAAGAGAATGTGATTTAAAGAGACTTGTGGAACTCCTGTAAGAAGGACTGTAGCTTTGGAGTCTGTGTAACTAGGCTGTACGTTAGTCTGTTAAATGTGTAACCCTTAGGTGGGCAAAACTAGTTTGCTGTTATTATTAGCTCTTGCTGGTTTTAAAGTTTGACATTCTAACTGTTCCTGGGGGCTGACCCTTTTATATCTGCTACTTTATGGTTTTGTGCCCCATAACAGGGTTTGGTTTACCTGAACTTTCTGCTGTTCTACTATTTTAACCATATTGTAGTTTTACTTTGAATAGGAACATTAGAGGCAAACGGTCACAGGGACAATAAGATGATAGCCATGTACACCTTTAAAAAGACCCTCTTCAAGCACTTAATAATGATGGCCACCCCTGTACATGATAACTTTGGTTCAAGTTTGTCTGCCCGTCCAGTCCTCAAGACTAGCTTTAAAGGTAACCAAAGTAGTACTTTGACCTGTAGTGGTAACGTATTCCATTGACTCGGAATGCCTCTGCATGAAGTTATGGTCCTATATTAAAGGCCATGCATCAGTGTTTTAAAACTGCACCTGTGAGATCATGCTTGTCAAAGTTACTCTAGAGGAAGTCTGCAGTTGAATCTAGTTCTGTTAAGTTATTTAATGTTGGATGAAAACCATCTGGGGCATTTGTTAGGATTCTGATGAGTTAAATGTGTGTGTACACTGAATATACATTCGTTTTAATAGGAATCTGATGGCTGTAGATTAGTTTTAGTAGGAGTTTGATGAGTAATGTTATGATTTTGTGTTTTTATGTGCAGGGTACAAAATCCCTCCTGATAAATTGTTGTTGCTGCTTAAAGATGCTCATGATAAACTGTTAAATGATGACGTTGAGGGTAATGAGACAGAACAGAAGGCGAATCCTGAAGATAAGCTCAAAAGTAAGTGAAAACTTTATTAATGATACAGTTTGTATGAATTTGCTTTCTACTGATATTGATAGTTTTTGAGGAAAATGAGAGAAAATTCATAGTGGAAGACTCAAGGTAAGATGGTCAGTAAGGGTTGTGGTAATTTGTTAAATGCATTTCTGTAAAGTTTAATTTTTAATGTAAACAAGTCAGTCACAATCATGGTATCACTGAACTGAAAGGCAGTGGATTTGATGGAAGACGTGATACAATGAACAAGAGTTGGTTTTTGAGCATTTTCTCGTAAAATATGCAGACTTTGGACTCTAAGCAGTTGCAAAGCAATGACTTTAATAGAATTTCTCACAGTAGACAAAGCTAATTTTACATCATACCTTTCAGTGTTTTTAACCCTTCAGTTCTAGGTGTTGATGTTTACTAGAGTTTAAAGTAACATTGGTTTTGGTGCATGAATATGGATATGAGGATACACCAGAGGTGATATTCATGTATTAAGAATGTCTTCATTGATTCAAAACAATGCATTAATTATAAAAGGGATTTGATCGATTTGCCTGTTCTTCTGGTGAGAAAGGCAGGGAATATTAACTGTATAAAAGATAATTAAAGTATTAACTACAGGAATGGATCATTTAATTGCATGGTCCCTGTTCTGTATCTCTGTAGTGTATGAAGTATATGGGTTTAATCTGAATAATAATTAGTAATTCATATAAT
Organism: Protopterus annectens; assembly: GCF_019279795.1. Classification (NCBI taxonomy): domain Eukaryota; kingdom Metazoa; phylum Chordata; order Ceratodontiformes; family Protopteridae; genus Protopterus; species Protopterus annectens. The sequence goes on along the minus strand of NC_056744.1, from coordinate 1,722,940,400 downwards.
TTAAAAAGAAGCTGTGAAATAACACATCCCATCCTTTACTGCTGTGTAGAAAGGTTGACTTAAATGTGTACCTGTGCAGCCATGCTAACTGGATAAAGGATAGTGATGTACATCCTAGATGAAGTTTGATAACATCTATATTAGCCCCACAAGTACTCCCAATGTAACTGTACTTAAATGTGTACCTGTGCAGCCATGCTAACTGGATAAAGGATAGTGATGTACATCCTAGATGAAGTTTGATAACATCTATATTAGCCCCACAAGTACTCCCAATGGAACTGTACTTAAATGTGTACCTGTGCAGCCATGCTAACTGGATAAAGGATAGTGATGTATATCCTAGATGAAGTTTGATAACATCTATATTAGCCCCACAAGTACTCCCAATGTAACTGTAGGAATGTGAGGATTCACATTCATTATAATGCAGGCATCTTCTGTTATCCGTCCCTCTAGTGTCTGTAACCCACCATACCCTACCTTGCTATACTGAATCACTTGACTATGGACATCAGCATAACATGGTACTCCTTACCTTATTACAGTGCTTTTTACACAGCTGCAAGTTTAACCTACAATACCATATCTTGTTATATTAGACCCGCATATTTATACAGGTCAAAGCCTTACCCTCCATACAGTACTTTGCTACACTGAATCACTTAACAGAGCTGAAAGCCTAACCCATCAATGTCTGTCTTGCTGTAATATTTTCTTTTATTTGCACAGGTGAAAGCGAAATCCAGCATACCCTGCCTTTCATCTGTCCTGCCATACCCAACTTCTGTAGTAACCATGTGAACAACTGCCACAATCCGTAGAATTTACTTGGCAAGTAAAGAATGGAATAGATTGCCAGGCCTGTTTTCCATATCACTCAGTGAATCACCTAGACGTACACATACACCAGCTATACACACAGACACGCATACGTACATACACGCACATGTGTACACACAGACGCACACACATACACACACTACCTGCATACATAGGGATAATTTAGAGTCCCCAATTTGCCAAGTGCATGGCTTTGGGAGGCAGGGGGAAACTAGAGTACCTACTAAAAAAAAAATGTGAACACGAGGAAGACATGCAAAGAAGGTACCCCAGCTAAGAATCAAACCAGAGAACCTCTTGCTGTGAGGGAACACTGCTGCTCCCTGCACCACTGTGCTGCCCATACCCTACCACTTATTAAACCAGAGAACCTCTTGCTGCCCCCTGCACCACTGTGCTGCCCATACCCCACCACTTATCAAACCAAAGAACCTCTTGCTGTGAGGGAACATTGCTGCTCCCTACACCACTGTGCTGCCCATACCCTACCACTTGCTGAATTATTTATTTATTTTATTTATTTTACATTTGTTGACCGGGAAAGTTCGACTGGGTATATGCCCATTTTCAGCGGAGGCCTGGGGAGAAAAACTCCATATATTCAGACATATGAGATTTACATAATATAAGAGTACAATCTAGCATATCAGATGAAAAAAGAAACAGTATAATTATAGTAAAGACACAGTTCAGCAGGAGAAATGACCTATATGTCAGAGTATAATATCACAAGGAAGGCTCCATATATTCAGACAAGCAAAATTTCACATAATATAAGAGTATAATCTAGCATTTCAGAGGAAAACAAACTGCATATTTATAGCAAAGACACACAGTCTGACAGGTAGTGACATATGTCGGAGTATAATAACAATATAAGGTGCAAGACATTTGCCTAGTAGTATTAATTTCTCACATAGAGAAAAGAGTAAACCTCGTACTGCAATCATCTGCTAGTTAAAGGATATGAAATAGTAATGAAATACGGATAACCTATTGACAGCTAATAGTAGAGCTGGCAGCTAATTAGTGGTACAGGAGAAGGGGGGGGTAGTTGGGGTATGGACAAGGACATAACCAGTGAGATTTTAGGTGTGCTTTAAGAGCATTTTTGAAGAGACTGCTGGAAGGGAGGGTAGTTATGGCAGTGGGAAGTGAGTTCCACATTTTGGATATGGAGTAGGAGAATAGCGCTTCCCCTGCAGAGTTGTTGGATTTGGTGACTTGGAGTAGATTTTTGTTGCAGGAGCGAAGAGGTCTGAAGGATTGGTAGGGTTGGAGAAGTGTATGAAGTGAGGGAATTTTAAGAGGGTGGTTTACAAGTTTATGAGCAAAGGTAAGATGGGTTATATGTAGGAGTTGAGGGAGCTCAAGCCAGTCTAGGATTCTAAGGGAGACACAGTAGTGACTGGGGTGGGAGTCTCCTGATGCAAATTTTACAATTTTATTGTAGCAGGCTTCGAGTTTCTTTAGGTCTGATTGTCGAAGATTTGTGAGTATGGGTGATGCATAGAGTAGGGTTGAGATTAGTTGGGAAGTTGCGGTAGAGATTCTGGCTGGTTTGTTTAGGTATTGTTGGTTTCTATACAAGGCACCCATTTTTTGTGGACTTTTTTATTGTGAGTGATATGTGAGTGTCAAATTTGAGTTGTCAATCTATACACTGTGTAGCTTAGTGTGGGCTGTTGGTGAGGTGGAAGTGTTGTCTTTGGCAAGTATGTTGAAATGGGGGGTGTTCGGGGTAGATTTTGAGGGTTGAAAGATGAGTTTGGTCTTATTTGGGTTGAGGAGGAGTTGAGCATTTAATAGCCAACTTTCGACAGAAGAGAAAGATGCTTGAGTGATCTGTTGTAGTTCTGTTAGAGCTGAAGCTGAGCAGGTGAGAGTGGCATCATCTGCATACTGTATGAGGGAGGCATGTTTGGTGGCGTTGTGCAGGTCATTAGTAAAAATGGAGACAAGCAAAGGGCCAATGATGGAGCCTTGGGGAACCCCAAGAGTAACAAGGAGGCAAGTGGATAGATCGTTGTGCCAGACAACTGACTGCTGGTGGCCATCTAGATAGCTGTGGAACCAACTGATGGCAGGCATGGAAAAGGAAAGGATGGAGAGTGTAGAGAGTAGAAGATCATGTGATACAATATCAGAAGCTTTTGATAGGTCAAGAAATACAGCAGAGGAGAAAAGGCCATTGTTTTTATGTTGGAGAATGGTTTTAGTGAAGGAGAGCACAGCAGTTGTGGTGCTGTGGTCTGGTCTGAAACCATGCTGTGTGTAGGAGAGGAGATTATTGTCTAGGAGATAATTGGAGATCTATGAGTTGATACATTTTTCGAGTTTCTTGGAGAGAGGCGAGAGGATAGCAATGGGGTGGTAGTTGGAGATGTCTGTTGAGGGGCCACCTTTGTGTAGGGGTATGATGTGGGATATTTTCTACAAGGTTGGCACATAGGACTCCGATATTAAGCGGTTGATTAATATGGAGATGGGATAAGCTAAAACATCAGCTGCTATTTTTAGGTATTCTGTGGGCAGGTTGTCAGCTGCTAGTCTTGTGGGTTTAAGTTTTGTCAGTAGTTTTTTATTTTGGAGGTGGGTACTGTGGAAAGGAAGAAGGGAGGGAGGGTTGGAGTTGGTTTGGGTGTGGGAGGTGTTGATGTAGGGAAGTGTTTTTTAGTTAGAGATAGAACGGTCTCTGTAAAATTTTTGTTGAAAGAGTCAGCTGTGCTACAGGTGGAGAGAGGGGTGGTTGGTGGTGGAGGGGGGGTGTTTACCTTCCCTGGGCAGAGTATAGAGTTAATTGTGGACCAGAATTGTTTGGGTTGTTTTTGGGAGGAGTTTAGGGATGTCTGATAGAAAAGGGCTTTGTCTGCTTTTACTTGCTTCTTGACTTTGTTACGTAGTTCAAGGAATAGTTGCCTATCTGAGGGGTTTTTGGTTGTGCGCCATTATTCTCATATTTTATCCCTGGATTTCATAAGGTCTTTTTTTTTTTTTGTAGCCAGGAGGATTTTTTTAGTTCGGATTTTGGTGCATCTTTGGGTGGGCATAGGAGTTAAGGATGTTGAGGAAAGTGCTGTTAAAGTAGTGGACTGCTTCATCTAGGTTGAGGTATTATAGGGGTGACCAGTTTATTTTTCGTAGGGAGGTGGTGAAGGAGCTGGAGATGAATTTAGCTTTGTAGCGAATGTGTTGATTGACAATGGGTTTGCTGCTATTTATGTGGTGTTTTAGTAGGAAGGTTGGGGAGTGGTCACTTAGGGAGTCAGGTAAGGAGCCTGCCAGGTAAGAGTGAGGATCTTTGTTGACTAGGGCCCAATCAAGAATGGTGTGATTATTGTGTTTTTTATTTATCCTGGTTGGGGATTGTATAAGCTGTGAGAAGCCATGGAGATCTAGGTGGAGTGCTGGGGGTTTACTGTTGCAGGATAGCCAGTTGATGTTCGTCACCGAGTATGATGGTTTCTTGGGGTAGGGAGAGATTGGCCCAGTTTAATAGGTTTTCAAGGGAGATATATTTTGGCCTGGAGGGAAGTAGCAGCCTGTTAAGTTAATTGCTTTCTTAGGATTTAATTTTAGGGTAGTATAGAGGATTTCTTCCTTGTCAAGCTGGGGAGCTGACTGGGTGAGTATTTGGATATTGAGGTGATGTTCATACAGCAGTGCCATCCCTTCTCCTTTTCTGGATATTCTGTCCTTGCGGAGGATGTTATATCCGGGTGGGAGTATTTCTTCACTTTTGATGTGAGGTTTAAGCCAAGATTCGGTTAGGATAAGGATGTCGGGGGAATACAGGTGTATGCATGCCTGGAGGTCTTGGATTTTGTTATAGATGCTTCTGATGTGACATAATGAAGAGGTCTGTTGGCTTTTTAAGTGTGATAGGGGCTATTTGGAGGGAGGTTTGTGGAGAGGTTGGAGAAATTGGGGCCAGGGTTAGGGTGCACGTCTCCACTGAGAGTAAGTTTAGAGAGAATGCGGAGCATATGTTTTATATATGCAGTGAAATGCTTGTGGTATTTTAAGAATAATTTGCATTCAGATGAGGTGCGGGCTTGGTAATTAGGTAGGTGTGGTGGAAGGAGGCATTTTGGGTTTGGAGTTGTGAAATTGTGTGGTGGGAATTTGAGGGGGGTAGTTGACAGAGTGCAATGGAAGTGGTTGAGAGAATTGACTAAAATGTCTTCGTAAGGTGTAGTAAATGCTAGAATAGTGCAGCAAAGGATTATAATTGTAGTAGTTAGTGACATGACTGTGTTGGGATTAGGATGTATGATAAGTAGGAAGGAGGAGTAGAGGGGTGGAGATTATGGGAAGTATGAGTTGATTGGTTGGATATTAGTGGGAGTGGTCTTTTGCTAGATTAAATTTGAGTACAGCTGGGGTGGGAGGGCTTTGGGGGTAGGGAGGGGAGTGGAGTGAGCAGAGCGTACGGAGCGGGCTAAAACCTTTGGCAAGGATTGCAGGGTAAGTGGTAAATATAGTCTATTTGGGCTATGCTTGATTTCTGTAGCCAAATTTAAACTTTTCCACTGGGAATGACTGTAAACAAAATTATTAGGCAGTGGGCGTAAAGGTGGAGTTGGCTAAAGAGGGTTTCAGGTGGGGACAGCATTGGTCTGATTGAGTGTGCGCTACCCTACATAGAAGGAAAGTTGAACACATATACTGTTCTTTGCAGGGTAATGTTAATTGGAGTAAGTCAGCAGAAACCCAAGATTACCAAAGTAGAAATAAAGATTTAAAGTCCTGCAAGGAAAATGCAGGGGGGGGGGGTGCAGGTCCTAGAGTGCAAGTCTCAGAATGGTATTGTACAAAGTGTCAGGAATACAAAGATATTTAAATGTAAACCTACACAGGGTGCTTGTAAGACACCGGAAGATAAACCTTTTTTAATGTATCCTGTTTAACTGAGAGGCAGCTTGCAGATTGTATAAAAGCCCAACCCACCTTTTCCTCACCTTCCTCTGTATTAAATCATTTGTTTAGGCAGATAAAAACCTAACCCACCACCTCCACTTTTTTCTACTTGATTTTTGCCTCTGTGCCTTCTTACTGTCAAACTTACCCCACCCATATACCGTAGGCTATTTATTCCCTAATAGTTTATAGTACCCGTGGATGGCTCTTGTTGGGTCTTAACAGTGCCCCTGCTGGCTGGTGTGAGCACCTACATCAACAAAGGTTATCAGATGGCAAAACAGCATCAGACACTAACTAGCCACCGCCTGCCTCTGCTCTGCTTTTTCACTACCTTTTTTGAACTAGGGTCATCTAGCCCATAGTCAGGGCTTTACTTCCTATATGCCCCATAGCCAGGCTGACCCGTCATCCCTATGAATTGCTTGTCTGTACAGATGAAGTTGTTCTCAGTCATACCCCATGTTGTTACAATGAACTGAGCATTTGCACTGCTTATACTTGCCAGGCTGCAAATTAAGATAGGATGTTACATGCTTATGTATACAAACTCCTGGCATCTGTGTTACATGCTTTAACAACAATGTATGTATACAAAACTCCTGGCATCAGTGCTTGAGAAACGGCAAAAAGGTTTGGATAAAATGGCTGTGATAGTGACATTACACTGCACATTATCCACGAGGTGTGTCCATTCCTTATGCCATGCACCCCTTAGATCATTACATGCTTGCTGATGTGGGAACCAGCTTTTGCACTGGTGGTCAGTATTTCTGTTGCATATACCTTGCCCTTACGCCACACATTCTAGCACCTTTTTGAATCATACGGAGCCTTTGTAATGCATGGAATATCGTTGTTATGCTCCTGAAGGTGAGAAAATAATGTCTTAATAATTATATGTTCGTACATAAGAACCTCAAGGTTGGTAAATGTAAGACTTGCAATTAAGAATGTAATGCTAAATGACTTTTTACCCTTTCTCATTAAAAGATGGACAGAGTACTTTAGACATGGTCACACACCTACTTAACACCCACATAAATTGCAAAAAAAAAAACTGAAAACCAATCATTTGAAAATCAGCCTCAGTGAAATAACTCCTTTTTTATACTAATGCTTGTTTTTAGCTGGCAAGCCAATACAATTTCTGTTTACAAGAAGCCGTAGGCAGAGCAGGAAAAGTTCAAGGTTTGGATTTTGTCCTTTGTCATCTCATAATCACCTAATGATCTAAATAGGAGCACTGTTTACTAATCCCATGCCACTGCTACAAAAGAAGGACGGAGTGAGGGTGATCTCATAACTGGGATAATGACCTTTCAGTGATGTGGATATTTATCGAATGTGACCACTGCTGGTGATAACAAAAGAAGGACGGAGTGAGGGTGATCTCATAACTGGGATAATGACTTTTCCGTGATGTGGATATTTATCGAATGTGACCATGTGACCACTGCTGGTGATGACAAGCACTCAAGAATATGGATTGTTTTCACTTCTCTGCTGAGGGCATGGGCACACCATTCAAATGTAGATTTAGGAAGATTGAAAACACATTTCATAAGCATTCATGCAGAACGTCTTACCTGAGCCACAGAAAAAGAGGGATTTTTATGACAGAGTATATAACTGAGGAGTTTGAGACTGCCTTATTTGTAGTGCTTAATTATTTAGGGTTTGGTGCCAGTCATTTGAATGAAAAACATTAGTTAACTCAATATTCTGATGTGTTTCCATCCTATGCTTCAGAACCTTCAGCAAGATTGTCCTGGAAGTAAGTTATTGCTGTCTGGGCATACCTGTGTGGACTCATACACTGGGTCTATATCACGTACCCAAAACGTGATATAAGCTACTACCACAAGATCGACACATCTGCATTGCACGGTGAGAAATAAGAAACACCTAACAGACGAAATTCAAAATATCGAATTACCTTCGTTGACCAACATGGAGAGAATTGCACTTTCTAATCATCGCAAATGATACATTGAAAAAGTTGCCCTCACAATGCCCCTCAGCTTATTGAAATTTAGGAGCACAAAGTTGTAAATTGTTTTGTGATGCTGTGTAATCTGCATACATTAAAGACATTGGGTTCCTATTACGAGATCGAAGATACATTTGCATGAAACTGAAAAGATAATCCGCAATATGAATAAAACGGTTAATGCAAATGTAATAAATAAAATCTGTATTTATTTAAAATACTGAGCGCTTTCACCCACCAGCATCATGGGTTTCTTCAGAGTTAAATGAAAAACACAACTGCTAACTGTTTTATACAATGAATAACCTATTATATTGTTCTGTCAATCAACCAATAGATGATTTTGTTTAATTTACTATAAATTTACTTAATAAAAAAATATAAATTGTTCAATCATTTGTGTATAAGAAACATTTGAAATAAATAAAGGTACACAATCAAATATGCAACAGTTTTTAAAAATCTTCTGACATTGCTTAAAAAATATATGTATATGTGTAAATGTGTTATAGATGCATTTTATATGTCATTCTCATTTCGTTATAAAATTGTTATTCATATTAGTAAAATAATAGTAATAATAATATAATAAGTAGAATAACATAAATAAATACATTTTATACATTTTGAAACAAAACCTAACTTAAATCATCAGTAAAAAATACTTTACGTTCATTCAAAATGTCTTATAAGTGTTTGTATAATAAAATTATATTTGATTTTGAACAGACCAAAATTGTGATAGTCAAAAAACTCAAAAATACTCAAAAATGAATTGATAGATGTTTAAATTGTTAAATGTTATACGATTTCATTTTTAAGTAACTAACAATGGATATGTGCTCGTTTATACCAGGTTTTACACAGGAATTTAATCTTAACTGCCATAAACTCTCCTTAGCTTCGAGGAGTGTGTTGACATCACCTTCATTGTTTTTAATATCTGGTATCCTATCTATAACAAAGAAAAGAAACCTTTTGAAGTCTTTGCATGTTTTACTGTGTGTGTATAAAGAGTTGGTCATTTTTTTATTTTTAATGTCTCTATTATGTTCAGCAATTCTCTCCTTTAACTTTCTTTTAGTTTTACCTATATAGAATGCTGAACATGATAAGACGTGGCTAGATACACAACCAACTTCGTGTTGCAGTTAACGTGCCCTGGGCATCTGATTGTACGGTTACACCCTTTTACTGTTACATAGGGGCCATCATTAATGTATCTGCAACACTTACAGAAACCACATTTTCTCATTTTTGAATTTTTAAATAAAGTCTCACTTTCAAAGTAATCATTTAAATTCCTACCTCTACAAAACACAATTGTAGGTGCATTCCCTATGTATTGTAGAACATCTGTTTGGTTATTAAAAACTTTTTCATAAACCTCTTTAATACTTTCAGTAATGTAGTGAATGTTGTCCGTGTAAGGAATAATAAAGGCACCTGCTTTCTTAGAGTTTGAGACTTCATCCAGGATTGTTTTTGACATTCCATATAGTAATATGGGTCTAAATACACTCACTCTCTTCCTGTTTATTTCATCATTGATGTTATCTATTAGTTTCCTAGGATAACCCCTATCTAAGAACATGTTTGATAAGTTTTTGATTTCTAAACTAAATTCTTTTTCTTCACTAATTATTCTGGAGAGTCTCACCATTTGGCCCTTCACCAAATTCCGCTTCTGAAAATAGGGATGGCAGCTTTTGAAATGCAAGTATGAATTTGAAAAAGTTTTTTTACGGTAGATACTTGATTCAATTGTGTTTTCTACTTTATACAATTTGATGTCTAAATATAAACAAAAGTCATAATTCGTAGAATATGTAAATTTCAAAAATGTTGTTGTGCTCTCCAAATGTTCTACGAATTTTTGCAAATCATCCCTATTCCCTTTCCAAAATATTAGTATGTCATCCAGGAATCTTAGATAGAGGTCCACTTGAGACCAAAAAGTGCTTGAAAAAACATGTTGTTTCTCCCACATAGCTAAAACAAGGTTGGCATATGTGGGAGCACATCTTGCTCCCATAGCAACACCAGAACGTTGTTGGTAATATTCCCCTTCGTGATGAAAAAAATTGTTTTTTAATACCATTTCCATAATGTCTACTATTAGTTTCCTTTTGACCGTATGGAAGTTACCAAAGGTTTCTAAACTTTCATCAAATAGGAGTAAACCTTCATCTAAGGGAATAACAGAAAACAAGTTGACTATGTCTATGGTAACCATGTATACATTGTTCAAATTTTCCTTGTTATATTCTTTTAACAACTCTAAACAGTGCATAGATTTGCATGAATATGTCGACCCATATTGCGCGAAGTAGGTAAACCTCGAACGTCCAAAACCGCGAATTCCAAAATATCAATTTGTTTTGGTTGGCTCATCTGCGGTATAGCTCTGTAAGGTAAGTGGGCGATAGATAGGACTTTAGGGTTAGGATTTGGGTTAAGGTATGTGAATAGATAGGGAATGCATGTAAGATTTAGTGTAGTGTTACATGTAGGGTTTTTTAAAGTGTATGTATGTGTATTATTTTATTTTGTTTGGGTGTATGTCTGTAGGGGAAGTGTCCTGTAGTTATGGACCTTAGGATTAGGGAGGGGTTAAGGATAGTCATAGATAGTTATGTATGTGGGGTTTGGTTTAGTGTAGTGTTGGAAGTAGGGTTTTGTTAAATGTATGTATGTGGATTATTTATTTTGTTTGGGTGTATGTCTGTAGGGGAAGTGTCCAGTAGTTACGGACCTTAGGGTTAGTGAGGGGTTAAGGAAAGTGCATAGTTGTGTATGTGGGGTTTAGTGTAGGGTTAGAAGTAGGTTTTTGGTGCTTTAATTTAGGTTATAAGTAGGGTTTGGTTAGTGTATCTATGTGGTTTATTTATTTTGTTTGGGTAGGTACTATATAGCGGATGGTGGGGTTGGCCGACTATGACAGTTCGATATTTTATTTTTCGCAGTTTAGTGTATTTGGTATAGGGGTCGATGTATAGATATTTGCGTAAAGGGTTTTTCTTTCTTTACCAGAAAGGCTCATCCAGACTCTGCTACACTTTGCTGTGAAGGAAAGGTTAGTTTGCTGTTATATTTTGTATTTCTGTATTGCCTTTCTATATTTTGAATACTGTAGTTTGTTTTCTTTACCTTGTGTCTTGCTTGCATTCTGTTTAACAGCATATTAAAACTTCAAAAGAGACCACAGCTCTCTCTGTTCTGAGTCAGGCAGACAGAATTTTTCCCCTCCCTCCCACCCATTTAAGTTGTCTTGTTAAATACCACTGTCTTTCTAGTTGCCCGCCTCTTATGTTAATCTGACCATATATCTCATTTCTCTCTACTTTCACTGGCTTATGTGAGTAATCACAAAACCATCACTTTTGAAATCCCACCCCTTCAATTATTTAAATTTATTGGCCATCCTACAGTATTTCATAGTACCAAAATACAAAAATAACCACCCCTTTCAGTCCATCTTGCTGTTTTAAAAATAGTAACTCTCCACTAAACCTTAACTTTTTAAACAGGTAAAACTCAAGTTACCTACTTTCATATCTAACTTCTCTAGTGCACACTGCAGAGTGCATTCTTCTCAATCTTACCTTTAAGCATCCCTGTTACTAGCACTTTCTCTAATACCTAAAAAGATCATCTCTACTTGACTCCAAGTAGACTTTTCTCTATCTGTTAAACCTAGCACTTGCTCCTACAGTACTTATTACCTTGATACAGCACTCTTATAGATAGCACCCCAAAAGCGCAAACCCCCATTTCTCGGTCACCACGTCCCCGAATCTCTTTTAAAGTTTTTTTGTCTAGTCCTTCTAGCATGTCGAGGGATCAGTTGCTAGTGTCCTCTCCTGCTCAGCTGGTGAACCTGGGAATATTGAGGCAATGTTACAATTGCCTCATGTACACAGACAACCCTCTCCTCCTCCCACAAAACACAAATACATGCGAGATGCAACTATACGGCCAAACTGGAGGCTGAGCTCTCTCAACATAGGACTGGCAAGACCAGTCAGGAGGAGAAGGTTACCACACACACTATAGACCCAGTCTCACATAGTACCATCACAACCTCAAATCATACACATAAACACACAAAGACATACTCGGCTCTGATAAAAATCTACCAAAACAGCAGAGGCCACCAAAGCAGACACCCAAACAACCACCACCTCAGAACACAACACCTGCAACACATAGACCTCACAGTCAGAGTGTCAAACAGTCACAGCCCTTAAGGCCAAACACAATGCCAGACACACTAGTCATTGGTGACTCCATAGTCAGACACACTGACGCCCCGCTCACCAGACTGAGTAAGGAGAAGGTCACAGTAAGCTGCCTGTCGGGCGCTAGAATCCGCCACATAACGCAAGCACTCAGGTCTCTCAACAGCAGGTACAAATATGACTCAGTCATTGTCCACGCTGGTGTAAACGACCTGAGACGTACCTCCTTGGACTACATGAAAAGAGACATTGAGGAGCTCTCTGATTATGTAGCCCAGGCAGGTATGACCCTGACCTTGAGCAGTATCCTACCTTCACCAAGAATGATGCCACAATACAGAGATAAGATGATCAGCTTTAACAATTGGCTTAAACACTGGTGTCATTCAAAGGGGATCCAATGTCTGTCTGCCTGGGATGACATGCTGGACAAGCCATGCTGCTTCAAGGGACGGCTTGCACCTGTCACCCTGGGATTCCGGATATTGGCAAAGGCTCTTGCCACCCCATAGTGCCTTTTTAGGCAAGGCTCAAATTCTAAACCTACCACCCTAGAACACAAAAAGGAAAAACTAAGGGTAATGCTGCTCAATGCCAGAAGTCTAAATCTCAAAATGCACGCACTCGAGGCCCTTCTCAGTATGGAGAACATCGATGTCTGTGCAGTGACAGAAACCTGGTTCAAGGCTCCTGAGAGCACCCCAGCACTATCAGGTTTTACCTCTTATCATGCGTCCGCCCCAAAATCCGGACAATACCAAGAAAGGAGGGGGGGTATCCATATTCATCAAAGACACCCACACCTCAAGACTGGTGGCAACGCACGATGCATCGGAGACCATCCAGGTGCAATTAACCATAGGCAAGACTGCCCTGCAAATTGTAGCATGTTACAGGCCACCCTCACAAACTCAGGAACCTCACATGGCCTTCCTGAAAACACTAGAGGGATAAATGTATCACCAAACACCATCATATTAGGTGACTTCAATTACCCTAATATAGACTGGGAACACTATTCAAGCCCAAACACCCTAGCCCAAAAGTTCCTGGAATTCATAAACTCAAATGCCATGGAACAACTAGTCACCATCCCCACAAGAGGAGAAAACATACTTGATCTCATCATCACGAACATGGGAGCACAATGTTCAACACCGAAGTATACCCCTCACTGGTGAGATCAGATCACAAACTAATCTCGCTGGAGGTCCTCATCCCACCCCACCTGAAATAAAAAGACCACAGTAAAGAACTTCTCGAAAGCCGACTTCACACTTCTAAAGACTAGTGTGGTCTCCTTTAAGGCCCCGAGCCGACGGAAAACACTACTCAAGCCGCTGAATCACTTACAAATGCCTTCTACCAGCACCTGCAGGACTGTATGGATAAGGCAATCCCAAGCAAAACAAAGACTCTTTGTACCAAAGGCAAGCGTCCACTCTGGTGGACCCCAGCCATAAACAAACTCTACAACAAAAGGAGGAAGCTACTACAAGATAGAGCAAAATCCTTAAAAGGTAAGACACCCTTGATCACTATAAGTAAAAACTAAGAGCTCTCATAAAATCATCCAAAGCAAATTTTGAGAGAAAAATAGCTAAAGACTCAAAAGACAATCATAAGGCCTTCTTTAGCTATGTTAGAAACCTGGGAGGAAACTCCCAGATATGCTCAGAACTAGTTCAAAATGATGTGAAGATTACTGATCCTACAGACATTGCCAACATACTGGCTGACAGGTTCAGTGCAAACTTCTCCCCTCCCCAAAAGGAGAGATATCTATACCAAGCGATTGCAGCCCCCAAACATCTCCAACGCCCAAGTGAGAACTGCTCTCTCCAAAGCAAAAACACAGCATCCATGGGACCTGATGGTGTCCCCGGCTGTGTGCTCCACGAACTCAACGAGGAATTAAACCCACAGCTAGGACAGCTGTTTAATCATAGTCTTACCTCTGGATACGCACCCAGGAGTGGCGACTGCAACTGTGGTCCCACTTCACAAAGGCGGTGCCTCCACCGACCCTGGAAATTACCGCCCATTAGCTTGACAAGCCTTATCTGCAAAGCCATGGAGAGGATCATAATGGACCTCATAAATAAAGACATAGGGAATTTGCAGACTTTGGATCCATCCCAGTTTGGCTTTGTCAAAGGCAGATCATGCCTTCTAAACTTGGTTGACTTTTTCAAACAGTCACCAAAGCCATTGATGAGGAAAGGCAGTCCATACAGCGTACCTCCAGCTGGCCAAGGCCTTTGATACAATACCCCACTCGGGTATCATTGAAAAACTCATCAGCTTAAATGTTAATCCATACATCACAAGATGGGTTGCAAACTGGCTGAGTGACAGAACCCACAGGGTCAGAGTTGCTGGCGCCATGTCAGACTCAAAGCCTGTCACAAGTGGTGTACCACAGGGCTCAGTCCTGGGCCCACTCTTGTTTGGCATCTACTTTTCCAAGTACAAGCAAACACAGGAGGGTTATGGCTGACAAAGTTTGCAGATGACTGCAAACTGGGCCATAGTAGAAAACACATCTGACACAGATATCCTTCAGAAGGGTCTCACAGAAATGGATAACTGGTGCCAGAGCCATGGCCTAAAGTTAAATGCCAAAAATGCATAGTCATACCCTTCGGGAAAAACAAGGTTACCCCTAGCTACCAAATAGGTGGCAATCCACTGAGTACAGAAGAAGTTATCAGGGACCTGGGGACCCAGGTTGATAGTAGTCTGTCATTCGACACCCATATAGCTAAAGTAGTTAGGAAGACCTTCTACATTGCCCACCTTATCATGAAGGGATTCTCATCTAGATCAAGGGAGGTCATAGTCTCCCTATACTCATCACTCATCAGACCAATGATTGAGTACAATGCCCCATTCGGAATGTATCTGACCCGACACTTGCAGCAGCTGGAGAGGCCACAAAAGTTCCTCACCAAAAGGATAAAGGGTCTCAAACATCTGTCCTATGCTGCCCGACTGAAAGAACTCCAGCTCTATTCAGTCGCTACCGCTTGCTCAGAGGTGACCTTTGCCTAACATACAAGGCCATGTCAAACCCAGATTTGATGAATATGCTTCACCGCAAAAATCTAGATCCGTCAGAGCCACAAGGGCGGGAGACGTAAACCTCGACACGGCTATTAATAGGACGTGCTGGAGGGATAGATTCATCACCCAAAGACTCCCTATGCTGTGGAATAAAATCCCGGTATATGTGAGGCAGAGCACCTCGCTGGCCTTGTTCAAGAGAAATCTTGACCAATGGATGGGAGATCGCAGATATACCCCAGGGATTACCTCAGTGTCACTGCTCAACAGAGGCACAGCAAAATAATGGGTATAGTTCCCCATACTAAAGGGGTGGCGTAAGCCACAAAACTATGGGCTTGGCTTGTAAATGCCCTCGGGCAGATAGCCTAGTATGAACCTATGAACCTATGAACCTTAATATAGACCCAAGACATTGTTGTACTTGGTTGTAATTGTTAAGATGTTTAACGTGGTTTCATTGTGTTTTGTGCTTCTCATTTGGTGCTTCACTCATTTTTGTTATTGATTGAAGTATAGTAACCTGTGTAATGGGCTGATCTAAAGGGACCCATTTCAGTCATATAATTATATTTTCAAATGGCTTTTGAGTAAGTAATCATAATTGCATCAAGATTAAACAGTTACCTGCTCTGTGGATTCAGATATTGGGCGTTGCCCCTCAGGAGGTGACCATGCTGTCTGTAGAAAGCAGAGCCTACAAAGCAATAACCCTTCAGCATTCTCAGTCCAGTTCTGGTTCTGATGCTTGATTTGTGAAATCTGAGGATGAGATTGGTGCATTCTCAGTTTTGGTATGCGAGGATGGCTGCAGTTTAAAGATTGCAGTCTTTGGTACCCCTGACTTAAGACTACGTCTATCCCTGACCTTAAAACTGCAGGAGCTCTGCCACAAGACCCACCTTAGCAAAAGTTTTTACTGAAAATATTGTCATTGTGCTGTGTAAGCATATTTAACACAAAGAATCTTGCTGTGTATTAACTTTACAGCACAAAGCAGGCATGTATTTGAGTAGTTAGTGTCTGTGGCATTGTCCCCAAAGGAGTAGTCCTTGCACTATAAGGACCACGTACTAGGTGACCACTCTCCTTTCTGTTGATCAATAGGTTATACTTTATATGACATTTACTTAGTATCTCTAGCTTTCTGGTTTCTGCATTCAGTAACTGAAATAAAACCTGTTCTACTTTTGTCTTTCCTTGTTAATTGCTCTGCACCAGCTATTAACTGATTGCAGTCTGTAACAATAGACCTGAGGGTGAGAAGCCTGCTGTGCTTCCCTACCCTACCTGCAATTCCCACCCCTCTTACTGTGCCATTATACTTGCCACGTACACATTTCACCTGAGACACCCATTCCCTAACCCTCCCCAAACAACTTTATTGCTAATATACAAGCACTCCTGTTCCTTTTTCCCAATTTCTGTGTAACATTCAACATCATTTTCAACAACCTTTCTCCCTCCCATACTGCTTCATACTACACCCATTTATACTCTGGTGCTGGTGGGAAAGGTCTATTATTCTACATTCTACATTTCAACTTCCTTTCCCTAAATTATCCTTCATTACTTCCTATATTAAGTACAGCCTCACACACTATTCTTTCACACATCTTTATTTCTTACATTTCCAAAACATGAGAGGATACCTGGATATCTTAAATCTCTCCCTTCATAGAGACTAATTCCTTCCTACCCATGTTCTACCATCTTTAAGTCTCCATCACCATCACTAAATATCCTACAGTCCATATTCTCACTTCCTTCTTGATTCCTACGTCCCCACTACCTGCCGTCAGTAAAATACACATCCCTTTACTCAGCTTATCCTGTATTCTTCTCCTCCTACTGAACCATCTCTCATCTTATCATGACTCTGTAGTAGCTCTCTGCATCTCTCCAATTCTGTCCCAACCCAGCCACTTATCCATGCTCCTCTTGAAACTCTCCACACACCACACTAAACCTGTTTAATAACACCCCTCACCTTTACCTCTAATATATACTGATTAACTTCATTTTTTTTTTGGTTGAAATGAAGTGGAAAAATACTCTCCAAAAAATAAGAATCAGTCACAACCAGGGTTGCCAGATTTCCGACTGGCCAGGTAGGGACTAAAAAAAAAAAAAGGTCTTTCGCTATAAGTGAAGACTAAAAAAAACATCAGAGTTCCGCATTAAACAGAAGTAGCTCTGTGTGTTTATTTTGTTATTTGATTGGCTCGGGCCAATCAAAAATAAGTAAACACAGAGCTACTTCTGTTTAATGCGAAACATCGCATTTCCGCATTAAACAGAAGTAGCTCTGTTTTGCGATGTTTTGATTGACCCATATACCGGTATACGGGCCAATCAAAAATCGCTAAACACGGAGCTACTTCTGTTTAATGGGGAACATCGCAGTTCCGCATTAAACAGAAGTAGCTCTGTTTTGATTGGCCCATATACCGGCATACGGGCCAATCAAAAATCGCCAAACACAGAGCTTCTTGTGTTTAATGCGGACTTCCACATTAAACACAAGAAGCTCCGTGTTTAGCGATTTTTGATTGGCCCGTATGCCGGTATACGGGCCAATCAAAAAAAAAAAAACAAAGCGGAGGCTGCCCGGGATTTAAACCGGCAGTGCGGGACTCTGGATTAGGCTGCTGATCTCGGGACAGTCCCGCCCAAATAGGGACATCTGGCAACCCTGGTCACAACCCACAGCAAGGCAATTTTCTTCCACACACTATTATAACCCTACAACAGTCAAATCCCACCCCTACCCTTGTAATCTAACTTTTGCCTCCATAAATATTACACACACATAAAAAATATAACTACTGAACTATATGCTTGGTTTACCCAATACAAGCCTGATATTTTCATTGTAACTGAAACCTGGCTTTAAACCCATCATAAACAACTCCAAAATCACACTCCTGTCTATAATATTGTTAATGAATATATATGTGTGTGTGTGTGTGTGTGTGTATATATATAATGTATAAATATTTATATATATATATATATATATATATATATATATATATATATATATATATATATATATATATATATATATATATATATATATATATATAGTGGTGGTTTTACTTTAATGTTTCCCCCTGCAGCAAACCAATATCAAAATTCAGTTCAGCAGAGCTTCTTCTGACTTTTCTGAAAATAAACAAATATTTTATTTTTATTTATTTATTTTACATTTGTTAACCGGGGGTGTCTGAGTTACAAAAGACATGTTTTTACAGTGGTATGCAGCACATCAACAGTTACAGTGGAGACAACAAACAAAAAAATATTAATTTAAAAATAAAGGTACTTAATAGGTTTGTGGTGTACAGCTGAAATTTGGAACATAGGTAAAATACATACATAGTACACAGGTACAGTACATATATTGTAGATTAGCCAGTGTTTGTGGGAATAGTTTTCAATCTTAATCAAGTACTCTAGGTTTAGTATGTGTACCTTATCCGCTTTCACTAGCTTGGGCAGCAATCATGGCACTGCCAACTTTGCTTGAGATGTTGCCTGATGAGGTCTTTAAAGGAGGCTTTGTATGATGTGTTTTGTATGCTGGTGGGGAGAGAGTTCCATTTTTTAGCCACTGAACTACTATATAGTGCATCTCCAAAGCTATTGTAGCTGTTGGTGACTTCTAGTAGTAGTTTGCTTGATGATCTAAGAGGCCTTTTGGCTGAGTGATGTTGTACTAGGTTTTTGAGGGCAGGACACTTATTGGGGAGGTAATAGATAGAATGACAGAGGCAGAGGTGATTGTAAGTTAGGAGGTTGGGCAGTTCAAGCCAGTGGAGCTGTCTCAAAGCAGTACAGTGATGAGTTCTCTATGAGCAATTTGCAGCAAAGTGGGCAATTCTGTTATAGCAGGCTTCCATTTTGCTTAGTTCAGTTTTGTTGAGATTAGTCAGAATGGGAGATGCATAGAGTAGGGTAGATAGAAGTTGGAAGCGAGCAATGGCTGATCTTGTGTTGTTGGTAAGAAATGGGTTGATACGGTAGAGTGATCTCAGTTTGGCATGTACTTTTTTAATAGTTACGTTGAGATGACTATCAGATTTTAGGTGGGAGTCTATGGTTATTCCCAATAGCTTAACCTATGCCACTGGAGCAATTGGAGTAGCATTTGTAGAGTAGATAGTGAATTGACTGTTATCAGTGTTTTTGTTAGAACTGGTTATAATCATAAGCTGAGTTTTCTTTGGTTAGATAGTTTTCAGTGTCAGAGAATGCTAGTTGAGTTGTTTTCAGTAGGGTGGGAATGTTTTGTGCAGCACAGATTAAGCATGCTGTCTGAAGGTCATTTGTGAAGACTGTGAATAGTAGTGGTCCTAGGATAGAACTCTGTGGGACTCCTATAGTTATGGGCAGCTGAGGAGAGAGAGAATTTTCCCATTTCACAGCTTGGTACCTGCCAGTTAAGTAGCTTTGGAACCAGGTAGAGTGGAATTTGATAGGCGATACTGGTTTAGTTTGTTTAGCAGGATTTGGTGCGAGACTGTGTCAAATGCTTTGGACATATCCAAAAATAGAGTTGGCACCTGCAGGCCTTCATTTCTGAGACGGTTTGCTGTGTCTGTGAAGTAGAGGAGGGCTGTAGTGGCACTATGGGCAGGTCTGAAACCATGCTGAGTAGGTGACAGGATGCTGCTGTCTAGGAGATAGTTTAGCATCTGGGTATGGATGCATTTTTCTAGGATTTTGGCCAGGAGGGAGAGTAAAGCAATGGGTCTGTAGTTAAGTTCAGTGGAGGTCCCACCTTTATGTATGGGTGTAACATAGGATATTTTCCAAAGTTTGGGCACATAGTTTTCAACAATTGATCTGTTTATGAGAGTGGAGACTGGGATAGCAATAGCATCTGCTGTGAGTTTCAAGAAATAGCTGGGGAGTAGGTCGGCTGCTGTTGATGAGGTTTTTAGTTTGGAGAGCATGCTTTTGATTGAAGTGGTGGAAACTGTTTTGAGGGTAAAGCTTGTATTAGTGTTATTTGTGTTGGGGGGCTAGTGAGGAAGGAACTGTCCTGTGATACTAAGGATAGAATTGAGTTCACAAAGTGGGAGTTGAATTGTGTTTCAATGGGAACTTTAGAGTCAGGGGTGGTTGGTTTGAGGGTAGCCTTTTGGGTTGGTTTTAATAGCTGGTTTACATTTTTCCAAAATTTTTAGGGGCTGTGTTGGTATTTAGTTTGCAATGTCGTGTAGTAGGATTTTTTGTCCAGCCTAATGTATTTTTTGCATGGTTGCGCAGTTCTTGGTACTTAGTTAGGCTTTGTGTTTCTTTGTTTTTTTGATAGTAAAGCCAGGCAGTGTCTCTGGACTTGAGGATTTGTTTGGTTTCTTTACTGAGCCAGGGGTTTGTAGAGGTTCTAACTTTGATTTTGCGCAATGGAGCGACAGTGTCTAGGTGTTGTAGAGATGTTTTGTTGAAATATGCTACAGCCTGGTCAAGTGGGAGGGTTTTTTGGGGTGGTCCAGTCACAGTTACAGAGTAAAGTATTGAGGACCTCAGGAGAGAATTTTTTTTATGTTTCTAGTGGATATATAGTTAGTGGTTTTGCATATGCTTGTTTTACTGCATATAAAGTATATTATGTTGTGGTCACTTAAGGTGTCTGGGAGACTGCCTGTGTGGGGGGGGTACAATGTGGGGTTATGAGTTAGGACCCAGTCAAGGATGGATTCCTTTTTAGAGTTTTTATCACATCTAGTTGGAAATTGGACTAGCTGCTGGTAGCCATGGAGGTTTATTAGATTACTTGGTGTTTCTGATATGCAGGTGAACCAGTCTAGGTTGAAATCCCCCAGAATAAGGTTTTTTTTTGAGAGTATGTGAAAGAACACCAGAATAAGAAGTCTTCAAGGCTAGCAGGTGTATTACCAAGTGGAATATAGATCACAATTGTGGTGATTACCTTTTTAGGGTGAAGTTGAAGTTGTGAGATAAGTATGTCCCAGTTATTGGGGGAGGGGTAGAAGTTTGATAATTGATGTACAGTTAAGTTGGGCTTCTACAATAAGGCAGTTCCACCCCCTTTACAAAGTGGTCTGTCTTGTCTAATGATATTGTAGCCAATAGGGAGAACATCTGAGTTAGCTATGTTTTTATTTAGCCAGGTTTCTGTTAAAGTAACTATGTCTGGGGTGTAGTGTGCTATTGTGGCCTGGAGTTCAGGTATTTTATTTTTGATACTTCTGATATTAATATTTAGCATTAAAAGATGGTTGGTTTTGCTGCTGTTGTTGATTTGCCCAGGGATGAAGATAGTGGGGGTGTTATGTTCTGACATTTGTGTTGGACAGGATGGATTTGAGCCTGGGTTGGGGTGGATATCCCCACTTATGGTGAGCCTGGTGTTAAAATGGTGAATACAGATGTTGGAGTTTGGTGAGGAGTGTGAGAAAGTATTGTTTTTTTGGAGTAGGAATGAGTGCATATGTGTTTTAGTTCTGAATTGATCCGTTATGTAGTTCTTGAACAATTGTGGACAGATATTATTATAATGTGTGGTGTCTGTATATGAGAGTGCATAATGTAGTGTTGTGCTACTAAATTTAGGGATAATGCTAGAGTAATAACTTGTGGTGTTATAAAGAATTATGAGAAGACAGACTAGACTTAGTAGTTTGATAGTCATGGTTATAAAGTTTAAGATGGTACTAGGTGGGGGTCTGAATAGGAATTATAGGGTTGTACGATATGTGGATGGGTAAGTAGTGTGGGTGGTGTAAAAAAATGCCTAATGGGAATGAGAGTAATTGGGAGTATTTTTTGTGGAGCAAGTTCGTGTGGTATAATGTGATCTGACTTGAGGAGCTGTGATTGGCATCATAGATAAGCTCAACAGCTTAAAAGTAAACCCTTATGTCACTAGATGGGTTGCAAACTGGCTAAAGGACAGAACCCATAAAGTTAAAATCGCTGGAGCAATGTCAGACTCAAAGCCAGTCACAAGTGGTGTCCCACAGTGATCTGTCCTGGGACCGCTCTTGTTCGGTATTTATTTCTCAGATGTTAAAGCAAACATGGGAGGGCTGTGGCTGACAAAGTTTGCAGATGACTGCAGACTAGGCGCCATAGTCGATACACCAGCAGACGCACACATCCTACAAAAAGGCCTCACAGAAATGGACAACTGGTGCCGGAGTCACGGCCTTAAACTAAATGCCAAAAAATGTATAGTCATCCCCTTTGGGAAAAACAAAGTACCCACAAATTATCACATAGACAGCAACCCACTGAGTACGGAAAAAGTAATCAGAGACCTAGGGACCCAAGTCGACAGCGACCTCTCATTTGACACCCACGTTGCCAAAGTGGTTAGAAAAACATTCTACCTTGCACACCTCATCATGAAGGGATTCACATCCAGATCCAAGGATGTCATTGTACCCCTATATTCCTCCCTCATCAGACCCATGATTGAGTACAATGCCCCATTTTGTGTGTACCTCACCCGGCCTTTGCAACAGCTGGAGAGACAACAAAAGTACCTCACCAAGAGGATCAAGGGTCTCCAACATATGCCTTATTCTGCAAGACTAAAGAAACTTCAGCTCTATTCAGTAGCATACCGCCTGCTCAGAGACGATCTCTGCCTGACGTACAAGGCCATGTCCAATCAGGATCTGATGGACATGCTCCACCTCAAAAAATCCAAATCCATCAGGACCACGAGAGCTAAAGACTTAAACCTCAGCACAAGTATGAATAGGACATGCTGGAGGGGATAGATTCATAACCCAGAGGCTTCCCATGCTTTGGAACAAGATCCCAGTTTGCATTAGGCAGAGCCCCTCACTGACTCTCTTCAAGAGAAATCTTGAGTGGATGGGAGATCGTAAGTTTACCCCAGGGGTCACATCTGTGTCACTGCTAGACATGGGCACAGTAAACTAATTCTGTTATATAAGGGGACCTTCATTGTGTCACTACTAGACAGAGGCACAGTATTCTAAATTTATTCTGTACATTTTTTGTACCATTTCATGGGGTGGCAAAACCCACATCACTATGGCTAGGCTTACAAATGCCCCAGGGCAGATAGCCTAGTACTATACTATGAAGCTATGAAACTATGTGAGGGTGAGCTGTGGGTGTGGCTGTGGTTACTATAAATGTAGAGGTAGTGGGGGCGGGAGGGAATAGGGGCAGGGCAGGGGAGCGGAGAGAGCCCAAGCATTAGCGAGGGCGAACGGAGCGGGGCAGAGCCCACCAAGACAAGAGTAAAAAGTAAGTATTACTTTACAGATCAGAAAACTTTAAACAAATTCCTGAGGTCTAATGGTTTACAGCAAGCAGAATGCAATTGCTGAAGAGCACTTGTGTCCTGGTGGGAGACTAGAAATTTAAAGATGGCTCCATGCTCAGCAGGATTCTAATATCGACTTAGTATTGGGGGAGGGAGATAGCACAAGGGGTGTAAACCAGGTGGAATGCAAAAAAAAACAGAGAGGCAGTCAGTGGAAAACTGTCAGTGAAGGCCTCAGGGGGGGTAAGTAAGAATTCAAACTACCTGTAAAGTGAAGGAGAGAAGCGACAGCAAACTTTATTGAGGTTGGGAGTGTGTCTTCACATTGACTTGCTAATTAGTAACCAGTTTGTGCACAGATTAGAGTAGGGAGATACATTAGCAGTGAAGGGGAATGTATAGAGATGCAAATAAACAGGTGGGCCTCCAAGTGATACAAACTAAGGCAGAAATCACTGAGAGGGCTGCTTGATGGTTAATTTAGTCACAGGGATCTGAATTAAATGTATACTGTCTATTGGACAGTTAGGATTACTGCACTAGCTCGGGGGGGGTGACACAAGGCTACAAGTCAGTTTTATTAACACGCTGAGAACTACTAAGAAATACTGCTAATGTAATAGCTTCACTCTCATAAAAAATACAAGTAGAATGCCTGAGTGGACTGACCCTGCTCTTGAGGCTCAAAATGTATATCCTTGTTTAGTTTTGCAGTACTGATTCCTTCTTGTACTGTATGGGTGGAGTGGTAGCCGCAGACTGCAGATTTGCTTGAGTGTGCTTACCAAGCAGAATGCAATTGCTAAAGAGCACTTGTGTCCTGGTGAGAGACTAGAAATTTAAAGATGTATTACTGTTCTTTACATCCCTCATGGCAACAGTATATCTACCCTGGAAGATATCCTACATTTTATATCCATAAGAATTCCACAAAAAAAAAAAACCTAGGTGATGTCAGTATCATTTGGTTGGACATAACCTTTAAGTCCCCTACATTCAGCATAAACTTGTACAGTTTCACACAACTAATTAATAGCCCCACACATTATAGCAAGACATCAAACTCCTTATTGGACTGGATCCTAGAATCAGACCAAAGTTAATTCACCACCATAGGTAGAATGTCAGACAGTGACAATCTCCGAATCTGTATAGTCAAACAACTCTCGCATCACTTTAAAACAGCATGTTTATAATAGCATGCAACCTGTCCAAGATAACCCCAGAAATGGTCATTACTACCCTATCATCTATTAACTGGAACATTCTAAAAATCCTCCCCTTAGATGATGATGTAAATTAATTCAGTACAACTTTCCTAAATAGGCTTGTACCATCAGTAAGGAATAGAGTGAAAAGACATTTATTCTAAGGCAGGATAGAGAAAAGGTATGGAAAGAATAGCAAAAATATAAAACACCACAATATCTCAAACTTCAGATCGTTCTGAAACCGTACTAAAAAGCAAATAAAAGAAGACAAAAATGCTATATGACAACAACATCCAAAACAGTAGTAAACACAACCATAAAAAAATTCTGGTCAGTCATTAAAGAAATCTTACATCCTATCCCTAACCCCTCTCCCAATAACTCGCCACTCAGAACTGCAATCAAATTCTTCTCTTATTGCATAAATAATATGACATCCCTAACCAAGCATTCCCTGATATACAATTCCAACCCTGCACAACAGCCACAGATCACCGCATCCACTTTCACTTTTAAACCTATGCCCACATCCTGTATAAAACTACTTTAAAACTCAAACCATGCCCTACTTCACCTAATGATCTTCCGAGTGAGTACTTTGGAATAGCAGCTAATAACGATGCCTATTCTGTGCCAAGCTTTACAAATAGGTCAAGCCAGGAATTTCACATTCCCACTAAGAAAAAAATTGCAATTTTTTTCCCTCTGTGCAATAAAAGAAATTCAACCAACAGCACTAACTTTAGACTTATAGAAATCATATACCCACTCTCCAAAATACTTCAAAAATGTATTCAAAACCTACATTATAAAACCACAAAAGGGCATGTCAGTGTTGTGGAGCATTCTGAGACACTTTCAAGTCTTTTCAGGATATAAAATGAATGAGGATAAAACAAAGGCTACAGCTGCAAACTATGTACCCACACACAAAATGATTCAATAATACCTGTATTTATGGGGACACAATAAAATGAAGTATTTAGGAGTTTGGGTTAGAAAGAATTCTGTTATGGCAGCTAAAGATATGTGGGAAGAGACTAAACAAAAGATAATATGAAGGCTGAGAAACTGGAAGCTCTTGTTTATGGATAATGGATAGCAAGATACAATGAAAATGTTTTAGTCCCTTTAGTTGTATACTCAGGACAGGTTTATTTTTATCAATCAGAGAAGTTGTGGATAGTAATTTTAAAAAGGAACTGAACTATTTTATCTAGGAGGGGAATAAGGCAAGGGTCAAGTGGAATATGTTGATCCAGCAGAACAAGGTGGTTTAAGGTTTCCTGATTTGAAGGGATATTTTAGAGCTACACAGTTAAGGCTCATATACATAACACAAGCAGAAAGCTATAAATCAAATAGGAAAGGGAGGATGATGAAGCTGGGGGACATTCAAGAAATAAGGAGGGAGTGGGATTTTGGATACAGACCCTTAAGGAGAATAACAGCCGTACATAATGTTATATTCATAAAGTAGGAGAAAGTATTCTAAGAAATAAACCAACACAAGAATGGAGAAACGGGATTCTGCCAATGGGGATGACTGCAATTAGGGATAGAAAGAGAGGATAAGTAAGAGAGAATAGGCAAGAGGGGGCTGGGATTTACTGGAGAAAACTGGCAAAGGAACCAAGGTATTGGGAGCAAATAATTAGACAGGGAAAGGTAACAGAATGGGAAGAGGTCAAGAAGACTTTTGGACTGCAACCTAGAAACTGCCATGTGTACCAGGGATTGATATCAGAGTACAGACAAAATGAAAAGGGATAGTTAGTAGGGCATATAAAATGTCACGTGATAACTATAGGAATCAATCATAGGAGGTTAGAAAAGATTGGGAACGTGATTGGATAAGCAGTTCACAAGGAAACAGTGGGAGAAACCTATGTATGGCCTCTAACTATGCAACAAAGTCTGTGGAAGATTTAGGATTTTTGCTTTGAAGTATTTTCATAGATATTTCATACCCCAAGCAGGCTCCAAAGAATTTTTCGTCAGGTAGATAGCAAATGTTGAGGTTGTGATGGGGAAGAAAAGGGTAATTGGGAACATATGTTTTAGGAATGTAATAAGTTGACAGACGTTAACATTTCCCTACGGAGAACTCTGCCAGAAATATTAGGTGACTAAATGTGTGTAAAGAAGTAAATTATTTTTTTTGAGCTGGGATACAAGATCTGAATTGCCTAGACTTAGTAAGGCCTTGTTAAGTTTTATTTTCTTGGCTGCCATAAACAAAGTTACTAGAAAATGGAAATGAAAGTCTAAACCAAACATGTTTGATGCAGTGAATATTGTAACAGATAAAAGAACTGGGAGTGGGATCTGTAGAAAAGGGTAAGAGTGAATTATACAGAAAGAAATGGGAATTGTGGGAACAGTACATGCAGAATAATGCTTTAAAGGAAGATTGAGGTTTAATGGAAGGCAGGAATTCAGAAGTTTATGTAATGATAATTGTACAGAAGAATATATGTGATGTATAATGTTTGTAACTGTGAACATGTTAATATGGTTTGTTTCCTTTTATAGAAATGTATGGTTGCCTGTGTCATAAGTGATGATTTAATAAAGATATTAAAAAGTTTAGCAGTTTTTGAATACATATCTCCTGCAGGAAGAATTCATATCCCTCACACAACATGGCCTCTGTCCCTCCTATAGTACAGTTACTGCACTTCTAACCTTTACAGATAACTGTTAAAGCTAGAGATAACATCAGACTAGTCTCTTCCTTATTTCTAGACGTTTCTACAGCCTTTAATGCATTTTATCGCAGCAAACTCCTACTTCTGATGCCCTCACTAGGTCTATCTCAGTCCACTATTCTGTGGTCCAAAAACTACTGGTCCAGTTAGTATCAGTCAGTAAAATGTCACTCCACCCTCTCTCCATACCTCCCACTCACCACCGGTGTACCACTCTACAGATCTGCACAACAGACCTCCCTAATACAATACACAGATGACTCCACACTCCTGTGCATATCAGACAACCTAGCACATCTGCAAACTTTTACACTGGAAGGTTTAACAGCCACTGAAATGTGCCTTTGTAACTCACAACTCAAGCTCAACCCCCCCAAAAATTACTAATTTTTCCCCAAATCCCTCTCTCATGAAAAAGCAAAATTAAAAATTCCTCTCACTTAATAATAAAACCATTGAAGTAACTTCTTATAGCGAATTATTAGAGATGATAATGGATGATTTTAAATGTGACCTGCACATACAAAATTGCATAAAAATCACCAAAAACTAGGTATACTTTGTAGAGCCAAAAACTTTCTCACCTATACAACTAAAACTACATTTTGCCACTAATTATACAACTAAAACTACATTTTGCCACTAATTACCTCCTCCCATCAATACTTTATGGCTCTGTCATCCTTGCTAACCTCCAGCCATCACAAAAAGCAACACTTGAACAGTGTTAAAATAAAGTGCCTAAATTTGCAGCAAATACCCCTTTCAGAACCCACCATTGTATAGCACTAAAAAATTGATTAGAACTACCCCCTCAACCAACATATATACAGCTTCTTCCACTGATAAAGTTATCCAGCATCCATCTGCTTGTCCAGCACTAAATGTCATTATACACAACTATGTTCCCACTGTCATTGCGATCCATTGAATAAAAATTTCTCTGCCCACAAACTTGTCAAATCTGTTGGGCATGATCTGTACCCTTACCATGTGGCTCCTTAGCTGTATTCTTATTCATCAGTTCAGTACCCTCCTTCTGGTCCTTTCAAGCCATTCTGGAAGACTTGCTATGCACAAACCCCAGCTTTATGCCTAACATGGGTACAGAGGTCTTCCTTATTCAGACCATTAACCTCCTGGTATTCTTCTCTGCCCTACAGGCTAGTGGGTAATGGATCTTACCTTTTTCAAGTTCTTTAGGGGAGTAAAGCTTTGACAATGGCCCAGGTGACCTGAGATTGATTAACTGCTGAGATGTTTCACAGAGCAGGCAGGAGAGAATGGGCATGTCCACCCTGGAAAGGTATGTCTGGTGACCCTGGTTGACCATGGCAGCAGCTCTGAAAAGAGCAACCTCAAAGAGGAGGAGGATGGAAATAAGTTTTGAATGGAGGGCAGGTTTGAGAGGGAAGTGGGTGGGCTGTCCAACACGATGGTAGCTCTTGCCTACATATGTGAAGGAGAGTACATGCTTACGGCTTGGAACACAGAGGGTTCATATGTCCACATCGGAATCAAGGGGATGGTAGTTGAAATATAACATACTGTCCTCGGTTGTTGGGATGCTGGTGAACATTCACATTGTCTACTGGAATGACAGCTGTTTCACTGGAAGATCTGAATGGGCCTGCCACATTGGGGATCATCCCTCCTCTGTGGAATGAATGTTGGCAGGATGGTCAGCATGGCAGAAGAGAAAAAAGGAAAAAAGGACCTCTTTCAAAAGGAACCTTGACGATTGGATGGGAGAAAGGAAATTCACCCTGGGGATCATGTCAGTCGCCCTGCTAGACAGGGGTCCAGGGAAGTAAATAGTGTGGGAAGAAATAGCCAGGGAATTGTTATGGCTAGGCTTGTATAGGTCCTAGGGCTGATAGCCTAGTACCAACCTATGAGCCTATAAAAGGGAAAGGATGTTGCTACTTTGCATGTGCACAGGCAGTTGAGATTTTATCCAGAAGAAAAATAAAGTAAGGACAATAGATGAGTTATTCATAGCCTGTGTGTAGGGAATGGAGAGAATGCCTTTCTCAAGAATAGATTTCTCCAAATAAATAACCCACTGTGTCCACTTGTGTTAGTCCTTATTTCATGAAAGTGAACCTAAGCATGTAAGGATGCTGTCCATAACAGCAGCAGCAGCCAACATGACCTTTCTAAGATGGGGACAACATCCATCTCCTGTTCAAAGCAGCTGCCCAGCTGCCCATACTTTTTCCAAGCACTACAGCTTGGACTACATCCTGACCCAGGGCAGAATTTACCACAGAGATCCTGTAGGGGCTTTTAGGAGTTCATTCCTTCTCAGGGCCAATAATTCTGTGGTCAAAACCTGTTGGAATCCCCCCAGAAGTTAGCACTATTGCCATAGTGAACAACACAGTCAGTAAAGATCAATATCTGCAGTTATGTTTTTACACAGCTGTGCTGCTTTGTTCAGTTATGTAGTACTATTTTCCATCCTCTGTTTCCTGCCTGTTACCATGTGAGGGAGATTTTACCCACTCAGTCCTATAATCACCTTCTTACTTGCTACACCCTTCATCGCACCACCTCCATAGGTTTGATTAGTGCATTGTTCCACTGGCTCAGCTGCCATCTGTATGACCATTTGCAATCTGTTTTGTGTTTTGATAGTTTTTTGTCTATGTAATCCATTGGTCTAACTAAAATTTGTGTGGGATGACCCCCCCCCCTTTTTTTTTTTTTTACCTCAGGCATGTTGATATCCAGGTTGGGGGCATCCACTGACCAACTGGGGAATAGTGAAATTATTTAGAAGTTGGCCAATGTGTCAAGCTTTCTGTGGTAGAAGTCTCCAGAATTGGCTTTACTGAAACAATGATCTTGGTCAAAAATATGTACTTGTGTTATGTTCCTACACAGCTGTACTTTTAGCTATATGTACAATAAGACTTCTCACACATCTTGGGAGAATGGCTGAGAATAATATCTCAGACTAAGAGAAGGTAGGTATGATTCTTTTCTTGTCTAAATTGATGATCTTTCATTATTGTGATAGTTTTGACTGTTTCTGTTCCTCTTTCAGCTGTTCTGTATTGACCAAGTACACATAACTGAGCAATTAGAATTGGTTTTGTTTATTTTATTAATTGTGCTAATAAGAGGAGAATAAAATAGCTGTTAAATTTATAGTATTGTAGAATGTTTAAGCAGTACACGTGTTATTGTGAGTGACATGTCTGACATTTGTTTCATCATTGTCATGGACACAGTAATAAGGAATCTGTTTTTAGGTTTCAGGAGCAGAAACTGCAGTGTGTTTTGCAGTCAGCAGCCATCACTTGGGACATCCAATCCTCAAGAGAACCTACAGCAGTCTGATGAGCCTGGGAAGGATTACAAGAAACTTCATCTTTCTCCTGGTTTGCAGCATCACTTGGGTCATAACTGGATCAAGAGCACTGAATGTGACAGTGCAGCACCCTCATTACATCACTCTATACGGAAATCACAGTGGGGTGCTCAGCCTGTGAACAGGTACAACAGGGTTCATCCAGTTACTGCCCCAGAGTTTCATTTAGGATGTAACTGCAGCAGCAACCCTAAGGGTAACAGTGAACCCTCCTCTATACAGCATTGTGGTCAGCATGTGTTGGACACTGACAGACTTCTTCCCCCTGTTGTGCCACAGCACCAGTCTGGACATAATTGCAACAAGAGGTCTGAATGCTACACATGTCTTAGTAAAAAGAAAAGTGCAGTAATTTATCAGACATGTCACAAAGGAGAGAAGTCATATAACTGCACTGAATGCAATAAGCAGTTTATGTGTCAAAGTCATCTGAAGTACCATCAGCCCATCCACACAGTGGGGAACACTCGCACATGGGGAAAAACATATAAATGTCCAAAATGCAGTAAGTGTTTTACACATAAATATCTACTCAGAAGCCATCAAAAAGTTCACACTGGAGAGAAGCCATATAAATGTGCTGCATGTAGTAAGTGCTTTGCATGGAAAAAGAACCTTATAGCCCATCAACAAATTCACACAGGTACAAAACCATATAAATGTGATGAATGTAGTAAGTGTTTTGCATCGAAAAGCTACCTTGTAGCCCATCAACAAATTCACACAGGTACAAAACTGTATAAATGTGATGAATGTAGTAAGTGTTTTGCAAGGAAAAAGAACCTTGTAGCCCATCTACAAATTCACACAGGTACGAATCCGTATAAATGTGATAAATGTAGTAAGGGTTTTACATACAAAATATTCCTCGACAGACATAAAGTAGTTCACACTGGGGAAAAACCATATAAATGTGCTGAATGTAGTAAGGGTTTTACCCAGAAACAAACCCTTATAACCCATCAAAAAATTCACACAGGGGATAAACCATATAAATGTGCTGAATGTAGTAAGGGTTTTACCCGGAAACAGACCCTTAAAATCCATCAAAACATTCACACAGGGGAGAAACCATATAAATGTGCTGAATGTAGCAAGTGTTTTGCATGGAAACAGAGCCTATTAGTCCATCAAAAAGTTCACACAAGGGAGAAATCGTATAAATGTGCTGAATGTAGTAAGTGTTTTGCATGGAAACAGAGCCTTGTAGTCCATCAAGAAGTTCACACAAGGGAGAAATCGTATAAATGTGCTGATTGTAGTAAGTGTTTTCTGTGGAAACACAACCTTAGATGTCATCAACAAATTCACATAAGAGAGAAATCATAGTGGAAAACTGTAAAAAGGGGAGGAATTTAAGCATGGCATGGACTGACTACAATAAAAAAGTACAAAATAAGCAATTTATTAATCACCCAAAAAAGTTTTATAGAGAACTGGGAAGTAAGGTAAAAGGAATTGAAAGACTACCAAAAAAACAAAAAAACAAACAGATACATGTTGGAGAAGTATCCATGAAGGTCCCATGGAACATAATGATGCTAAATGGATAGAAGTTAAAGAATAAGAGTTTAAAGGTACATGATATGAAATGGGCTGACGTAACAGCCAGAGAGATTGAAAGAAAGTTAAGAAAAGCCTCTAATTGGAAAATCCCAGGCCCAAATGCAGTACCTAATATTTGGCTGAAAGTATTAACATCTTTACATGAAGATTTAGCCAAGAGTAAGAACTATTTATATGCACACCCCGAACAGACACCAACCTGGTTAACAACAGGAAAAACAATGCTCCTACTTGACTGATCCTGCAAGCTACCCAAAAAATTAGAGACCAATGACTTTCCTTTCAATGATATATAAACTATACATGGGAATCGATGCAGACAGTTTATAATCGTTCAGAAGAAAACTCAATTATGTCAGTAGAACAAAAGGGCAATAAAATAAATTCATATGGAACAAAGGATCATTTGTTGTTAAATTAAGTCATAGTGGAGAATTGTAAAAAGGGGAGAAATTCAAGTATGGCATCGATTGACTACAAAAAAGTATTTAATAGTATCCCATATTCATGGATAAAAGAGTGCTAAAAAATGTATAAGATACACCCTACACTGATCAGCCACATTACAGTAACCATGAAACAGTGGCAGACCACTTTGCAATTAAGCCATGATAAAGGACAAATTATTATCCAGGGATAAAAATTTAGAGGGGGGGGGGATATTCCAGTGTGACTCCCTGTCACTGCTGGTATTCTGTCTTGCTCTTAACCCATTAAGCTGTCTACTTAGGCCATGGCTATAATTTGGTTCCTAGAAAACAACAATGTCTAAAGACTTCTCATCTTCTCTTTGTTGATGATTTGAAACTCTATAGCTCATCAGACGAGGAATGAAAGTACAACTGCAAGTTGTCATATCTTTTTAAGATGATATAAGAAAGTCATTTGGTCTTGATAAGTGTGCAGAAACAGCCTTTAAAGCAGGAAAACTGCAGCACCAAGAAAACATCAGTTTGGGACAAAAATGTGATATAAAAGAACTTGAGCATGAGGGAGTGCATAAATATTTGGGAATTGATGAAGAATCAACAACAAAACATGAAAAATGCAAATAAAACTTAGTAAGGAGTACTTTAGAAATTTTGAATTAATCCTGAAAACAGTGTTGACATCTAGAAAAAAAATCCAATCTGTAAACTAATTTGCTCTTCCTGTCCTCACTTACAGTTTTGGAGTGATTGACCCCCAAAAGGTGCTGGATAGATTAGACAGGAAAACAAGAAGGATGCTTCATGTTTACCAAATGATTTATAAAAACCAGTGCATACCAAGATTATGAAACACAAAGTCACCAAACTGATACAAAAACACACAAGGCTGAAGTACAAGCACCTCTGGAACAATGTTCAAGAGTTCAAATGAGAGGAACCACAAGTTGAGAAATTTAAAAACACCAAGTATTTAATGATTCCAGTAGCAAAGAAGCTGTTTGCACTTTCGTTTGAACAAGTTTCAAACTTCATCAGGCAAACTATTCTACATGCATTCACCTTAAATACCAAAACATTTACTTCTATTGGTTAAAAACAGTGTCAGTCATCATGATGTACAGCTGAACATAAAGCTGTTGCCTCATATAAACTTAAAGCTGTCAACACTACATTGAAAACAATTTAATACAACAAATATTCAAAAAGAGTATGTGTGTATGTTTGTATATTTAAATATGTATGGGAACGTGTAAATTAATGTATAAAGCTCTATGTTGTTGCCAGTTGTCAGACAACCTTATTTTTGTTATTTTAAAACCTTTTTTCTTTCAAGTGCTTTTAGTTCCAGTATGGCCGAGATAGAAGTGTGATCACTGATGCCAGGCCAGCTGTCTGCCTGAAAGTGAATTTGCCATTTTTAGCTCATTTATTTTTAACTGTAAGCCCCAAGGCTTGTTTTCATCGATAGTAACTTATCAGTTACCACAAAAGAAAATTTATGATTCACATTTTCAGGAATATGTTTGGCCAATGCATTATTCAGATTGTTTTTCCTAATAGTGTAGTCATGCTCATAGATTATTTGACTTGGCTTACGTGTAGAAACCAGAGCATGAATCGACACATGGCTAAATAAACCACAGCTCTGTCTAATGTTTCTAACAGTTATATTATCAGTTACTTTTACCATATGACACCATGAGCAAGCTCCACATCTAAAAGTCCCTTGTTTATTTGCATGAGTTTATTTGCATGAGAGGGAACCTGTATGTTCTTAAATAAATCCTTAACATTGTTACCTCTTCTGTATACAATAATTGGTTTAACACCCAAGTGCTTCCTGATGTTAGCATCCTCTATCAATCAGAATCGGCCAGTTTTTTTTCAAAAATGGAAGTTAAAAACTTTGCAACCTGTCTAAACATTATAGTTAAGGCTTTTTGGAAATCTGGAGGTTGTCGTGTAGTGTCATTACATAATTCTACCATAGTACTGCATTCTATAGTACTTGATCTTCCCTAATGCCCGCCATTGTCTGATGTAAGTGAAATAGTGCCTAAAATAGGTTGAAAAATATCATGAATACCAGTATTTTTTTGGGATTCCAAAAATACATAAGAGTATTCAAAATCCCCCTATGAGACCTCTAGTTGATGGAAGAGGCTCCATTACTTCATGTGATCAGTTCTTGGACCACGAGTTAAAGAAAATAATAGCGAAAGAAACTCATATATGTAACGACTCGTGGAGCTTCTTAGAACAGGTAAATAAAACATCTTATGTTAGTGACGTTTTCATCACCATAGATGTAACTGACCTTTACACTGTCATCCCACAACAAATTGGGATAGAATTGTTAGAGTTGGTGTTAACTAATAATTGTCTCTTTTAACCATAAGTATTATTTCCAAGCGAAAAGAATAGCCATGGGCTCACTGTGTGGTGGAGCCTATGCAAACCTAGTTATGGCACACTGGGAAAGACAGTTTGTCTTCCAATCAAGGTTTAATAATTATATTAAACTATACCAAAGGTTTCAAGATGACATTTGCATTATTTGGAAAGGAGCGCAGGCTGAGTTATATAAAATTTTGTCGTACATTAATGAAACTACTAGTTTCTTAAAGTTTACATGGCAATATAATTGAGTCAGCATTGATCAGTTGATCAGGGCTGCTCGCATGGTCACAACACATGAAGAGTTTTTGAAAGAATGTCAGTTTCTATGTGGTATGTTCCTGAAAAGAGGTTACCTGGCAAAACTAGTGGAAGAACTAAGTATGGAAGTCATTACCAAGAGACTAAATGGTCATTTTCAACCTATTTTAGGCACTATTTCACTTACATCAGACAATGGCGGGCATTAGGGAACATCAAGTACTATAGAATGCAGTACTATGGTAGAATTATGTAATGACACTACACAACAACCTCCAGATTTCCAAAAAGCCTTAACTATAACATTTAGACAGGATGCTAAGTTTTTAACTTCCATTTTTGAAAAAAAAACTGGCCGATTCTAATTGATAGAGGATGCTAACCTCAGGAAACACTTGGGTGTTAAACCAGTTATTGTATACAGAAGAGGTAACAATGTTAAGGATTTATTTAAGAACAGACAAGTTCCCTCTCATGCAAATAAACTCATGCAAATAAACAAGGAACTTGTAGATGTGGTGCTTGCTCATGGTGTCATATGGTAACAGTAACTGATAATATAACTGTTAGAAACATTAGACAGAGCTGTGGTTTATTTAGCCATGTGTCGATTCATGCTCTAGTTTCTACATAGGAAAGACTGAGCGTAAGCCAAGTCGAAGAATCTACGAGCATGTGTCAGAAAAATATGTATTAACATATCGTGCTTTCTGACACTGCAAGATGCACTCTGACCTAGTTTGCTAGCACAGCAAAATACATGTTTATGCCTTTGGAAATGTACTGAGAAGCAGGTGATTATCTGCTAGGTCAGGAAATTAAATAAAGAATAATACTATTTTCTGTAGATCCATTCATTATGAACAATAAGCTCTGTTCGTGCTGATGAAAAAGTGCACAGTTACAAGAAAGTTAGATACCAGAAACAATAGACTGCTTCAGAAATCTGTACTTGCATTGTGCTTTAATTACCCATAGTACCTAGACTTGTAACATTACATAGAAAGAAAGTTATAACTGACCGGTGTTCATCAAGGCCATCCTGTTTACTGAAAAATCTTTTTTAAACTTTGTAGAGTCAGCTGAAAATGTGAGAAAACTGTAATAAAGCAACATTATGAACTGGTGATCTGCTACGTCAGTCGTAGTGGGCAATGTTTTGAAAGAAAGGTATATTAATTGTGACACTTCCTGATTTTAGTTAGACAAACTCTGTATTTGCATTTTTTGTCTCCTTGCGCAAGAATAAAGAAACTTGAACTGAACCTTATGCTGATTGGTCTTTGAAGTATTTTCCTTTAACATTTTTTGGTCCTTTGGAACCGGAAGCCTCCGTTTAGCCTTGGATCAGGTGGGCCAGGTGGCATGAAACTGCACAGGGAAGATACCACATCAGTTCTTCTTGTTTGAATTGTCATGCAAAAGAGGCCAGCCACTTTTCTGATCTACGACTGAAGGCGGGTTTCGTTCGAACAGTGAGTGACCAATCGCTGAGGTTCAGGTAGGGTGAAATCTACTTTTTTCTGTTTTAGATCAGGGACTTGATTGTATTTGTTCTGTTGAGAATTTGTTAAAATTCAGGGACAGAAAGATTGCTATCTTGTCATAAATCAGGGAAGCAGAATAAGTAGGCAGGTAGTCTGAAGAGACTATAAACACTCGTGGTACCACGTTAAAAAAAAAAATAAGAAGGGTTACGTAACATTTAAAAGTTAGAACAAAATGGGTAATACGTGCATAAAAAGACCCCGCAACCCACTGTTAACCAAAGACGCAAAATATATGCAATCACAACGTGCTGATAATGTTAGATACTATACAAAACGGGTTAATAAATATGAATTTGATGGGAAACTAGAGAACTACTTGCTTATCAAACTTATTAGACAGCTAAAAAACTATTCCAAAGGTCGGGTTAAAAAACAGCACAAATTGGGAATTCCTCAGGAGCACAGGTGGATTGAGGAAGTAAACCGAAGGGAAGAAAAGAATAAAAATTCAAAAGCAATGTTTTTGGATAAAGAGGATAATAACTTAGTTATGGCATCGGCCCCTCCGCCCCCTCCAGTTCCCTTACCAGTTCCTTTACCAGAATATGAAGCAAATGAACAAGCTGGCCTGCCTCCACAATACCCAGCTATTTCTACGAAACCAAAACCGTTTGTTAGAGATCCTGTCGAGACTAAGTCTCGAACACGTAATTTGAGAGAGGATATTGAATTATATCAAATAAATGGAAATTCACGAGCTATGAGTGAAGAAGAGATATGCCCACTCATAGAAGTACCAAATCCTCAGGCAGTACAAGAAGGGCAGGACCCAACTCTCCTAGTATACAGACCGTGGACACCAGAAGATATCCGGAAAGCCACAGAGGGAATTCCCCATCCAAAAGTTAATTTTAGAAAGTTCTTAGAAGACTTACAAGGCATGAGATTAAGTTATCATTTAAATGGAGAGGAAGTAGAAAAAGTAGTCAGACAAATAGTTGGTCCAGATTGGCACATGATCAGTGGCAGCTGGAATCCCCGTGACGCTGCACTTAAGCCCCTCCCACATAGCAGCGCAGAACTAGACAACAGAGTGAAAGGTCTAACAGACCGAATCTCTGAAAAATGAAAGCCTAAGGCAGACTGGACTTGCATTAATCAATGCATCCAACAAGAAGGTGAAACTATTGATAGATATTATTCAAGATTGTTAGAATGTTTTAATAACCATTGTGGAATGCAGGTTCCTGAAGACCAGACACAAGATTCCACATATGAGCAGCAGTTAAAGAATCCATTTTTAAAAGGCAGTATTGCACCCATAAGCAGTTTTATTACAAAACATATGGTAGACCATCGTACAAGCAGACTACAATCACTGCTTGAATATGCTAGACATGCCGAAAGGCATTTTAATAACAAAAAGAAAAAGAAAGCCCAAGTATTTGCTGTAGAGAACGGAGAAGTTTATTTAGTACAGTCGGGGGAAAAAGGGCAAAAAGAATGCCCAGGGAAGCAAACAATCTGATCAGCGATCAGAGGACTTTAAAGGGAGAAAGAAGAGAGGTGAGTGCTTCAAATGCGGTAAAAAGGGACACCTGGCAAAGGATTGCAAGAAAAATAAGAAGGCAGCAATGGAGGATAAAAACGATGAGGGTGAGGACTGACTATATGAAAGTCAGGAGTCACTAGATAGGAATAATAGAAAAGGGACAAATGAGAATGTGATAGAAGGAGCAGAGAATGTGATAGAAGAAATAGAGGAAGTACAGGAAGCTACCGATAGTGAAGAAAATGAAATATTAGACCTAGCCTTATTGAGCTTAGAGCTCTATTTGGCTGACAGAAAACCAGAAGTTATACTCCTGGTAGAGGGGAGGGAAGTCAAATTTTTGTGCGATTCAGGGGCATCACGAACCCTGGTACACCCCTCCAAACTACCAGAAAATTCGGAATCACATGATTTTATACTAGTGAAAGCAGCTAATGGACAGCTGTATCGGGAGCCTCTCTCCCATAACATTACAGTAACAGATCCTGTTTCGGGATTGACCCAGAAAAACAAAATTGTTGTTTCTGCAAAA
The DNA here is from genome assembly GCF_019279795.1 of Protopterus annectens. Lineage (NCBI taxonomy): Eukaryota > Metazoa > Chordata > Ceratodontiformes > Protopteridae > Protopterus > Protopterus annectens. Next base: position 1,722,901,529 of record NC_056744.1, on the reverse strand, counting down.
TGCCCAGTGAACCTTTTGGGCAGAGATCTTATGCAACTATTTGGCATAGCAGTAGTTCCAACCATGCAGGGTATGGAAGCACAGCGACAAACTAATACTTTTGCAATGCAAACGGAAGGTGAAACATTTTATTGGTACAGCCAGGACTTGGTTACGACCGGCCCTGGAGCAATTACTGAAGAGTTAATGAATGTAGTTATCAGTAAGTTCCCCTCCCTTTGCATTGATATACAACACCTGTTGCACTGTACTCTGTATTATTGTAATACACCAGGACCTGACAAAGAATATGAACAAGAATTGTTTAAAAATCATGCAAACAGATTGGCACTGTGTAATCTGCACTGGGATATGAAAGGGAACAGTGTAGTTAGCTGTTCATTACCCCAGGAGTTCTTTGCACTTTATAAATCGAATCATTTACCACGTTAGTTTAACTAAAGAAAAATATTTGAAATGGGTAAACCTAGGAGAAAAAGTTACAAAATGGGAAAAGCAGACAGAATCAGAACTATCAGAACAGGGAGTACAAAGACAAAAATTGAACTGGATAACACAAACACATCCAGCTATACACTTGCAGTCCAGCGAGGACAGCTGAGAAACCCTCTTATTAGAAGAGGAAGAAAAAGCTTTATTAGACATACCAGAAACCCTCTGGTCAACACGGAAATCAGACGTAGGACTTATTCGCACAGCAGGACCAGTTACTAACACGCCAAAGTCAGCATTTAGACCACAAAAAAGACAGTACCCCTTAAGAAAAGATGCAGAGGCAGGTATTAAACCTATCATAGCAGCTTTACTTAAGAAGGGAATACTGGTGGAATCTCCTGATTCACCATGTAACACACCCTTATTCCCAGTTAAAAAAGAAAACGGAGAATGGCGTATGGTCAAAGATTTACAAGCTGTAAATGACGCAGTAATATCAAGAGCACCTACAGTGCCAGATCCACACACCTTGTTGAATGATTTAAAACCTCAATATAAGTATTTTTCTGTGGTAGATATCAGCAATGCATTCTTTTCAATACCGATACATCCTGACAGCCAGTATTGGTTTGCATTTACATTTCAGGGGAAGCGGTATACATATACGCGATTACCACAGGGATATTGTGAAAGCCCAACAATATTCTCGCAAGAGATGGCAAGTAATTTAGTGGGATTTACCCCACCGAAAGGTAGTCAAGTTTTATTTTATGTTGATGATATCCTGCTGGCCGCCCCTACCCAGCAAGATTGTAAGGAAGATACTGTAGCATTATTGAAATTTTTAGCCACTGAAGGACACAAAGTAAGCAAAAATAAATTGCAGCTTTGGAGAAAACAAGTTAAATACCTTGGATATGTAATATCCAAAGATGGTAGAACATTAGACGAGGACAGAAAAATAGCGATCTTACAAGCACCAAAACCTACAACCAAGAAGGAAATGATGTCCTTCCTGGGTACAACTAATTTTTGTCGGAGCTGGATCCCAAACTATGCTTTGGAATCTGCACCATTAACCAACTTGATTTTTAAGAAGCCTATGGCAGCACAAGATTTAATACAATGGACACCAGAAGCAGAATTAGCTTTCTGTAAACTGAAACAATTGATAGCATCATCATTAGTTTTAGGATTACCGAACTATCATAAACGTTTTTTCCAAACTGTAGATTGCAAGCAAGGTTATATGACATCAGTGTTGACTCAACAGCATGGGGACAAGCAACGCCCCATTGCTTATTATTCATCACAACTGGACCAAGTGGCGCGGTCTCTACCCCACTGTGAACAAGCAGTAGTTGCAGCTGCAATGGCAGTGCAGGCTTCAGCCTCAGTAGTGTTATTCCACCCTCTCACATTGAGAGTGCCTCATGCAGTCGCAATTATTTTACTGCAAGAAAAAGTAGCATATCTTTCCCCTGCTAGGCATCTTTCTTGTATGACTATATTGCTGAGCCAACCTCACATGACAATTGAACGATGTACCTTGCTCCCAACTCCTGTGGATGGCACACCTCATAGCTGCCTGCAGGTAATTGAGCAAAAGACACTGCCTAGAAAAGACCTTACGGATGTTCCCTTGGATGATGCCGAGATGACATATTATGTGGACGGCTCATGCAGAAAGAGTCCTACAGGACAGAACCTAACAGGTTATGCAGTAGTTTCTGATACTAAGATTGTAGAAGCAAAACCCTTACCACATAGCTTATCTGCACAAGCAGCAGAGTTGATTGCCTTGACACGGGCATGTACCTTAGCAAAGGGTAAAAGAGTAAACATTTTTACAGACAGCCAGCATGCTTTTTCTACTGTACATGTTTTTGCACAGCAGTGGAAAAATCGAGGAATGGTGACATATACTGGCAAACCGATTAATCATGCACAGTTTATTTTAGATTTGTTAGAATCTATTCAGTTACCTCAGAAAGTAGCTATTTGTAAATGCATAGCTCACACTAAACAACAAGATAGGATTTCAAAAGGCAATGCAAGAGCTGACACGGCTGGAAAGCAAGCAGCCTCAGAAGCATTTCTTTTGAACGAGGAATTACAACCTTCTGAGATTTTAGACTTAGAAATGTTGAAAACGATGCAGACACTTACTAGACGAGCTGAGAAACAAAAGTGGGAAAGACGAGGAGCAATTCTCAAGAAAGGGCTGTACATCTCCAAAGAGGGAAAACCGATAGTACCATCTAATTTATTTAAATATGCAGCTTTGTTGAGCCATGGGCAGTGCCATGTCTCAACAGGGGAGATGGTATAGTTAGTAAATCGGGTATTCACTACATATGGATTTACAAACTACACTAAAAAATTTTGCCTGTCATGCCACACTTGTAATAAACATCATGCACAAAGGGCGTTAAAGCCCAAGCAAGGGAGTTTCCCTACACCACCGTATCCGTTTCATACTATCTGTATGGATTTCATAGAATTGAGCAAATGTGAAAATAAAAAGTACTGCCTTGTCATTGTGGATATGTTCACCAAATGGGTGGAGGCCTTTCCGACCAGTAAACCAGATGCAGCCACTGTTGCAAAGACCCTAGTTAAAGAAATCATTCCTAGATTTGGCATACCGGAAAGGATCTACAGTGACAATGGTACACATTTCGGAAACCAAACTATACAACAATTGAGTCGGTATTTTGGGATTTCTTTAAAACATCACTGCGCGTATCACCCTCAATCTGCAGGGTTAGTAGAGGCACAATGGAGTTTTAAAGAATAACATACTTCAAAGACCAATCAGCATAAGGTTCAGTTCAGGTTTCTTTATTCTTGCGCAAGGAGACAAAAAATGCAGATACAGAGTTTGTCTAACTAAAATCAGGAAGTGTCACAATTAATATACCTTTCTTTCAAGACATTGCCCACTATGACTGACGTAGCAGATCACCAGTTCATAATGTTGCTTTATTACAGTTGTTTTCTCACATTTTCAGCTGACTCTACAAAGTTTAAAAAAGATTTTTCAGTAAACAGGATGGCCTTGATGAACACCGGTCAGTTATAACTTTCTTGCTATGTGATGTTACAAGTCTAGGTACTATGGGTAATTCAAGCACAATGCAAGTACAGATTTCTGAAGCAGTCTATTGTTTCTGGTATCTAACTTTCTTGTAACTGTGCACTTTTTCATCAACACGAACAGAGCTTATTGTTCATAATGAACGGATCTACAGAAAATAGTATTATTCTTTATTTAATTTCCTGACCTAGCAGATAATCACCCGCTTCTCAGTACATTTCCAAAGGCATAAACATGTATTTTGCTGTGCTAGCAAACTAGGTCAGAGTGCATCAATGGTCATTTTCAACCTATTTTAGGCACTATTTCACTTACATCAGATAATGGTGGGCATTAGGGAACATCAAGTACTATAGAATACAATACTATGGTAGAATTATGTAATGACACTACACAACAACCTCCAGATTTCCAAAAAGCCTTAACTATAACATTTAGACAGGATGCTAAGTTTTTAACTTCCATTTTTGAAAAAAAAAACTGGCCGATTCTGATTGATAGAGGATGCTAACATCAGGAAACACTTGGGTGTTAAACCAGTTATTGTATACAGAAGAGTTAACAATGTTAAGGATTTATTTAAGAACAGACAGGTTCCCTCTCATGCAAATAAACAAGGAACTTTTAGATGTGGAGCTTGCTCATGGTGTCATATGGTAAAAGTAACTGATAATATAACTGTTAGAAACATTAGACAGAGCTGTGGTTTATTTAGCCATGTATCGATTCATGCTCTAGTTTCTACATAGGAAAGAATGAGCGTAAGCCAAGTCAAAGAATCTATGAGCATGACTACGCTCTTAGTAAAAACAATCTGAATAATGCATTGGCTAAACATATTCCTGAAAATGTGAACCATAAATTTTCTTTTGTGGAAATTGATCAAGTTACTATTGATGAAAACAAGCCTTGGGGCTTACAGTTAAAAATAAATGAGCTAAAAATGGCAAATTCAGGCAGACGGTTGGCCTGGCATCAATGATCACACCTCTATCTTGGCCATACTGAAACTAAAAGCACTTGAAAGAGAAAAGGTTTTAAAACAACAAAAATAAGGTTGTCTGACAACTGGGAACAACATAGTTTTATACATTAATTTATACATTCCCATACATATTTAAATATACATACAAACTATTTTTGAATATTTGTTGTATTAAATTGTTTTTAATGTAGTGTTGACAGTTTTGGGTTTATATGAGGCAACAGCTTTATGTTCAGCTGTACATCATGATGACTGGCACTGTTTTAACCAATAGAAGTAAATGTTATGGTATTTAAGGTGAATGCATGTAGAACAGTTTGTCTGATGAAGTTTGAAACTTGTTCAAATGAAAGTGCTAACCATTTCTTTGCTACTGGAATCATTAAATACTTGGTGTTTTTACATTTCCAACTTGTGGCTTCTCTCATTTGAACTCTTGAACATTGTTCCGACTTCAGCCTTGTGTGTTTTTGTTTTCATACCAAGATTATATATTCCCTGTTCTGAAGTAGAGATGTGCCTCCTTGAATGTGATTTACATGTACAGATCTGCAATCGTGGGACTCCACACATCTGCTGACCACATAAGTCCCAAATGTAGTGAAAGTTTTGAAACATGAGGAGAATAAATCGAAGATGTCTTCTTGCTTAGGCTACAGAAGTATATCGGCGTCAAGCAGGAATGGAATTCAAACCACAAGTAGGTAAAAAACAAGCAGCAACTGAATGTACCAAAAAACAAAAGAAAGACTATAACATGAAGGACCAGATGAGAAGACAAGAAATGTCTAAAATGCATACAGTTGCAGGTGTAGAAAATTTTTGGAAGAATCTCATGTTGTTCAGGAACAAACTCAGGAATGGTTAAAGAGCGGCGAATTCAAACCAAAAGATGAAAGGCTAATATTGTCGACAAAAGATAGTGGGCTACATACACATTAGTTTGCAAAGTCCATTGAACATGTGGGAGAAACAGCAAATGTAGGTTTTGTAAAACAGAATTAGAAACAGTTGCGCACCTTGTTGACCGTTGTGACATACTAATGGCAGAAGGACTGTATACTGAAAAGCATAATAAGATGGCGAGACTGTTGGCTGGAGATTGTGCAACATTTTGGTATTGAAGTGACTGAAAAATACTGGAAATATGAGCCACAAAGTATCACAGAAAATGATGAAGTCTACATCACATGGGTGGGATCATCCATTTCCAGCAGTTCAAATGATAGGTAATAGAAAACCAGCTAGAGTGGTCCAAGAAAAGAAGACAACAGTAGCATTGATCTTAGAAATTACCACACCCAGTGACTTCAGTGTCCTGCTTACAGAGAGGCACAACATCATAAAAGATCAGGATTTGCAAGAAGAAACAAGAGCACTGTGAAAGAAAGATACCCAGATAGTTCCAATAGTAGTAGGAGCAACGGGTCTTGTAAAAAAAAAAAAAAAAAAAAGTCTACAGTCATATTTAGGTATGCTACCAATACATGTAATTCTATATGAATTTGCAGGAGGAGTCATTACTGGGCACATTGAAGGTGCTGTGAAGAGCACTTTTGGCTGACATCAAACAGTGAAGCAATACTAATTTCATGAACTTTAATTGTATTTTGACTTGGGAATGGAGTCCGTTCCTATCATGGTATTAGAAACCCAAAAGATTTGGAGAAATTAAAAAAAGTGAGAAACCATATAAATGTGCTGAATGTAGTAAGGGTTTTACACAGAAGCAATGCTTTACAACCCATCAACAAATTCAGACATGATAAAAGCACATACAAATAAACAGAATGCAGTAAGCTAGTATGTGGAATAGACTGTTGATCCACCATTAAACCAGTCACGCTGTCCATATGAAGATATTTGAATAACATATAAATGTTTTGAATGCATAAAGTGTTTTACACAGAAATGTCACCACAGAAGGCATGAATAAGTTCACTTCTAGAAAAAGGCTTACGAATGTCCTGAATGAGGAAGTGACATGAAGGGATATTCTCCTGTAATGTGAAAAAAGCTCAATGGAAAAATTTGTAAATGTGTTGAATATAATATTGTTTCTTATACAGAAAAATGAGCTATTTGAAGATTAACAAGTGGACAAGGAGAGAAATGTACAAGTGTCCTGAATGCAGTAAATGTTACAGAAGAAAGAAAACTCTCCTAAATTATCAAATGACTCACACCAGGTGAGAAAAGTAATACAGGCAATGAAAAGATAAAAGTATCTCATATGGTGTGATGATTATTATAAGAAGAAAGCCAAGTAATCAATATGAAACAAGTGCAGATAACAAATATTTGAAGAAAAATACGGGCAAAGACATTTAGATGTGGGAAACTCCAAAATTAAATAATCACAACAGTGGAATGTAAAACAAAAAATGTTTAACGAGTCAGAAATTAAACAGAGATTTAAATCGTAGACCATCTGAGAAGTGAAGGGCTAAGTACTGAAATTCAAATGTGAGTAAGCTTTCAAAATGAATAAGGCAGAGTCCCCACTTGAAGGAGCTGCTGGAGGAGCAGGATGACAGCTGAAGGTACACCACTGGATGATGTTCTGGAACCTTCTGTTGGAGATTCTCACAAAGGTCCAGTAAGACCTACACCACAAGAGAACGAATAGAAAACAGTGAAAGTTCTGATACAGACAAATACTGTAACATAACGACCCAGTGTGACCTCAGGTAAAGGAGCAGAAGTTGGCACAGGATACAACTGAAGAACACATGGCACAGATTGGTGTTCAGGAACCTTCTGTATACAATACTGTAACATAATGATCCAATGTGACCCCAGGTAAAGGAGCAGAAGTTGGCACAGGATGCAACTGAAGAACATATGGCACAGAGTGGTGTTCAGGAACCTTCTGTGTACAATACTGTAACATAATGATCCAATGTGTGACCCCAGGTAAAGGAGCAGAAGTTGGCACAGGATGCAACTGAAGAACATATGGCACAGAGTGGTGTTCAGGAACCTTCTGTATACAATACTGTAACATAATGATCTAATGTGTGACCCCAGGTAAAGGAGCAGAAGTTGGCACAGGATGCAACTGAAGAAGATGGCACAGACTGGTGTTCAGGAACCTTCTGTATACAATACTGTAACATAATGATCCAATGTGTGACCCCAGGTAAAGGAGCAGAAGTTGTCACAGGATGCAGCTGAAGAACACATGGCACAGAGTGGTATTCAGGAACCTTCTGTATACAATACTGTAACATAATTATCCAATGTGTGACCCCAGGTAAAGGAGCAGAAGTTGTCACAGGATGCAACTGAAGAACACATGGCACAGATTGGTGTTCAGGAACCTTCTGTATACAATACTATAACATAATGATCCAATGTGTGACCCCAGGTAAAGGAGCAGAAGTTGTCACAGGATGCAACTGAAGAACATATGGAGTACTGTAACATAACGAGCCAGTGTGACCCCAGGTAAAGGAGCAGAAGTTGGCACAGGATGCAACTGAAGAGCATATGGCACAGAGTGGTGTTCTGGAACCTTCTGTATACAATACTGTAACATAATGATCCAATGTGACCCCAGGGAAAGGAACAGAAGTTGTCACAGGATGCAACTGAAGAACACATGGCACAGATTGGTGTTCAGGAACCTTCTGTATACAATACTGTAACATAATGATCCAATGTGTGACCTCAGGTAAAGGAGCAGAAGTTGGCACAGGATGCAACTGAAGAACATATGGCACAGAGTGGTGTTCAGGAACCTTCTGTGGGAGACTTGCATGAAAGTCAAGTTATAATTGCCCTGCTAGAGAAAGAGCAGGAACTGGAGATCAAAGACAATGTTGCAAGACCAGAGAAAATACCATTAAGGAATAACTGGCTATTTAATAGAAATAGACCATGATTAAGACTGGTGAAAGAAGCATAAACCAGAAATTAAATATGACCCAAGTTGTGAGAAAACTAGTAAACCAGATAAACAGAATAACTGTGATATAATGAGAAATTCACGTGGTATAGCAGAAATAAATGGTGTATACTACTGTATAGGTAAACTAATAGTGTTACAAGAAAAATACAGAGTAACAAAGGAAATGAAAGGGGAATAAGCAGAATTTAATAATGGAACCACACATAATAGAACACAATAAATAAGACCAGATATTTTGCTGTTCCCTTTTCTGTATTCTTCTATCACCAAAAACATCTTAGTAGTGGTAAAAAAAAAAAAAAAAAACATACAGCATCAGCATAGACCAGGGTTTATAATAAACTGTTTCCAGTAATAAACTAACCATATCCACACAAACAGAATATTTTAGCCATATGCAGATGCATGTAAAAGAGAAAAACAACGCAAGCAGTTCATTGATACCCTGAAAACGGTTTTACGGAGAATTTGGAAAGAAAGCAAAAACACTGCGAATATAGTCAAAAAATGAATAAATCGCTACATTTAGACAAGCATGTATGAAGACACTAATGGACATAATAAAATGCCAAATGGATAGAAGAACTAAAAGAATATCAAAACACTCTAATATAAAAAGTGAAATGGGAGGAAGTAGCAGCCACAAAAACTGAGACAAAAATTAGTAAAATTAAAATGAAAAACTCCAGGGCCATTTCCAGTAGCTAACTTCTGGCTAAAATTATGAGCACATTTACACAAAGATTTATCTGTATGTACATCCTAAACAGATACGAACCTGGTTCACAGGAGAAACATTCTCCTCTGTAAGAATGAATCTACAAATCCATCCTAAGAATTGTACACCAATAACTTGCCTTCCATCAATGTATATATATTGATGAATTATTGCACATAGAGAATAGCCATTTAGAATAAAATTTGATTATGGCAAGGGTAAAAGAGGCAAGAAAAGATGATCCTATGGAACAGAGTATCATCTGTTGTTAAAGCAATAAACAGAGAATTGTAAAAGGGAAGAATCTACATATGGCATGGCTAGATTACAAAAAGCATTTTGCAGCATCCAACATTCATGGATTATGAAATACTTACAGATGTATAACTAAATCCTACATTGTGCTGCCTATGAAATAGTGGCAATGAACTTTGCAGCTGAGTCACTTTTAAAGACAAATTATTATTGCAAGGATAAAAATTCAAAGGGGTTATTCTGGGGTGATTCGTGGTCACTATTGCTATTTTGTCTTGTCCTTAAACCATTAAGCTATTAACTTAATAGAGTAGGCAGCAGTTACAGCTTAAATTTCAAAAAACTATCATGTTCAAGGACATCTCATCTAACTTTTGCACACGTTTTTAAGATTGTATTCATCAGAACTGATCTGGAAATGCTACTTCAATTGGATAAAACTGTTTATTAGATGATGCAAGAATGATTGTTTTTGATTAAGTTTGCTAAACAGCATTTATCACAGGAATGGTGTAGCACCAGGAAAATATCAACGTGTGAAAGTAATGTGATATAAAGGAATTTGACCAAAAAGGTGTGTGTACATATGTGGGAATAGATTAAGGGACAGCTGTAAAACATAAAAGAAATGAGAACAAAGGTTAGTAAAGAATGATTCCGGAAAACTGCCTTTTCATCTAGCAATGAAGTCCAAGATATAAATCTCTTTGCACTTCCTGTTCTAACTTACAACTTTGGCATGGCGGACTAGCCCAAAACATCCATGAATAAGTCTGACAAAGAAAACTACTGCATCCTTGCATGTTAAAAACAAACAAAAAATACATGCCAATATACTACATCCCTTACTCCAAATGAGATATGCTACTATTTAAATTGACTACATATTGTGGAACTGGATACATATTTGTGGGCCTCATCTCATCTAAACATACTGAAAGTTCTAAAATGTTGAGATGAAGTCTAAGATGACATCTTTGCTTAGTTTAGCAAGAGTATTTTTGAAAGGAGTGAGAACAGAAATAATATCAGAAGTAGATGAGAATTAGGTGGCAGCCTGAGAGTCTCAAAATCACAAAAGAAAGAGCAATGAAAGGAACCAGAAGAAAAGAAAATTGGAAAACGCACAAATATAGTGAAAAGTGTGGGGTATCCATAGAACAACCATAAGCCGAGCAAGTTTTGATGCAGTAATGTTTAAGGAGAAGTAAATTTAAAACAAATGATGAAAGGCTAGAAATGGTAACCCAAGATAGTGGGCCCATGTACATGTTGGCTTGCAAAGCCTTTAGAAAATGTGGAAAAAACAAATGCAGGTTCTCACAGAACTAGAAACAGTTACATATCTTGTTGCTGGTTATGGTACACTTGTATCTGAAATTAAAAAGAGTGAATATGAATACATTTACTGCAGTATGTGTTTTTCATAGAGTGGTAGTCTTTATACCATCAGAAAGAAAATTGGATGTTGTAGTCGAAGAAAAAAAAAAGGGGGGGGGCAAAATCTTTGAAGCATCTGCAACTAGTCTTCACAAAATACCAGGATATGCATGGAGAAACTACAGCAACAGGGAATAAAAACAATGATAGTTCCTGTCATTGTTTTAGCAATAGGGCCAAGAAAATAATTTTCAAGCATATTTAAATATGCTAGAGATACAGGTAAAACCACACAAACCACATATTAAGGCAATTCTGGATATATTGAGAGGAGCACTCTTGGCAAATATTAAATATTGTAGTGATACTCATTTCATGAACAGTAATTACTCCCTGACTCATGATTGGGGTCATTTCATGTCACATTATTAGAAATCGAAACATTTGGATAAACATAAAAATGAGTAACAAACTGAAACTAGAGAAGTTTGAAGAAATGTGCCCAGGTAGTTCCAACATTCTTGTCAGCTCTGCAGAATGTTCCTGCATTTGCCTCATATATTGTTCCCCTTTCCCTCATAAAATCCTTGTAAACTACCAGAGATTACAGTAAGTTAGTAATGGCAGACAGAGTTTTATATTTAATATTGTTCAGAAACTGGATGTTAATACAAAACCTGTTCTATTAATTAGTGATATTTAAACATTGTCCCTGATTTGGGGCCTTTGTTCCCATAATATTTCTGCTTTGTCCGAAGTATTGATTAAAGAAGTTGAGAGGTACAAGTTCCAATAGCAGAAGGAGCTACATGCCTAATAAAAATATTATTATGGTAACAATAAATAGATCCACCATATGAACTGTAGAAGCATGCAGTTTTGGGTGCATTGTGTAGGCTGAGAAGAGCACGTTTGTCAAACATCAAAGATTTAAAGTAAAGATGCTGAGTGGATAGAGGAGACTAAAGAAATATTTAAAATGTTCTAAAATAATGATATAAAATATAATGAAGTAACAGAAACGTGAGGCAATGTTAATGAAAGTTGCTAACTGGGAAATACCAGATACAGATGTAGTGTCTGACTTCTGGCTAAAGTCATTAGTATCTTTGCATGGTGAATTAGTCCAGAGTTACAATTTTTTATATGCACACCAACCTGTTCAACAACAGGAAAACTGTACTCCTCCTTAAAAGTGAACCTACATGTTAACATAAGAACTACAGGCCAAAAGGTCTGCACAAGTAAATTACATACTAAAACTGATGCACATTGAGTTTATGGTCATGCAGTTGTCACTACAGGACAGAATTATAACAAAAAAAAAAATCATATAGGATAAAGAATCATTTGTTACAAAACCATAATAGAACTGTAAAAGGTTTGGATTATATTTATTGCATTCACATATCCTAGAATGTTTACAAAGGTACCATACACTGATAAATTAATGGTAAACCACTTTACTGAGTAGTCATGAAAGACAAATTACTATCACCGAGACAAAAATGCATAGATGGATATTCTAGCATGATTATAACTACGGCTGTTTTGTCTTGGCCTTAATCCATTAAGCATGATGTCCAGAAGGCATCCTTGCTAAATAATATCTCGTCTACATTTTGTGGACGAGATAAAACTGCGTAGCATGCCATATAAGCAACTAAAAGTGCAACTACAAATTGTTAAAATGTTTTTCATGCTATAAGAATGACATTTGGACTTAAATGTGTGAAATTAACTTTTTTAGCAGGAAAATTGAAGCAACAAGAAAACATCGACTTGTGGGAGGAATGTGACCGAACATTAACATGAGCGAGTTTGCAACTATCCGGCACTAGATGAACATTTAGAAATACAGCATGAGGAAATGAGAACAGACTTTAGTAAAGAATATTTTAGAGGACTAAAACTAACTTTGAAAACTGCCTTCACATCTAGGAATACAATTTGAGGTATAAATCGGCTTGATCTTCCTATTCTTAATTATGGATTAGTCATGATTTACTGTGTGCAAAAAGTGCTGGATCAGCTTGACTAGAAAACAGTACTGCTACATGCTCATCAAATAATGTAGAAACAATGCATAACATGATTATAAATTCCAGGTATGGACTTCCTGGAAATTGATTATATCTATAGGTATGCAGTTGTGGGACTGTGCACATATATTTCCTGTCATCATAAGACAGAAACACAACAGAAGTTGTAAACTATAATGAAAAAACAAGAATAAGATGATATCTCTGATGTCCTTCCTCATCACTGTTGCAGTATTCCTTACAAAAGGGATAGGCTGCTGGGATAGTCATACCTTCTGCCAGCATGCCAAAATCTTTGGTCCTTTCTGACGCAGTACATCAGATGTATGGTACATGTACAAGACATAAGGTACATTAAATGATGTAAAGGCACCAAATCCTCAGAAATTCTTTGCTGCCAGTCCGAAGACTATATATGAATTTGGTATTTAAGTTGTTTGTCACATATCAGCTACCAATCCACTGGGGACTCTCTCTTATTTTCTCTTTTGTCATCTAGAAAAGGGAAATGTGAATGTGGGACACAGATTCCCCTAATGAGAGGCATGAAAAGTGACTTTTCTGCTTAGCAGCACACCATGATCACATGCAGTGTGATATTTGCCAGGCCTTTGCACCCAGGACAATGTTCGGCCATCTGTCATCTCTGTCTGTGTATTTGGAGAACCAGCCTCTTAAGTTATGGCTCAGGGAACTTTGCCTTCTGAATCCACATGCCCAGATTTTCAGCTGCTTTCTATGAAAACATCAAAAAGATGTGGTTAGAGACTTCTGCTTTTTCCAGACATCTCCACAGGGTTGGATGAAGAGCTTGTGGACCATCCAGTTCCTATGCCTGCTTAGTGGTGACCACATTGAAGGCCGACATGGAGTTTATCATTTGCACATCCTGTGTCTGTTGCAAATGAAGAAGAGAAGCCATGGCTGAATATTTCTTAAGGATTTGGGGGACTCCCCAGATACTGGTTAGGAAGACTTGCCTGGTTCCCTTATTGTTAGGCAGGGTTCAGGACTCCGTAAGCTTGTTATGGCACTGGATCCTGTAAAGAAAAAGGCAAAAGATAGGCATGTGGTTACTTTGCTAAAGACACCATATGGAGTGACAGGACTTCACTCAGGGTCTTTTTAAGACCCTCATGGTCATTGATGCCTCTTCAACATTTGTCAGAGCCGTCACCTGTTTTCTTTTCTACTTTTAGTCCATCTAAGAGGCTTAGGGCTTCTGTTTCCTCTGATGAAGAAGATCTGGATTCTGGGGAAAAGTCCCTGGCTTATTCCTCCTAGATCCATTCCACTCTTGCTCTGGGATCCAATGAAGATGATACTATGTCTTCTGATTCATCTATTGAGGAGTTTTCATTTGAGAACACCATTGTTAAAATGATAAAAAGAAGAAGAAAAACAACTGACTCACCCAACATGGAAAACTATTAAAATAAAACATAAAATCAATAAAGTAAATACTAAAAGCCTACAAGTCAGTCCAAAGATTTCAGAGAAGTGCTTTTGAACTTCCGGCCTTCCTCAATCCATAGAATGCAACAATGTCTTTTCCTTATTATCATAGTCAACATCCAATCAATTCTCATCCATAGGGCAGCTGCCTCCTTGAATCCAACCAATGATCAAGCAGATGACCCTGACTAATTTAGCAACTAAGAATTGTCATCTCAGGAATTGCTGCCCTTTAAGAATTGGTTTCAAAGGGATAATACCATTTAAACCAGATGAGCGATCTGCTCGTAAGTCTGCAGTCCATTTAATTTCTTCAGTTCCAGTCCTGTTGCTTGTCACTTCTCTTAAGCTATCAGTAACAATGTCTAACACCATAAACAAAAATGTATGGTCAGGATTAGACATAATGTGCTGTGAGAGGGCGTTGCTTTGAATGTTGTTTCTGATGTCATCCATATGGCAAGGAACATGTTCTTTAAAAGAACTAGTGGTTTTGCGTATATAATAATAAGAACAGCAGGTACACCTAGCAATGTAAAACACATTTCTGATATTGCAACGAGCATATTTATTAAGCCAGTATTAAGCCATTACTCTCTTGTCTAAATCCAGGCCTTCCTTTACAGGTTCCCTCCCTCACTCAGGAGCTCTTCACAGATGCTTCAGACCTGTTTTTGGGGTTCTTCTAATGATGTCAGGGTTTAGGAGGTCTGGTCTCTTCACTAGGTACAAAACCATATCAACATCAAAGAAATGTGGGCTCTTATCTTAACTCTTCAGGCTCTGTATTCCCTTTGTTTTCCAGGTCCGCTCACTATTTTCACTGACCACACCATTGTCATGTGGTACATAAATAAGCATGGTGTTAAACAGTCTTACCATCTTTGCAGATTAACTCTTGTAGCTTGGATTTTGCTATACACATTCACTTGGTACTTCAGGTGGTTTATTTTTCCTCAGACCACAATAAGGCAGCAGACACTCTGAACAGGTCCAAGTCAGATCCTCATAAGTGGATGCTTCACAGAGAGGTTTTCGTGCACATTGTCCATCAATGAGGTAGTCCTGAAGTAGATTTTTTCCTCCCCTCTGAACAGACAACGTTCCAAATTATGTTCCAGAGTAGTAAGTCCTCTGTCTTGGAAAATGAACACCATATCATTCTCTTGGAAAGGGATGTTCCTGTGTGCTTATCTCTCCTCTTCTTCTGTTGCCAAGGGTTCTACAGTGCTCTTGTGGGACATTCCCAGAGTCTTGTTGGTGACTCATTTTTGGCCCAGACAACATTGGTCCACCCCTTTCTCTCACTTGGACTGAGGCATCCATCACAAACTATATCTCACAAAGTGGCTCTCCTCACACAGGACAAGAACTGTCATTCACACTCATCTTTGGGTGATAAGTGTTTTGATTCCTTTTCAGCACCAATTTTTGGAGAACGTACTTTGTGTTTTGCAGAAGGCCAGAAAATTCACTGCTAGAATATCCTGTGTTGCAGAGTGGAACAGATTTTCTGTTTGATGTCCCAAAAGTGAACAGGGCCCTCTTTTAGTTGATAGTCGGGATGGCTGTCTTCCTTCATAGAGCAGAGCCTGTGGTCACTGCTTCTGATCCTGATGTTGCAGGACCTCCACCACAAGACCCTACATCTACAAGCTTATTGAGAATTTTGTCATTCTTTATTGTAAGCATACTTATCATGAAGAAAATTGCTGCGTATTAACCTTGATCAGATAATTACATGCCTGCTCTGATTCAAAAGTCCCTGTGTAATACTAAATGCACTCCAAGGACTTCTTACTAAGGTGGTCACTGTCCCCTTTTGCTTGACCAGTTGACTATAGTGTATATGCCAGTTATTTAGTATTAGGAAATGACAGACAATCTGTTTTTCTCACACTTTGTTCTGGTTATCAAGTGGGAGTGTCTCTGCAGTAGAATTTATTGCTAAATATCTCCTCGGTGTTATCTTGTCTTACACCCTGTCACTGTCTTCCTTTGTAGAAGAGGTATGTATCATATGCTTTTACATTTCTATTTGTTTTAAGACTGCATAAAACAATGAAAAGGCTTTGGTAGTGTTTTATATTTGTAAAACTGTCGTTCAGATCAGATAAGCTGTTTGTATGCTGTGTGTGTTTCTTTTAAACACCTATGTAGGTAATGTGAGTTGTTGGTATTCTGGTATTCACAGATATATATATATATATACACACACACACACACACACACACACACACACACACACACACACACACACACAAAGGTAAAAATGCAGTTATAGATATTATTCTGTTTTGATGTACTGGTGAATCCAATGAATGTTTTTTGTAAATGATGGTGTTGCATTGTGCTTATCACAGTAGTGTCATGTTCTGATACTTTGCTTGATACTCTGTATTACTGTGGTTCTCTATCAGCATACTTCCTGTTAAAACTGCTCTGAGCTTACATTCATACAGTCTTGCCATCACATTACCCATATATTTTCCTGTATTCTCTCCTGCTCTGACTTACTGTGGTCCTTCATCCATCTCTGTTTTGTATAATAAGTACTAACTGTATTACCTCAATATAATTTAACAGCTTAGTAGATTTTTTCTTTCTTTTCCAAGTCTGTGGTCACTACATCTGACCTTGATATTGCAGGAGCTCTGCATACTGCCCAGCACGTACAATCTTATTGAGAATTTTGTCATTCTTTAATGTAAACCTACTTACGAAGAACCTTGCTGTGTATTAACCTTAGTCAGTTACATACATGCCTGCTCTGTGATTTAAAAGCATGCAAAGAATGGCAAAAATATCAAACAGCTAAATGTTTTAAAACTTCAGAATGCTACACAATCGGACTAAAAAGCAAATAAATGAAAACAAAAAATATACTATAATAACTCTCAGAATAATACTAAACACAAGTCTAAAAAAGTTTGGACATCCATTAAAGAACTCTTACATTCCAGCCAAAAATCAATCCTAGCCCCTGTCCAGATAATTCACCACTCAAAACTGCAGTACAGTTCATCTCTTAATTTATAGATAGTATAGCATATCTAACTAAGGATACCTCTACATCTAATCCCTTCCCAACAGCCACATATTACCACATCCACTTTCACCTTCAAACCTGAATCCACATTCTATATAAAGCTACTGTTAAACTTTAAACTGTGCTCTTCTTCAGCTGATGACCAGCAGGTACCTACAATAGCAGCCAATAGCATTGCCTATCCTGTCTCCATCCTTAGACATAGTTATATCCAGGAATCCCACATTCTCTCTCTCTGGAAAAAGTAACACATTATCCCTCTGCTCAAAGGAGGAAATTCAACAGATATTAATGTTAAACCTATAGCAATCTTATTTCCCCTCACCAAAATACTTGAAAATGTATTCAGAAACAATTGCTAGACTATATCCTAGGAAGAACTCCAATCCCTACACAGCATGGCTATCATCCATCCCATAGTACTAGCACTGCCCTTCTAACCTGTATAGATACTGTCAATAAAGCTAGAGATAATGACAAACTAGTTTCTTCCTCATTTCTAGACTTGTCTAAATCTTTCAACAGTTTGTCACAGCAAACTCCTACTTCAATTGTCCTCACTAGGTTTGTCTCAGCCCACCCTTCTGTGGTTCAAAAGCTACCTGTCTAATGGGTATCAGTCAGTAAACTGGCACTCCCAGCCCACCCTTCTGTGGTTCAAAAGCTACCTGTCCAATAGGTATCAGTCAGCAAATTGGCGCACTCAGCCCACCATTCTGTGGTTCAAAAGCTACCTGTCCAATAGGTATCAGTCAGTAAATTGGAACTATTATGCATTCTCCTTACCTCCCAGTCACCACCAGTGTACCACAACGATATGTCCTTGGTCCCCTGTTCTTTAACATTTTCACCAACACCCTGTATAATTCCATACAACAAGCCACCCTGATAAAATCCACAGATGATTCCACACTCATTTGCTCATCTGATAACATGGTACACCTCCATAAAATTACTCAGGAAGCTTTAACAGACACTGAACATGGCTTCATGACTCACAACCCATGCTCAATCCAAAGAAAGACCAAACTACTACTTTTCCCCCAAATCCTTCTCTCATGAGAAAACAAAATTTTAAGTCCTCTCTCTTGATAATACAACCATTGAAGTCACTTCTCATAGCAAACTATTAGGGCTGATGGCAGATGATAATCTTGCATTCGACATGCATATACACAATTGCATAAGAAAAACACATCAAAAACTAGGGATGGTTTACAGAGCCAAAAACTTTCTCACTGACAGAACTCAAACTACACTTGCTACTAAATGTCAACAAGTACATTTTCATTCCATCTCCTTCCTTAATCTTCCTTTTTCGCTTACTGATATCTAATTCTGTCCCCTGCCTTTCTCTCTAAAGATACCATAAGCCTATTTTCCTTCACTTCATATTGCAATTCCTGTCACAATTTATCTACAAGCTGCCAAAAATTTCTCTAATATTAAATGCTTGCCCTATACTTTGTATCAATTCTTAACAAATTTCTTATATTATGTCTAATTTGTTATAATTATTTAATCTGCAGATGCTTTTGTTTTATTTTTGAAGATTGTATAGTTATTATTAAAATGTTTTGTAATAATTTGGAGCTTTTCTTCCAGGGCCTCCACTGAAAATGGTCTTATGCCCAGTTGGACTTTTCCAGTAATCAAATGTTAATAAATAATAAATAAATACATTTGTCTGTTTGTCAATTCTGGCCTGGCATATTCTCCTGTTGAAACTCATTTGTCAGTCATTTCTGCTTGTCTGCCTGTGGATCCACAACTTTCTCCTCAGTTTGAGGTTAAACAATTTTTGAAAGGTGCCATTCATATTAGGCCTCCAAGAAAACATACCTCATTCTTGGGACATTAATTTTGTTCTCGTTCTAGAAAACCTAACTCTTCTGATTTGAAATTGCGTACATGGAAAAATGTCCTGTTCAATGCTCTGAATTGTAGCAAGGTTCTCTGATCTTCAGGCCATAATGGCAGTTCTTCCTGTTCTAGTTTTCCATAACGATAGTGTCTCTTAGACCAATCCTTCTTTCATGCCTAAAGTGATCAATAGCTTGCCCTTTTTTCCTCCACTCATAACAGCAGTTAGAGATCTCTCTTCTTTGGATATGCATATGCAGCACAGATATTTAGACAAAACTAAGTATATTAGAGAATCTGATCTATTTTTGTTTCTTTCTAGCCAAGAAATTGGTTTTGGCTATTTCTGAGCAAACCCTTTCCTCTAGGATTTCTACAGCCATTTCTTTTTATAGGTTCTTAGGTGTGTACTAGGCTAATG
Organism: Protopterus annectens; assembly: GCF_019279795.1. NCBI lineage: Eukaryota > Metazoa > Chordata > Ceratodontiformes > Protopteridae > Protopterus > Protopterus annectens. The sequence continues at coordinate 1,722,881,913 of NC_056744.1, read as the reverse complement.
GCCCTGGAGCCTTTACAAGCCTAGCCCATAGGATTAACCCGGCATCGTGCCACCCAACCTTAGTTCCAAGTGCATCTGTCGAGTAGAGCCACTGGAGTGATCCCTGGGGTGAATTTCCTATTTCCCATCCACTCATCAAGATTTCTCTTGAAGAGACCCAGTGAGATGCTCTGCTTGACATGTATGGGAAGTCCATTCCATAGCATGGGCAGTCTCTGGATTATGAACCTGTCCCTCCAGCATGTTCTGTTGATTGTGGTAATGAGTTTGAGGTCTCTGGAGCATGTGGTGTGGACGTATTGAGATTTCTTTTCCCTCTACCGTGTTCTCTTAATTGTGGTAATGAGACTGAGGTCTCTGGAGCATGTGGTGTGGCTGTATTGGGATTTCTTTAGCTGTAGCATTTCTAACAGAGCTGAGTCAGACATGGCTTTGTAAGTCAAGCAGGAATCACCTCTAAGTAGGCGATATGAGACTGAGAATAGTTGGAGTTTTTTGAGTCTGTCCATATAAGACAAGTGTTTAAGGCCTAGGATCCTCTTTGTGAGGTACTTTTGTAGCCTCTCCAGTTGTTGCAGGTGTCTAGTGAGGTACATGCCAAATGGGGCATTGTACTCAATGACTGACCTAATGAGGGAAGAGTAGAGGCAGACAATGACCTCTTTCCTCCTGGATGCAAACCCCTTATTAATGAGATGTGCCACATAGAAGGACTTTCTTACCACAGTGGCAATTTGGTGGTCAAAAGAGAGGTTGCTGTCAACCTGTGTTCCCAGATCTCTAATAACACCTTCTGTGTTCAGTGGACTACCATCAATGTGATAATTCATGGGAACCGGGTTTTTCCCAAAGGGGATGACGACACATTTTTTGGCATTGAGCTTAAGGCCATGGTTCTGACTTTAGTCGTTGGTCTCAGTGAGGCCTTTCTGTAGGATGTCAACATCACTTGGGGAATTAATAATAGCTCACAACTTGCAATTATCTGTGAACTTTGTCAGTCAGAGTCCCTTCATGTTAGCCTGGACTTCAGAGAAGTAGATACCAAACAGGAGAGAACTCAGAACAAAACTCTGTGGGACTCCACTCGTGATTGGTCAGCAGTCTGACTTGGAATCAGTTACTTTCACACTGTGGGTTCTATCTGTGAGCCAGTTTGCAACCCACCTAGTGATATAGGTGTTGATGCCTAGCTTAGTGAGTTTTTCTATGATTCCTGAGTGGGGAATAGTATCAAAGGCCTTGGCCAGATCACGGTAGGCTGTATGAACCACCTTGCCTTCATCCACAGTTCTGGTGACTGACTCAAAGAAGTCAACCAAGTTAGGCAGGCATGATCTACCCTTCACAAAACCAAACTGTGTGGGATCCAGAGTTTGGAGATTCCCTATATCCTTGTTTAGGTCAATAATGATGCATTCCATAGCTTTGCTTATCAGACTCATCAGGCTAAAGGGGAGATAGTTCCCAGGGTCTGTAGTCACTCCTCCTTTGCGGAGAGGGATGACTGTAGCAGTACGCCATTCGGTAAGGGCAAAGGCTAAGGTGAGGCTGTGATTGAACAGGGCACACAGGTGAGGTGCCAGTTCACTCTGCAGTACATGTAGAACACAGCCAGGGATATTGTCAGGTCCCATAGAAGCTATATTCTTGGCCTTGGACAGTGCTGTTTTGACCTGTGCAGCAGTAATGCTCGGTACCTGGCAATCTAGTGGTATTGTGAGTGATCCTTTTGGGGTGGAGAAAGGGCTAAAGTTGACACTGAATCTGTCAGGCAGTATATTGTCAGTATCTGTTGGCTCAGTACAGGAGGTACCATTGTGCAGAAGCTCCGAGCAAATCTGGGTATTGACGTGGAGATTATTTACATAACTCTAGAAGGCCTTGTGGTTGTCTTTACTATCTGCTGCAATTCTGTTTTCATAGTTAGATTTAGAGAATTTGATGAGGGATCTCAACTTTTTGTTGAGACTGATAAGGGAGTTTTTCCAGTCTTGGGACTTCGCTTTATTCCACATCAGTTTCCTCCTTCTGGTGTAGAGTTTGTTTATGGCAAGGGACCACCAGATTGGCTTCCCTTTTTTGGAGCAGAGCGTCTTGGTTCTATTGGATATGGCGAGATCTATGCATTTGTGTATGTGTTCTTACAGTGCATTGGTGCACAATTTGATGGTCATGCAACTATTCTCCTTTTGCATAGGTGCCGTGAAGCTAACCACCTCTGCTTTTAGGATCCCAAAGGTAGCTTTGGAGAAGTTTTTCATGGTGGTTCCCTTTGCTGGGGGTGGGAGTGGGATGTGGATTTCCAAGGTGATTAGTTTATGGTTAGATCTAACCAGGGAGGAGTTGACTGTTGGTGTAGAGCAATGGTTCATAGGTTCATAGGTGTGTACTAGGCTAATGGCCCTGAAACCTTTACAAGCCTAGCCCGTAGGAATACCTTGGCATTGTGCCACCCGACCTTAGTTCCCAGTGACTCTGTCGAGTAGAGCCACTGAAGTGATCCCCAGGGTGAATTTTTTATTTCCCATCCACTTATCAAGATTTCTCTTGAAAAGGGCCAATGAGGTGCTCTGTTTGACATGTATGAGAAGTCTCTGAGTGATGAACCTGTCCCTCCAGCTTGTTCTGTTGATTGTAGTAATGAGGTTGAGGCCTCTGGAGCATGTGATGCGGAGGGATTGGGATTTCTTTAAATGTAGCATTTCTGACAGAGCTGGGTCAGACATGGCTTTGTAAGACAAGCAGTGATCACCTCTAAGACAGAGAATAGTCTGTCCATATTAAGGCCTAGGATCCCCTTTGGGAGGTATTTTTGGCTTCTCCAGTTGTTGCAGTTGTCTAGTGAGGTACATGCCAAATGGGGCATTGTACTTGATGATTGGCCGAATGAGGGAAGATCAGAGGGAGACAATGACCTCTTTCTTCTTGGATGCAAAACACTTAGTAATGAGATGTGCCACATAGAAGGACTTTCTGACCACCGTGGCAACGTGGTGGTCAAAAGAGAGGTTGCTGTCAACATGTGTTCCCAGATCTCTTATAACGTCTGCTGTGTTCAGTGAACAACCAGCAATGTGGTAATTCAAGGGAACCAAGTTTTTTCCAAAGGGGATGAAGACACATTTTTTGGTATTGAGCTTAACGCCATGGTTCTGACACCAGTCATTGGTCTCATTGAGGCCTTTCTGTAGGATGTCATCATCACTTGGGGAGTTAATAATTGCTCCCAACTTGCAATCATCTGCGAACTTTGTCAGCCAGAGTCCCTTTGTGTTGGCCTGGACTTCAGAGAAGTAGATACCAAACAGGAGAGGACCCAGGACCAAACCCTGTGGGACTCCACTCATGACTGGTCGGCAGTCTGACTTGGAGTCAGCTACTTTCACACTGTGGGTTCTATCTGTGAGCCAGTTTGCAACCCAACTAGTGATATATGGGTTGATGCCTAGCTTAGTATGTTTTTCTATGATTCCTGAGTGGGGAATGGTATCAAAGGCCTTATCCAGATCAAGGTAGGCTATATGAACCACCTTACCTTCATCCACAGCTTTGGTAACTGATTCAAAGAAGTTGGCCAAGTTGAGCAGGCATGATCTACCCTTCACAAAACCAAAATGTGTCAGATCCTGAGTTTCGAGATTCCCTATATCCTTGCTTATTAAGTCCATGATGATGTGTTCCATAGCTTTGCATATCAGACTCCTAAGGCAAATGGGGCGATAGTTCCTGGGGTCTGTAGTCACTCCTCCTTTGTGGAGAGGGATGACTGTAGCAGTGTGTCATTCAGTAGGGACAAAGCCAGAGGTGAGGCTGTGATTGAGCAGGGCACACAGGTGAGGTGCCAGTTCACTCTGTAGTTCATGTAGAACACAGCCAGGGATACTGTCATGTCTCATAGAATCTGTATTCTTGGCCTTGGACAGTGCTGTTTTAACCTGTGCAGCAGTAATACTGGGTGTCTGGCAATCTACTGGTATTGTGATTGGTCCTTTGGGGGGGAGGGATAAGGTTAGCACTGAATCTGTCCGCTAGTATATTTGCAATATCTCTTGGCTCGGTATAGGTTGCCTATGTTAGTAATGACCAGGTCAAGGATGTTGCCACCTCCAGTGGGGGTAAGAACGAGCTGGTCCAGGGCATTAGAATTAATGAATTCCATCAAAACGTTGGGCAAGTGTAATGGTACAAGAGTAGTTTTCCCAGTTAATGGACGAGTAGTTGAAGTTGCCCAGTATGAGAGTGGTAGGTTGGACCCTAATATTCTCCAGGGTGCTTAAGAACGTGGAGTGTTACTCTTGTGACATGGTTGGGGACTTATAGCAGGCTACAGCCTAAATCACTGTCTTACCTAATGTTAGCTGCATCTGAAGTATCTCAGATCCATTATGTTGGGCTAGCAGTCTGGAGGTGTGCGCATCCTTTATGAATATGGATACACCACCACCTTTGGAGCTTCGGTCCAAGTTCTGGGTCCGAAAGGTGTGGAATGAGTTATAGCCTGATAGTGCAGGGGTCCTTTCTGCTACATTGAACCAGGTCTCTGTTACAGCATGAATGTTGATGTTCTCCAGTTTAAGGAGTGCTTTGAGTGAGTGCATTTTGAGATTTAGAGTTCTAGTGTTGAGCAGCATGACCCTCAGATTGCATTTGTTTGTAGCTGTTACTGTACTAATCTGGTCTTTGGAACACCACCTAAAAAAGGCACTGTAGAGGTGGTAAGAGCCTTGGCCAGTATCCTGAAGCCCAGGGGTGGCAGATGCATGCCATGTCTGTAAAAGCGGCGAGGTCTGTCAGTCATGTCATCCCAGGCAGGCAGACAGATACTGGATCCCCTTAGAATGACACCAGAAACTTAGCCATTTGTTGAAATCAATCATTTTCTGCTTATACTGTGGTATCATTCTGAGTGATGGTAGGATGCTGCTCAGGACTAGGGTCATACCTGCCTGGGCTGCATAATTCAAGAGCTCCTCCATGCCTCTTTTCATGTAGTCCAGGTAGGTAAGTTTCAGGTCATTCACATCCACATGTACAATGACAGAGTCATATTTGTACCTTTTGTTGAGGGACCTGAGTGTATGCATTATGTGGCAGATCCTGGCACCTGACAAGCAGCTGACTGTTACTTTCTCCTTACTCAATCTAGTGAGTGGGACATCAGTGTGCCTCACTATCGAGTCACCTATGATTAGTGTGTTGGGCATGCTGTTTTTCCTTATGGGCTTTGGTTGAGTGACACACTGTTTAGGAGAGTTATGTGTCTCGTGATTAGTGTTGTGTTGTGGTGGTTGAGTGTGTTTCTGCTTTGGAGGTCTCTGCTGTTTGGGTAGATTTGTATTGAGATCCTCCACGAAGGTGGGTGTTTGGTTTGTATTTTTATGTGAAGGCAGTGCTGCTGTGTGTTCTGGAGGGCTATGTGTTCCATGTGGTATGGTGCAAGTGTTGACCTTCTCCTCTTGATTAGCTATTCTGGTCTTGGCAGGAGAGTGCGTGGCTTCCAATTTGGATATATAAGTGCATCTCTCCCAAGTCGGAGTGTTGGGAGGTAAGAGGAGAGAGCTGTCAGTGTACATGAGGCAGTTGCTACATTGCCTCAGGATGCCCAGGTTCACCAGGTTAGTAGGAGAAAGCCAGGGAACTGACCTTTAGACATGCCTGCAGGGGTGGGCATCAATAATAAGTACTGGAGATGTTTCCTTGTGAACGTTTAGTGCTGGTAGCACTTTTGTGTGCTACAATAATTGCTACAAGAAGTCTGGTAAAGTGCTAGACTAATAAGCTAGTAAACATGCAGGAGAGAACTAGCAGATCTAAGGGAAAAATTGAGCAGACTTTGGCACCACTCAGAAGCTTACAAACAGTCTTGGATACATCAACTCTTTATCTGGACTAGACTATTTACAGGAAAGGTGGGAAACAAGCATAACGATGGACTTTTAAACCAGAAAGTTGAAAGATATGGAAAAACTGCCCAAACAGCCAATAAGCTACAATTTCTGGGCCAGAAACTACTCTTCTTCTGGTAGATAGGCTACCTAGTGCTTACCATTCCCACTGATAGACAAGAAGGCTTCCCTCCAACACAGAAAGGCATGGGGAGCTCAGAAGCTTACAAACCGTCCTGAATACAGCAAATCTGTACCTGGACTAGACTAGTTACAGGAAAAGCAGAAAACAAGCTTAGATTTTTTTTGTTTAACAATAAAGCAGCTAAAACAGCACTAAAAACAATTCAAGTGCAGTGCAAGCTAGCATACTAAATTGAGTAGCAGTATTAAAGCCAATACAGTTTAAATAAATGCAATTTATTCAAAATGTATTCTGAACTGAATTCAGTTATTGTTTTACTCAACTTTGAAGAGTTAAAAATTGCCAAAAATATACTTATCAGCTGAGAAGCACACTCAGTCAAAACACAAAGAGATTCTAGCAAAGTTTTTTTTTTTCTTTTTTGTTAGTAAAGTGGAAAGGGAGAAAGGAGGAGCAGAAGATAATTCAAGGTTAAGAACCTAAGTGTGTTGACCTTCTCAAATATTCTCTCTGTATTAGACAGAATGAGCTTATGGCACTAGACTGGGAGGAGTGTCCCAGATCATACAATATTTCCAGATTGTTTGAGAAGCACTCTTCAGTCAGAACACAAGGAGATTCTAGCAATCAATGTCATTATTTTCTTGTCAATCAGCTTCTTACTTCTGTTCATGCTCATTCTACTGGGGCAGTTGCCTGTTCTCGTGTCTTTTTTATGTATAGTGATGCCCGATCCTTTTGGGAAGGTACTACTTGGTTCTGTATACATACATTTTGTAAGCACTAAAAGTTAGATGTTGGTTTTGGGACTAGAGTGGGATTTTCCAGATCCATCATTCATGGTTTCCTCTGTAGCTTTCTCCTTGCATGATTTCCAGTTGCTTTAGTACTTTCATTTTTGTACCATATTCTGCAACAGTGATAAGAAAGGACATAGTACATTTGTGTACAAACCTAGTGTAACCGTAGATGTTCCACCTTTCACTTTGGCAGTATTCCATCCATCCTTCCCCTGTTGTCATCATTATCATCAGCAGCAGCCCCCTTTTTCCCATTTTTGTCTACACGGGGTCGGGGTATCGTGTTAACTGTCGCCAACTCTCTCGATTTAGTGGCACACTCCTACCTTCTTAAACACTCATGCCTGAATGTCGCAGAGCTTCTTTCACACAATCCATCCATCTCTTTGCTGAACGTCCTCACTTCCTGTTACATTCTTCCTGTCTGTCCCAAATTTTCCTCACCAGATTGTCTTCTGCTTTTCTACACATGTGCCCAAACCACCATAATCTGTTGTCTTTGGTCTTTTCTGCAACTAGAGCTACTTTGGCTTCTGCTATGTTGTCATTTCTTCATCTTTCCCACAGTGTGCATCCTACCACCTTTCTCAGGCATTTCATTTCCATCACCTCTAGCTTCTTCAACTGTTCTGCATTTCCATTTTGACCTACAG